>NC_139063.1:3370000-3842500 GCF_965140915.1 Aythya marila
AAAATATCCTCAGAAAAAGTTTTTAAGCTGTATTTCAGTTGTATTCCATGCTTTAAATACACCCCAATTAGAGAAAAGCAATGTGGTAAAAATGCAAAGATAATGATAGATTAATTACTGTTGTGGCAAAACAAGAACAAATTTTTGAAGTATTAAGTCATGTCATTACTAAAAGGAACATTTTTATATCAAGGAGAATGGAAAAATGAAAAAAAATATTTTGATATCAAAACAGGATACATCCATCTGTTTTCCTTTGTCTGTTATTTGTGTCTGTTAGATACACCTTCACTTACAGTTACAGAGGAGTAATTAATGTTCAATTACTGGCAATTTGGAGTTTCAAGAATGGATTTTTTTACATCGCCCTTTGATAGGAACAGATCAGAATACATTTTTGCAAGAAACCCAAAGTACTCTTTCCCAACAGAAGTCTCCAGCTTTATTTAGATGTCAAGCCATTCTGGCTCAAACAGAAGGAAACGTATTTTGCACACCATTTTTTCTTGCACTGTATTGCAAGCTTTTAAGTTAAAGGGATGAAAAACTATACTTCATGTAGCTGTGTGTGGTGATTTTTACTTTCTAAACTGAGTGATGGATTTATATTGCTGAGATAGGTATAACAGTACTTGGCTGCAAGGCATTTGAGCTGTTACCATCAACACCTGAGCAACTTAGAACGAAACTCAGTGGCTCATGGTGAGGTAGAGCTGAATCCATATCCTGAAAATGCATATGAATCCTCAAAGCTTAAGTCTAAAACTATTTTTGGTTTGCTATGTTTTAGAAAAAAAGTGACAAGATTTAGCAGAATGTCCCTCAGCTTCCAGGCTGTCTGAAGGACCTGACCTTTGGCAGAGCTGACAAACTGACGCTGTCTGTCAGGAACCCTGTTTCATCCCCCTCCCCAGCTGCCACGCTCACTGTCACTGATTTCCGACCCTCCTCCTGCCCCCTGAGGTTTCCCTGCAGGTATGGGACATAAACACATTTCCTCCACCACCAAGACCTCACTGTGCACAGCTCAGGTTAGGTCTGCACTCTGCAAAGCCACAGCTGGAAAAGGCAAAACCAAACTCTGCGGAACAAGGCAGTCCTGGAAAAGCAACAGCAATGCCATCGTGGCTATGAGCAACAGCACAGAGCTCCTAACTCACAGGAGGTGGAAAGCAGATTTGCCCCACTCGCTCAGTGCTGTGCTTTTGGCAAAAACAGGTTGCAGAAAATCTGATTCTGGCCATCAGAGTCATTACAGAGGTCCTGGACCACTCAGAGACTCCAGAGACACAGCGTGTGCCAAAATCAGTGTTCAGCTAGGCACAGCACTGGTTTGTCCAAGTCCGTTCCCTAAAGCCGAATCTGAGCCCCCAAAAGTTAGAGCTGGAAACTTTTTTTCCTGTAACGGGCTGAAAGCAGAGTCATTAATGCTGCGATCGGTCTAATCCAGAGCATTTGTCGCTGCTAATTATTACGGACAAGCCTCTTTATTGAACCACATCCTCTTATCGACATTAGGATGCATGAGCCGAGGCTGTTGTTTTAAACGCACTCATTAACCACACAAATCAGCCCTGTTGACAGAGCGCTTTTGAATTAAGCTTCAGACTGTAGTCATTGGACAAGGAGCAATTTATAATGCCATTAGCAACACTTGCGAAGGTTACAGGCATCAAAAATTGTTCAGCCGTAATTATTCTTAATGGATACAAGGAATAAACTGACGCAGGACAGCTTTTTCATTAGCTTTCAATCAAGGCTGATGGCTTTGAGAAATGTACAGTAAGTGCGTTTTGGGGAGAAATAATGATGTTGCAGCACCTTTCATCGGAAAATGCTCTCAGTTCAGAACTTAACTTTTAATAACCTTAATTTGATATAATTAAAAAATCTGATTTGCTTTGAAGATCTTGCAATGAATTGTTTTGGCTGCTGTTTAACCCTTTGCCAAGTATTCATCCCAAAGATGCTAAAAAAAATCTTCAGGTACTTTGAGTTCTCACAGAAAGCATTAAACTTCTGATTTCCTACACCCCTACCAGCTAGTACAGATTTTTCACTGAATTCAGAGTGGTTAGGGAATGAGGGGATTTTTACAAGGCATACCTGCTTCTGAAAAAGTACCTGCACGTGCACAACACTCTCCATAGAATTCAGCTGTGGCTTCGCAGACAGGTGATCTAGCACTGTTCTTCACCTACAAAACAATAAAGCCTGAAACCCTGTGCTCACTCCTCTTCCAGAGGCATGAGGGCAGCCATACACACACATGTCCCAATCTAACCTTCTCCCCCATTAGATCAGTTTCTGAACCACACAGACCTCTGGCACGATGTGGTATCTGTTCTTAGGTTCTCTGTCTAGTGTCCCCTTACTATAATGTAGACTTCTAGGAGAGACAATGTCTCTCTGAGTTGTACAACTCAGAATCCCTACATGTCTGGTGAAGAGCATGGCAACAGTGCTGCTCTCTCTGAGAAGCAATACCAGCGAGAACATTTTCTTTTTCTAGTACAGCAGAGTACCTATTGAGTAACAGCTTCTGGTGAAAATATTTCTAATGGCATCTAATAAATCAGTTTGGTGCCTTACAGATGAAGAATAACACTTAAATGATAAGGGTTGTGGAACAAACTCAGGAGCTTCAATGGAGCGTGCCTTCTGTATTGGGACATTTTCATCTCACCGTTCCAGCTGACTTCTTGTCGCGCAGCCCCGTGGCTCTCTGGACACCAACACGATGGAAGACAGACTCGGAAGGGCAATAAGCTTTGCTTCAATCAAGAGATGCTACTGCACCGTACAGACTGATGGGAAGGAGACTTGTAAAAAGCCCGAGACAGTAGGTTGGAGAAAACGTACAGCTGGTGCCTACGCTGCCTTGCTGCTTTAGGGGAGAAGGCTGTGAAGAGGCAGAAAATAAAAGGAAGGGTGTGCATCTTTCAGTCCAGCTCTGCTGCTTCTGAAGACATCACATAAGGAATAGTGAAGTCCCATCTCTTGAATACATGCTCTGCCTACCAGAGTCCAATGCAACCAGGCAGTCATGAACCGCATGCCACCACCGTTAGCCACGCTGTCCCATTTAGCTGTTCCCCAGTGATCAGCATTTCAACTTGAAAAGAAGCAGACACACTAATTACTAATGTTACAAAAGTCTACACAGACATTCTGTAAAGAAACCAACTCTGAAATCTTATCAGTGAAAACATTAGTGAAATTTATTCAATTGTAATTAGTAGAAAGTTAACATGAATAATGTTTGACTTTTCCCAACCAAGGAACTGCTACTTCCAGCTAACATTCTGGTGGCAATACCACACATAAACAAGGATATACAAGAAAATACACAGAAACACTCATCCTTACTCCCTTAAGCGCTAGTGAAATGGGAAGCCAAAAGAAAAGAAAACAAAAAAAAACCCTCTAGGTTGGAGACTGAATTTGCTACAGTTAAAATCACATTATTTTTGAAAAACAAACCTATGTAAATTGGTCCTCATTTCATAGAATAGTAATAGAACCATTCAGGCTGGAAAAGGCCTCTAAGATTATCTCATCCAACAGTTATTTCTGTTCTCCAGCTGGTGGTGAGAGCCCAGGTCTCTATCAGGAATCCCTTCCGTGTGATCCTGACAGACAGACAGACACGTTTGCTTGGCTGCCGAGCTGCCCCATGGCCTGCTAGGCACACCTGGCTCAAGCCCAAAAAGCAACCAGAAGTTTTGGCCCTTAGCCCTACATGTGTGTTTAACTCCTGTTTCCATATTTACAGTGTAAGAGAGCTCTTCCTATTCTCCCCTTGTACTTACTGCCACCAGAAAAATAAGCAAGGAACAACGGGAATCCAAAGTGACCAGGGGTTGGGTCTTCCTGCAACTTCTCCATGGATTATTTGTGCTCCTGGTCCCCATGAATAATTCACCCCTTTCTCCTCAGATTTAATCATCTCAGTGGTCTTTGAACCCTCCTTTTTTTTTTTTTTGTCAAAGAACTGAAAGAAGAAGCAAAGACGTACGTGAGCGTGGAAGCGCTGCTACCCGTACCCTCCATGCACCACCACATCCTCACCAGGTCGTAAAGAGGAATTCCCCAAACACACAACACTAAATCCACACGAAATTTGCCTCAAGCCATAAATTTGCCTCTGCATCAATGCCTGTGCATAAATTGGACCTTTTAAAATAAATCATTTAGAGAACCCACGGCTTGAGTCACCCTGCAAGATCCCATGGAAACCAGGCTCCCGAGCCTGAATGGGGCCCCGAGGGGTGGCTTCTGCACGGGGCTACCAAAGCACGCCTAATTGCAGTCCATGGGATCACTCAACACTCTCCACTATTCCATGCTAAATAAAAGCAAACTATCTATTATATGAATCTCAACACGTAACTGCTCATTTGGAAAGAGGTGCAATGGAAGAATTTAGGCAAAATTGTTTATTCAACGATACAGACAGGTGTTCATACCAAAAGGAGAAAGGCAACTTTCCAAGAGGTAATGGCAGATAACTGAATTTCTACCCAATTCCAGAAACTTCAGAAAAAAAAAGATATCAGCGTTTCAATAGATTTACATACCGAAGTGTTAAAAGTTATCATGAAAACTAATTTGCTGAAGAAAAATCTATTTGTTAAATTAACTGCTTGGTCTTCATAATGACTTTTTGAAAATATTGGTTCCACATTTTAGCAAAGGTAAATTTAAGCTCAGAAGAACCTGGTCTGCAGTCTTCTGTCACAGTGGTACGGATGAGGAACAGCCATTGAGCCTTTTTCTTTCTTTTTCTTCTCTCTCTCTCTCTTTTTTTTTAATGCATTACTATGAGTGCAGTAAGTGGGGGGCTCAAATCTGTCATTACATTTCAGAAGATTCAACTAAAATAAAACACTTTTTTATTAATAATAGAGTAACTTTCAATTACAATCCAATAATTAATATTTAAATATATACCTCCTGCAGTAGATTTATCCTGCTTCTTGAAAACATGCATCTGCTCTCCGTTCAGAATTGAGTTCTCTAGGAAATGGCCAAACATGCACTTTGGCTGGGAAACATATATATTAAAAAATGTATATATATTTTAGCTGCTTTTTTTTTTTTTTACCCCCAAATATGCTAAAATTGACACGTAAGCATGCATGTCAGCTACCAGCTGAAATCCTACAAATATCAGCCATCAATCCCTCCTTTCTGTTTTAAAACTCTTAATGTTTTGAAGCACAAATGCCATTAAAGTATCTTAAAAAATTGTAAGGTCACTACGTAAGTGTGACGAGTTATGCAAGAGTTCTCCCCTGTACTCCAGTGGTAACATTCAGCCCAACCAGGGATGAGGAAAGCTGGAGAGATGTCTCAGTTGGGAAGAACATAAATATCTTTCCTGCTCTTTTGATGATTAAGGTGCCATAGGTCATGCTTCTCTCAAACAAATGAACCAAGAGGTGAGATTTGAGCCATTAATAGTAAATTTGACCAACGCTGCAGACACTTCAAGAGAGCTCAGCAGAGGACAAGCAATGTCAAAAGCAGACAGAATAAGACAAAATTGGTTATTTTAGCATTAAAACAAAGCATATCATGTGGCCTCCATGAAATAAAAGGCTTGAAAATAGAGGTAGCAGCTCTTAGAATTTCTGAGTCACAGAGGTTTCAGCAGAAGGACACAAATTTGAGTAAAAAATATACAATTCCTTTGAGATACTGTTTTTAGGATGTGGAAAGTCTAAGGACCTGTCTAGTCTAAGACAATAAGCAGTACTTAAAGATATGGAAATTCCCTGGCAAAACAGAGGAAGAGCATTCTCATATGCAAGCAAGGAAGCTGCAGAGAAAGGGTGTAATCTGTAACATTCAAAAGAATTTAGATGACAAAAGCAGAATTTTTAACCTAACCTCGCAGCCTCTGCCAAAGCAGTAGCGAAGTGAGCAGAATCGGGAAGCAGGGTGGTGGTGTCAGGTAGGAGAGCAAGGAAAGCTCTTTCAACTGATCTTGGGAGGGAAGGGGAATTCAAGGCTCACGTAAACACCTCACGGAATTTACAGAACACCACAGACCTCACTCTGATGCTGGTCTGTCTTACCTGCACCAACCCAGCCACCAGTGTAAAACACATGCTGCCTTTCCTCCCTTCTGACCATTTCCATAAAGTAGCTCAGAAATCTTTCATTCCCTGAACACGTACCAACGTACAGACACTTGATAACTACAGTGCAGCAGCCTACGTTACAGGAAACTAAAGCACATGGTGCAGCAGATGACAAAATCCTACCCCAGAAGAGCCCACCTGAAGACACACAGTCTGACTGTTTACCTCTTCACTGCGAAGACTGTACCGTTTTGCAGCGAGTGGAAGGAATATTTAATAAGCAACCCTGGTCTTGTAGACATTAAAAGCTTATTATGCAGCCCTGTGGCTCACATACCTGTTGACTGGCTTGCATGAATTATAGCTACGTCCCTGGTATAAGGATGCAAAGCTATGTTCAGCAGTTTTAACTTGATGAGATTGCTTTCTGCTCCTCTCAGTCCAGCATGGAATTAATGAAAGCTTTCTTTTGCTTTCCACTTCGAGAACCGTGCTCCTGTACTTATCTTTGAGGTTATTCCCCACGGCCTTTCTTCCAACCTAGATGAAGTCACATCCCTCTGCAGGGCACCAAAAACCTCCCACTGACCTGCACATCACAGGCCTGTGAATTACTTTCCTGTTCTCTGTTAACCTCTGTGGCAGCAGGAATCCTGGTACTTGCGTACTCCAGCGAGTCATGCTTCTAACGTCTCACACAAAAACCACACCTGCCACACCTCGGTTTGCATTCTGCAGCCTGCCTGAAGTTCCACAGCACAGATTCCTTCCTGAGTGTATTGGCAAAGAGGCACCACTGAACAGTCCCCTGTTACTGACAACACATTTCATTAATTATAATCGCTATTGACGATTCTATTATTGGCTTTGTATATTATTCAAAATCCCTTCTGTGTAGGCTTAAGAGCTTATTAAGACTAGTAACTGTTGTCTTGTCATCATGCCAACCTAGCCAAGGGTATCACCCAACCAGAACAGCTTTGTCAAGCTTACTCTGCTCAGAGTAACTTTCAATTACCAAGCAATACAAAATTTGTCTAGTATTGAGGCAAAAATGCTTGTAAGCCAGCAGCTCCCCTAATATCAGCCCATGCACTGAAGAGGACAAGCCTGGCTGGTTAGTCTACTGCAAAACCGAGGGCCGCAAGAGAGGAAAGCAATGCCATCCACTTGCCCTCGGGATATCGGAGGTCCTGCGCTGAAGTCTTAAACACATTGTCAGGCCTCGAACTTTCTGAAGACAGCCACGGGTCAGTCACTGGGAGACTCCTCTAGCGTGTTGTCTTTGTTGCTGATTATCAGGCACGAGGAATGGAATTTTCTTAGAAACTCGGCGTGTCTGTAAAATCAGGTGTAGAAAGAGCACTGAGTATAATCTACAGAATCAAGAGCTGTATCTATCAGCATAACTAGGTCCTACAAAGATGTACCCACATTAAACTCTCAGCTGCATAATCAACTTTTTTTTTTTTTTTATTAGAAAAGTACATTCCAAAGACAGATTCAAACTTTTTAAACTCATTTTTATACTGATTAAAATGGTCAAGTATACAGAACTCATCCATTTATCATCTTCCCTTCACATTAGCTAGCCTGTTTTCTTTCACCTACCCTCTTCTCCATCCTTTCTTCTGCACATTAATTAAAAGACAAGCACCGAACATGCAGCAATAGGATTGCTACGTATCATTGTCCTAGTTGGGATGATCTGGTAAAGTGAAGATGACCCTCGGTGGAAGAGACAAATAGCGGGGTTTTAATTTAGGGAGCTTTTTTCAGGTTTATGCTATGAGTTTTAAAATATTTCTTGTTTTAACAAAATAAATTCTGAAGTCGAGTTACAATAACAACATCATGTCTGATTCTAATGCTGTACTCAGCTCCCAACAATGGATGGGAGAAAGGTCCTGCTCCAGTCTATTAGAAGAATTTAATGACCATTAAAAGGCAAGCAGAGATTTGTATCACTCAGTTGTTCGGTGTCATTGTTCCAGTCTTCACAGTAGAGAAGCAGCACATTTCTTTTAAGTAAAATATTGCTGGGAACTCATTGCTTCAGCAATTACCTCTGAAACACATTGTTTTCTCAAAGCCATTAACATGTCAGATCATGGCAGTGCTTGACATCCAAACACGCCTTGGAGGGCTGCAATTCAATTTAAGGATCACCTCCTCTGAACAGGCCAACCTGCAAATTTCACAAAATCAGAGAGAAATTCTCAGGGCACACTTTGATCGTGCTGCTTCCTAAATTAAAAACAAAACTGTAAGTGTTAAACATCTTTAACAAGACATTAAACCTCAGCCATAATCCAGGAAGGGTCCCTTAATGAGTAATGACATATGTTGTGAAGGCAGTTATCTCCTAATGTTCGCTGCTGAAACACTACGATGGAATGGCACAGTGTTCAAAAGGGATGTATCATCACTAATGAGAGGATAATTTGAAGCTGCTCTTCTGAGGACCCCAGAGGAGACTTTCTAATGCTGCAGGATGGTGAAGGATGCAGTCCTCCACCTTACCACACACTTGCAAGAGGACTGGGAGGTGACACCATTTCTCTGAGTGACAGAACAAAGCCAGGACGGACACAGAAGAAGGGCAAGGTCATTTGGAGGGTCCCTAAACAGGCTCCTACCTTGTTGGCTCCCCAAAGCAGGTCTTGACACAGAGCAGCCACCTCTCTGCTGACCACTAATGGTATGGGAGGTGCCTCCAGGAGCGCAGCGTTGGCACTGGCCTGCTGTGGAGCATGCAGAAGCCTACAAAAAAAGATGGGGTGGAGAAGAGTCACAGAGCTGAGGGCCATGCTCAGCAGAAAAGGGATCCGACTCCTCTTTTACTAAAAAGAGCTTGAGATCTCTTCCAAACTAGGTTTTAAAAGTTCTTCCCTTCATTTCCTAGCACTATTTTCTTCCTAATCTGGACTAATATGAGAGTAAACCTCCCCTAAATTATCTTCCAGCTCACCCTATTGAATTTGAGCACCAGTTTAAATATCAAGCCGTGGGATTTTATTTAGAACAACAGCTTTCCTTATTTCCATCTGCAGGTAACCTGATAACCAGAGGACTGTGTGTTCCAAATGGGGCCATGGCCATGAAACAAACCTCCAAAGCTGGGAGCAAAAACAGGGCATGAATGGAGAATAAACAAGGAGAGTGGGCAAAGGTGGTAAGAATACAGAAAGAGAAAACTTCAACTGTTTATTAGGAAAAATAATACAAAATATTCCATGTTCTCCCTTTCAGTTTAAAGTATTGGTGGGGAATAGCAAGAGAGCAGATGCTCTTGCACAAGCTCATCTCCTCTCTGCTCCACATCACCAGCTCCAGAATTTAAGTAACACTCCGGTTGTGCCAAAGATGTGCTGCTGTGAAAATGAAAACAAACAGCCCCAGGAACAAAGGACAAAACGTCCAACTCCACACTTCCCGACTGCTGCCAGTTAGGTGCAACTGGAACAGCACAAGCACGGAGCTGAGCAGGAGGCAGGGAGCTCGTTTCAGAGCCGTATCTTGCAGAGTAAAATAAGCAGCTTGTGGAGACCAAGTAATTATGAAATAATAAATTCTAAGAATTTAATACGAAATAAGCATCTACTGAGATGTCTGAATGCGTGCAATAGGTTTGGTTCTGGTTCACACGTGGCTTACATGTTGCACATAACAGGACTTGCCATGTATGACTTAGAGAGAGAGTCACTCTTATTCGGCAGGATTAACAAGGAGAAAGACGAGGGACCCGATAATTTTGCACATATATTTTTCTATGTGAAAAGCTGTTAGTCAACGTCCACAGAATCAATTAATCCCCACCCATTCTCTTAGGAGAGTTTTTACAGAATTCTAATGAGTTTCTCTGCCGATCGACGGCACCGGCGCTCCCTAACGCTGCTGGGATCTCTTGGGTGACTAATTCCTTGCTCTGTGAGACAGCTCGGCCTGCAGAGGAGAGATGTCAGAACGGGCTCTCTGCTCTCACTAGCTGATTTAAGGCAGCAGAGCCAGCTGCGCTCCTCTAACAGGGGGAACACCAGGCTGGCAAGGGCCGGGGATCCAGCCACACGCAAGGGAAGCAGCAGTCGAAGCTTGCCTGCAATTTTATTGGTACTCACACAAAATTGTCAGTCCCTGTCCAGCACCTTTGTAACTTGTATTGCTATTTTTTTAGATGTTTCTTCAGAGATTTAAAGGGGAAGCCACTAGACAGCAAGCAAAAATGCTTCATGCTCTACTGAAAAAGCCCTGATGTGGTGACAGAGTAGTATTTAATCCTCATCGATATGAAACGCGTAACTCAGCCCTCCCCCCTTGACCCTTCCCCTCGTGTAATGACATATGCAAATTAAGTGAATAACAATCAATTAGACAAGTTGCCATATGCTGAACCAGGCATTACTGCTTTCCACTTGCTCACTCCTGCTTCGAAATGAAGGAACTGCTGCCAGAGACAACAAGAGGCCACCACGCTGCAGAAGTTACAACAGGCACTGGAGCCAGACAGAGCTGAGCTGCACCTGCACCGTATTTACTAAATTACTTTTGTTCCTTCTGCAGCACCCCTGAGCTCTGCGGAAGCTTTTAGATGAAGACCCAGCCCGCCTAATAGCCTGTCCCTGGCAGTGGTCAATAACTTCTGCCTGAGGCACAGCCTAACAACAGGCAAAGCGTGTAGCAATTTTTTTTCCCCCTGAGTTCTTTCCCACCTTCTAGTGTTTTGTAGCTTGGGGACTTCTGGAGCCCCAGGCTGCGTGTCCTGATGCAGGAAGTTCTACAGCCACCTCTTCCAGTTAATTTTGTACGTGGTAAATAACAGCTTCATCTGATGCCCTCCGGATCATTCACTGAAAGAAACAGCGCGGACTAAAAAAAATTTAGAGCATCTGTGCCACTCTATCATGTCTTTCCCCATTTGTCTTTTCCAGGCTCTAAGTCCTAACTTACTCTGTCATTTCTCATGCAGAAGCAGTGCCATGCCTTTATCTATTGTTGGTGTCACTTGCTGGTTCATTTCCAGTTCTGTTACGTCCTTTCCAGGCAGCAGGACTGCACGGTATTTACAGTGCGGGAGGCCGCAGACTTGCACACTGTCATAACAACACTTCTCCACTTTGCTGTCTGTTCCTTTCCCATCACTTTCTAGCATTTGGATTCCTTTTTTTGGCTTCTGTTGTGTGCTGATTTGACATTTTCACAGATGTATCTATGATAGCTTCAACAACTCATTCCTCAGCAATAGCCAGCAGCTCGGAGCACAGCATTTTGTGTGGCACTAGGATTGTTTTTTTTCCTCACATGCATCACTTCATATTTATTTACATTGAATTGCATTTGCTGTTTTAATGCCTACTTCATCTCGTAAGGACTGTCTGCAGTTCTTTATGGTCATTCACTTCCCTTTGTCATGAATAACTTGGGAGCTGAGAGGAATGTTTTCCACGAGTGGTTGAGGGGAATCCAGTTGCCAAAGGCAAAACCTCCTTCCTCCACCTTTTTAGTCATTTTTCCTGAATTTTCTGGTCTGCATTCATCTCTTAAAAATAAAATGAAATCCACACCCAAATTGCCTAATCTAGTAAGAACACAGAGATGAACATGTAAGCCGTCAGCATCCTTAATTCAGAAGCTACTTTCTCAAAGATCATGCCAGAAGGCCAGGCTGAGTGTTTTCCTCTGAGAAGGGACATGAGCATGTGGTCAGTGCTATCAGGTAACAGCCACAGCTCACTTCCATCTTCAACCCCTGGTGTTCTCATATGAGAAGAAAAAGGTCTGTGGTTGTGTGTGGCAAGCCAGTGCCAGCATTTGGAAGAGAATCTAGGCTAGCAAAGGTCCAGCCCCACCTTCTGATTTCTCCAAACCTGCCAAGACAGGTAAATCGGTGACTGTGTCCATGCCTAGCGCATCACCTCTACCATGCACCCCAAAACACCTGAGCAGACAGCAGCGATTCCAGCTTACCTTCAAAGATTAGTTGATGAAGGAAGTACTGAGAAAGCAAATACGAAGGACGCCCATTTCCATCCTAGGAGGAATTACAGAAAGCATGTCAGGCTCTCCTTGTGTGACAGGTCAGGCAGGCAGCTGACTGAGAGCCTCATTAATTTGCAGTCTTCCAAAGCTCTGCATGCAAAAAGTGCAAAAGGTGGGATTTTTCAGTATCTTTTGACACAGCTCTCTAAAATTAAACTGGAAGCAAATCTGTGAGATGATCTCCAATTAAACATTTCAGGTGAAACTTGATTTTTGTGTGAGCAGGTGAGAACGTTAACCATCATGAAGAACTTACCAGGAAATCCAAAACTGCAGAAAAATAAGTAAGACGAGGCTAGTTTAACTGAACAGGACTTGATTCCCTCCTCCCATTATAGTGTAAGCCCTCATCCACGTTTTCTTACTGAAGTCTGGCATGGTGCAAAATCCAGACACCTTGTTTACTGTGCATCATCACTCAAATCATTTATTGTGCATTTCTAATTAAAGCTGAGAGAGACCAGAATATAAGCACGAGATTCTACTCGAGCCAGAGGTCCCCATCTCTCTCCATCAGACTCGTGTGCATTCAAGCTTCCCAGGGTTGCGTTAATCTAGCTGGCATTTTTCTACGATAACATCAGAAGGGCTGGAAGAGAAGTAAATACAAGTGAGTAGAGATGGTAGTATCTAGCATTTGGGATGATGATGTGAAATTTGCAAACTCCCAACTCAATTATTGACCTAAAGGTCCCCACCTCTTGTTTAGTTGTGTGTTTTTTTTTTCCTGTCGCCTGATTTCCCACTTTCCTAGCTGACTGCCCTACTTTAGGCAGGGGAGAGCAACCTCTTTTTTCTCTGCTTGTGTGCAGCGTTCCCCCCCTCCCTAAGTGGAGTAACAGCAGGGGGGCTTAAACACTCACAGGGGCAGAAAAAAGGACAAGAAAACCGTCTTTGTTCCAGGCAGACAGTACAAGGTCACGTTACTATGGCAGCGTGAACCATTTCCCCTCATTCTAGCTAGTAGTTCAACTTTGCCCATAGTTTATTCCCTGGGAAGCCTAATCCAGAGTTCAGGTTTGTATATGTGGGGGCAGAGGTCAACAGCAATATGACAATGGCCTAGTCAAAAGAAAAGCAAGCTATGATATAGCAGAATCAAAGAGTCGGCTCACCAAGCACCGGGGGCCAGCTCGGCCGGCGGAGCTGGAATTCATCCTCTCACTTCAGCCTCAGGTTCTTGATTCAGCTGTTTTGTTGGCAGCCTTCAGAAAGGCTGAGCGCTGAACAATGAGGATGACACTGGAGCAAACAGTGAAGGATGAGAAGGCAGCGCTGACCGAAAAACTGGGGCTCATGTGCCCAGTGCTGTACTTCCCAGCTCAACTACTAAACCACATTTCAGGCAGCTCTGACACGGCTGGTTTTTCCTTCAGAACTGTGAATAATTTAATAGTGGGGTATAAATTCTCTACACAGGCTGTTGGAAGAGAAGACGGTGTCTGAACAAACATGTGTAGGTGTGCATGCGTAAAGCTTCAACAGCAAGGGACAAGTGGAGACTCTCCAACATTTTTAGGTGAGCAGGAGCTAAAATGTCCATGGGAGTTAAAACGCTCATTTCATGAACCTTGAAGGAAAATACAGAATTGGGATTGATTTTCTTTCACTCAGTAGGCCCCAGCTTTCAGCTTCCATTCAGTTTACAATATTCTTCTCCCATATAATTTCTCTTCTGTTTTAGAAATCAGAAGTTATCTCATGTCCCACAGGAGAGTTTTCTGGAAAGGAAAAAAAAAAAAAAAAAAAAAAGCTCCTAATTAATGTTTCTTTAGGCAGGCAACTGAGAAAAGAAAAATTCCACTGAGCTCAATGGACACCCAACAGGCAGCTGTGTCCTTTTTGTTCCTGTTCCCAAGGTCCTCCCCTGGTAGGGGTGGCAGAAGTCCTCCTCTGTACTCGGGTATCCACGCTAGCAGCCTGTGCACAGCTACTTGCTCGACTAGAATTGCTTTCTTAAAATGCCCTTTCATAAAACTCAGTATTGGAGGGTTTCTTTATGGATTATTTTCATTTAAATATGAAAATAACTGTTTTGTTCTGAAAAAATCACATCTTTTTCAGGAGAGAAGTGGCTTAAATTTAAAAGCCACTTAACAAGTAAATTATGCTGCCGCTTTTTAATTGAAAATGTTTTAGTAAACCTACAAGAGCTTTGTGGGGAATTTGCTGAGGCCCTCCCATGAAAACCAAATGTTGTTTTAACAACTGAGATCAGCAGAAGAGCTAGGCAGAAGGATTTGAGCTCTTAGGTCTCCAAGAAGTTCTACACATCCCAGTATCTTTGCTGAGCATTCACATACTACGAGGGGAATACAACACAAAAAAGGGGAACATGAGAACGAGCCCCAAAAGGCTGCTCGTTCAGTTCCTGGGATGAATTCTTTTATCTCCCAGAGTTGTTTCACTGTCAGAATGAAAGCAGTCTATGGGAGCTGTCTGCTGCTGCGCTTTATTACTTTTATTTTATTATTTATTTTTTTTTCTGCATTTTCACCCTATTGCCAATGTGTGCCCTCCACTCACTCCGTTCCATTCCTGTTTCCCACCTACAGGTGGCACTTGGGAAATGTGAACAAATGCAACATGAAAACCGTAGTCACCAGAAATCCCTTCCATCCAGAGCTGTTAGACAACCAGAGACAGCTCACACAGACTGGGGGCCTCCTTCTCCAGATCCACTGGAAGAGGTGTGCTTGGTTTTCCCCCTGCAGGAAGCGAAGGCAGCACACGACTCTGCGTTTGCAAGAGGAAATGGAAACACATCCCTGGTTCATGCCACAGGACTGAAACTCCCACGTACAGCACTGCTGCATTCTTGGAAGGTGCAAGACATTTCCTTGTCACAGTTGTTACTGCGAGGGAGGATGGGGTACGCTGAGTGTAGTGACCTAGGTTGGTTGCCATGTTCCCAGGGCATCATCCATGACAAGTGAAGTTTCATTGCATAAGACTATGAAAGGTCCCTTCCAACCCAAACCATTCTCTGATTCTACCTGTAGAAGAAATAAAAGTATTTTTCCTAATTCATAGAATCCCAGAATGGTTTGGATGGCAAGGGTTATAATTCTCAACTGGAAGAAATAATTTCCGTTTCTCAAGTAGAAAAATACTTGTAGTTAACTTCTTAAGGCTCTTCTACCAATTTCTGTCATTACTAAATGCACAACAGAACTTTTAAATGGTTGAAACACCGTCTAATAACTAAGGTTTAAATCTCTCTCTTGTCAAGTCATAAAACAGAGATAATTGAAGTAGGTCTGGGGCCAAATTCTCTTCAGAAGGCTGGGATTTACTTACTGAACATGCCAGATGCACAGAGGTCAGCAGGAAGCATTTATTGATTAGCCACTGACAGCACTGTGTCACCCACGTGTGCCATATTATTGATTAGGTGTAACGACAGTTTACTTGGTCGTTGTGCTTCTCCGAGCTTTTGTCTCCTACAAGCCAAGAGCATAATGGCTTTTGGGGAGAAGGAGGACTGGAGAATACCAAAGACATAAAAAGTCTCCATGACAAAGAGCCCAGGGCAGCTGTGCTTAATTCCTAGACTGAGGGAAGCAGAGATAATCCACTAATCCTGGACGGAGTGGGATGGAGCATGCCTGCCACCCAAGCTGAGCTCCAGAAAGATCTGTGCACAAATAAAGCAGCACCTTTCCCTTTGACATCAGAGGTCGTGGGTATCGTTTTGTCTGGCACTGGCTGGGAGTAAATCTTTTTATCAGGACCATTCTTTTCCATTGGAGGATGTATCTGCTGCTTTCAGAGCACTGTCTGAGAAAGACATACCTTCCACTTCTCCCTAATGTTGAGAAATACAGGATTTGGAGGAAATTAAGGAATTTGGTACTTGAAACTTGGTAAGATAAGCAATGCATGCCCTTTACCTAAAGGTTTGTTAAGTGATTCACTCGACAGAACCTGTTTTAGCTGTTGCTACAAGTCCAACAAACTCTTCAAGTTCTCCGCTAGCTTTGACATAATTAAGAAATCTCCTTTATTCTGGTGAGCGCTTTTCACTCCCCTTGTTGTGCTACAGTCCCCCAGAGACAGACTCAGGCACACAACTATTAACAGTTCCACGTCAGAAGCTAGCTGTATCACACCTGCATGGCTGCTAGGTCTGAAGGTCTGTGATACCACCCTTACCTTACTGGTGTCTGTAGCTCACTGAAGTCCTTCCATTTCTCAAATTCTGAATGGGAATGTGAGGAGTTCCCAAGAAAAAATTTGCCCAGGCAGTCGTCATCTCCATATCAAGTGTCCACAGGTGGTAAGTAAGAAGGCAGCCAAGTTGTCTTTTCCTGCATATCCAATGGCTCTGGCCCCTACTGCAAGCTCCAACTCTACCAGGCCAAAGAAACCACTCGTCCCACTAAGCGAAGCAGGCACAAGTCCAGGTTCTGGCCCCTCAACTCAATTAAATCATTTAGTATTTTCTGAGCTAAATGATGTTCCAAGCCCCTCTGGCTTCTCTGTCCCACAACTTCTACTCATTCCTCCTACCTGGAATGCCCATCACCCTCCAAATTTTTGCAGTCTAAGGCAATTATCTACATCTCTCAGGTGGCCAGACTCATTAGCCACCTGTAAAAGCTGTGTATCAGGTGTATTCAATTTAATGAATTAGCACTTAAGCAGGACTGTCAGTGGGGAAGCTCAAAGACCTATAAAAAATTTTATTAGCAGTAAGAACCTTTTCCTAATAAAATAAAAAAGCTTTTTTTTTTAAACTGTTATCCTGTTATCCATGCTTTCCCCCCCTGCAGGTTGTCCTGGCAAGTGACCAAGAGTCTGAGGGCTGTATTTAATTTGCATAAATCAGAGCTGATTACAGTTACTTTCCTCATTAATACACTGAGTACTGATTAATAATTGGTAATACACAGAATGTACTGATGCGTTTGTACGGCACCGTATGCATGCCTGATGCCAAAAATGAAAACAAAACTCCTGCTCCAAAGTGCTCATTCTCAACACAAAGGACAACAAATCCCCATCAGAATGCAATCTTTGCTCCAAATAGAAGAGAGACAGCTGACAGTTTCTGTAGTTCATATAGGACATGTCTTTGAGCAATGAGGGAGGATGGAGAGATGTGAGCCACTTTCCTGTTTGTTTGGATCCCTAACAATGCCCCAGTAAAACTCTTGAGGCCCCTTCCCGCTGTACTCACTCGTCCTGTGACCTGGACCTTCTGCACTGAAAGCTGGGACTAACACGTTGTCAAGCGTAAGAGCAGCAAAGAGTTTTCTTCCGCCTGTACAGGACAGATGCAAAAAGCTTAATCACCGCAGCACATCTCTCATTTCAATATGACAATATATATTATCTACCAGCATATTTATTGCTTACATAGATGTGAGTTATTTACATGGAAAATTGATTTATCTATCAGATAATTAGTAAACTTCAATAATTGCAAAAAACCTCTTAGCAATCAGTTGACATTTAATTAACATACAATAACTGTCTTATTAAATCTGCATTAAATACCTATTGAAGTGAATTAAAACCCGTGTATAGGATTCCACAACTCCTGCAGAAACCTCATTATAGTTCAACAACAAAAAGCCCGGAGCTGTGCTGCTTGTTTGTTTTTATGCCACAAAGCTGCCCTGCTTTCAGGGAAGGACAGTGCCCTGTTTCAGACAAACACTGCATGATTAGGTAAAAACGTGACATGAAAAACACGAATGAAAAACCATGAAATGCTCCAGGATTGATACCTGGGCTCCAACCCACCTGATGCCACCCGGATCTGTCTGGGCACAATAAAGACGTGGGCAGTGAGTGAGTCTGTGTTGAAGTCCAGGCACAAGACCTCTCGCTGGGTCTCACCTGCACCTACGGAAACCAACGCTGCCCGACGCAAAGCCGCTGCTGTTGTGGTCCAGCACAGGAGCACCTCGGATTTTGGTGGCGGATGGAAAACATTGATGATGCTTTCTGTATACACGGGTCCAAAGATACTGAATGCAGGATTAACCCCGGGAGCATCGTGTAATTCTGTAATTAGAACTGGTGGTTTATTGCTGCTGTTGCTGTGTGAGGAGATAGGTAAGCATATTTGGTTAAGATCTATAAAATAACCCAATCCTCAGATTCTGTTACACCAGATCTTTAAAAACAATCCTCAGTTTTCATGTAAGGGGACAAATGGTGAACAGCCCACCAATGTTTGTGTCATTGCAGTGAGTTTATTTGGAACTCGCAATGGTTTGGTCTCAATTTGTCCCCTTAGTCATCAAGGCTTACTTTGCAGCCTCCTGCTAAGTGAGAAGCGTCTCCTTCCGTATGATCAGGTAGACACGAGACGGCTACAGAGACCTTCCAAATACTGGGAAGAATAAATTATACACAGGGTTTGCTTCTAACCCAGCCCCCTCATCAACAATGCTCATAAAATTAAAATGAAAATAAATATTCAGCCTTCTCCTCTCGCAAAAGGGACAAAATTGCAGACTTTTAGCACCACTGTTTCTTCTGCAGTACGTGAACAACTCCGAGCAAGTACCGGGTCTGTTAAAATGGAAATCAGCTGGGGAATGATTCATAGATTTGTGCACGCTGCTGCTTACCCTGAAGCAAGTCAAAGTCAGAATAAAGTCAGATCCCAGGAAACGTCCACGGTAAGAATTTGGAAAGCCACCTCCTTGCCGCTGACCTAGCCTTATAGTATTCAGGACTTCTCTTCTACATACAGGAATTTTCTGAACACCTAAGCATATGTATAAAAGCGAAATCAAATGACTGCCTCAGACTTGACAGAACTGCTGAACTAAGAACCGTGCTTCGTCCTCTGCTGAAGGGCATCACCTTGAGAAGATAAAGCTTTGTGGATGTTGCTCTAAAAGTTGGTATTCTCTGCTATCGGCTATTATTTGTATTTAGAGAGGAATTAATAACGATCTGCACAGAATGCTGCTGCCTCACCCCATTTTATGCAAGCTTCACAAAAGCCAGAAATCACGAGTCATTTAGCAGAAACGCGGCTTTAGCCCTATCAAAGTACTAATGTGCAGCTGAAAAGGGACCTTGTTTTTGAAAAAAGCCAAATAGATACTAAAAAGGAAAACAAACCTCTAATCAGACAGCAAATACTGGTCTAAGAGCGAGGGGCGATACTCGCAGTAATTTAGCACCGCTCAGGTTATAATGAGAGCACATGACGCATTATTTGTGACTTAACTTATTTTAGTCTGAGGTCCCTGAATAATTAACCTGCTTTGTTTCAATTCATTTAGATGTCCATGTCCTCCTGCTTAGGAAATGCGTTCCACAAAATAAACAGCCCCGCTGCTTCCTGAGCGATTCACAGCGCAGGCTGTGCAGAGACTGGTGTAAAACACGTTTGCATGAGGATTCTTAGGATTCAAGCATTTAGATATTTCATGCTCAAAAATTAACATTGCTTTGTTAAAAATAAACTACTTTTGAGAGCAGGTATTTTATCCTAATTACAAAAGAATATAATTTGATGTTTTTATACCGATGTTATATCCAGTTTATTACGTATAAAATCTCAAATAAAACAGATTAAGTTACTTTATAAAACGATCTCCATTTAGAAACTGAGTAAGTGGCTTACAATGAATAAATTAGTGTGCAATGGCAAACCGCAACTGTAGAAAGATTTGAGCAGAGCTAATAACCCGGTAATTCGCGGTCCCTGATAAGCACAGGACCCTTTTAGTCACACGTTATGTAAGCAGCGACTACAGGAAAGGCTCATGTTTACACAAGCAGCCTCTCTGCTGAAAATTTCTAGCATTTCACTCGACGTTACTATCCCATTCCATTTAAAACCATGCCCTTCTAATTCTCCTATTTTTCTTCCTGGCTGCCTCTCTGCAATACCAACCTGTTTCGCTAACTATTAGGAGATATTATTGTTGCTGGAAATTCATCTGTCATTTTCCAAGTCTCTTTCAAAGAAAGAAATAACAGGTTGTCTCGGTGAAAGGAAATAGCAGAGAAACAAAAATAGTGTGCTCTTTGCTCCCACAGAGACAAACCAAGTAATATTTACCTCTGACATGATAAACAAAAGATCAAAAAGGATTAGAACTAATGGCTCTGTAAATAGTATATTCATAAGAGAGGGATCCTGCTCAAATCACAAGAAAATTGTATCCACTTTCAGCTGCCAATTTCTGAGGAACATCCTGATTTTTTAACTCTGTATTTATGGAACAGCCTATGATGGTTGCGGCTCTGCTATCACCACCACCCTCATCTTCTTCATACATTATTGCCGGGATTTTTCCTGAAGAATTACAAAGCCTTCTGTGCAGAAGCAACCCTGGCATGTTCCACAGAGGTCACTTTCAATGACAGTTACCTTTCTGAGTAAAAGCACGCCCGGCAGACCAGCCTGCCTTCCCGAGGGGCACCCAAGTGTCTCCAGGCAGTATTCAAGCTATGGGGACCCTGCACAGGGCAGCCTCAACACCCTGGCTTGCCATTTCTCTGTGGTAGAGGCAGGACAGGAAGAATCAGGGCACAGCACAGCAAGCCGACACTCTCCAGAAGCCCATGAATGCTTGAGAACCGAAGTCACACGCCTGCTGGGTCTGCCCTGCACACCTGAGTATGACATTTTCAAGGGGAACCCACCGCAGGTTGCCCCAAAGTACCTTCTGTCTGCAAACAGCTCGTCGCTCGCAGAGCTCAGCATCGACGCAGCCTTACCCTGCTGCTTTCCATTGCTAATACATTCATCGACAGCTTGGCTAGCTCACATCGGTGCAGTGGCTGCAGGAGTGTTGTGGGCAGTCACAGGAGCTGCCTGACACCTTGTTTCTGCCCCATCTCCTTCCATCAGGCAGGTTGCTGGCTCTCCGTGTTCTCCCGGCCTCCTGAAGACGCAGCCTGCACACCGTGCACGTCCCGGAAAACATGCTCAGAAGAAACAAGGCACAACAATATTTGCATATGCACTGGTGTATTCGTACAAATGGCTCGTAATTAGCAGTACTGAGATCAATCAGAGCAATACTAGATTAAGAAGTTAACAGGGAAGTGCTGTGCGCTCAGAGAAAGGACATAAATTGCTGGGGAAAAAACTTTGCAGAGCTTGTACAAATGGACAGGGATGAAACTTCTGCTGTTTTAAAAACACTTGGGTATTCCCCTCCACGAACCACTTACCTGCCACTACCACTTTTTCTTTCATGATGCACAAAGCTGAAGACTTACAGTGAGATCTACAGAGCATTTGCTTGGACTCCTCCAGCAGCCCATCCCTGATACCGACACGTTCCTGTATCAGTGTGTTAGGCTTCCCTACTTTTTAGCTTCTTTAACTTCTGCAATGCAACAACATATTAAAGCCAATTTACTCAGCCAAAAAAATCCAGACAGACTTCACAAATACATCTAAAAACAAAAAGCTAACAAAATTCAGGACAGAAAATGTTTGAAGTATAAAAACCCTAACTTAACCTTATAACACAGCAAAAAAAAATAGTCTGAAGTCTACCTACCTAAGTCTGGGTTGGCTGAAAATAAACCAGGGAGGTCAAGACTAAAATACTTTAAACACTTGCAAATTATATTCAACGAGAAGTGGAACTGAACTTCTCTTTATTTGAAGATAAACTCACAGCAACAAATCCATGAATATTTTGTCCTCAGACAATCTCTCCAGTAGGCATTCCCCACGAACTGTATTACTTTTGTGTTCCAAACATGTACGATTTCTGACAACTGCACTGGTGCTACAAAGGGCACACAAAATGCAGAACTCCCCGTAGTGTGCCCGTGCCCCCCCGTACATAATCGGTTCTAGCAGGGAACAACGCATTGCATTTTTCTCCAGTTAGTGTCTGACAATAAATGTAAGCTGAGAGGAGTCTTCATTTCTTTCTCTCCTGCCCTAGCAGCTGATTACCAAACATGCTCAAAGCCAAATGAAAGCGTGCAGTTGTGGGAAGCCTTGCAACGCAGTTGTGCATCCATCACAGGTGGACACGAGGTCTGCTCGCTGCACTTGCAATATAATTAGAATTCAATACTGAAAAAAAAGGTCCAGAATAAAGGATGCCAAGATTACCATCTAAATACAACGTTGCTCGTTGAAAGAAATGAATGTAGAGTATTGAATGTTCAAAATTGTGTTGAATTAGATAAGCAAATCCCATGTAGACTTTGTTAATGATTCATAATCAGCTAATAAGCTCATCTCCAGTAGAATAATGATCCATGGACCTGTTAGCTCATTTATCACTATGTTTTACAACACCAGCAAAGAAACTAATTAAATCCCAGCATCATTACACAGAATTCCTTTTAATAGAGATACAATGATGCACTAGAGGCTACAGATTACACTGCAAATTGTACCAAGAGATTCCGGACAGCAAGTTTTAATTAACATGTTAGCGAGAAGCTGCTCACTTAAATAATAACTAACCAGGAAACATCTGCACACTCCAAAACATGGGAGCAAGAAGAATACGGGAAGCAGCGTTACACGAGGTACTGCAGGCTGCTGAGCTCAGCCCGAAGCTGCTGCTGCTCACTCGCTGCTCTCGCTACCTGGCACGGCTCCGATGGTTCAGCTCGGCTCCAGGTCAGCGCTGAGATGCCAGCAGGGCCACAAGCATCAGGTGAAAGGGCTGGGCAGAGCCACTGCTGGGACACAAAAGGTGCCGGCACAAGGCTGGGGCTCGGCAGGCAGAGCTGGAGGCTCACTTTACTTGTTTCATGCAGGTAACTGCCCCCAGAACTGCTCCCTGGTCTGCAAGCAAGAGAATAGAGTGGTTTTCTGCTGAAACAAAGGGAGAATTTGGAGAAAGCACAGGATGAAGAAACAGCAGAGTGACGGAGCAGTGCACAGATACTGGCATTCAAAAATATGACTGCCTAGCAGGAAAGCAGCAGAAAGCAATCCCTGGTATTCCCTTTTCATTTGAACATCCCAGCCGGAGCAAGAAGCACGATTTCTGCAATTTATCTGGGACAAGCAATGCTGTTTGCATCTATCTTTCAAAGGCATGTGTAAAGGAACAAACACACAGCCCCCAGCTCACCAGCAGACACTACGACTACAGAGAAAGTAATGGAAAAGGCACAGATCTCTAGCAAAATATCCAAGCCTTTTTGCTTTTATGTCTTTTTTTCTCTGAGAACAGTGATAAACGAGGAGTATGGAGACGTAACTGAGTGTTTAACAGGTCAGCCAACGTTGTGAGAGTTTGTAACATGGGACAGCAAGTCCCTGAAAACAGCTCTCTGCCAGAAACAACGATGGGAGAATGACAGCCAGGCACAGCAATCCCATCCCATGGCTGCATCGGCCACTTGACAGGCTGCAGGTGGTGAGTGTGGCTGCCCAGTGCTGCAGAGCGCCTGTACTTTCTTTAAAAAGCTCGAAATAAATACTGCATCAGCTTCCCAAGGGCTAAGAGCACCTTAGGAGTGGGTTGCTGGTGTGTAAACACAAACCTCACCTCACCTTTGCTTCTGCAGCTCCTGAGCCCTTCCCCTGCCCTGGGGCTACCTGCCCAGAGCAGCCTGAACCTCCCTGGACAGCATCAGCCCCTTCAGCTCACACATTTATTTATCCTCAGCCTCAGACCCAGACTCGTTAGGGCAAGACAGAGACCAGCAGCCTCATCCCTCCTTACCATAACGAAGAGGGATTCTGTCAAGGGTCAGTCTCCAGTCCTCCACCCTCCTAAGTCGTGCTGTGGTTCGAGCACCTCGTGTGGTCTGCTTCCAGCACCCCCCAAATTCCTTCGGTATCAGCCAACGTAATTTAAAACCACAAGCAAAAGTAATGTGTTTGGAGGTAACTGAGCATAAATTCAACTATTTTGCTATAAAAGTGGTTGTTCTGACTTCAAAACAGGAATAAATTCTTGTTAATTTAACCATAAACTACTCTTCATAGTCAGCAAAAGGAGACTGCTTGGGCAACTACAAAATCCGTGTGGATTTCATCTGCTGCACAGATTATTCTGAGCGTTATAATTCAGAAAACCTTTGAAACAAATTTAGTGAAATCCCTAAAAGAATAATAATAAACTGTTAGGAAATAATCCCAGCTGGCTTCAAGGAAAGTGATATACTGCTCGAATTGAGCATGATCTACATAATTCTTACATTTATGACCCAGAGTTTTTCAAAGTAAAAATATATGTGACAGTATACTAGGAACTGAAGGAATAAACATTTTCTCCAGATTAAATCTAGACATTTAGTGGAGTTAAATCAAATGCTTCCTCTTAATTAATTACTATCTTCATTGAAATGAAAATCAGCAGGAAACGTACACTTAGACTTGGCCTGGTGCTCTGCTACAGAAGCCCCAACGACCAGGCTCAGGTTTTGAAGCCACACACTGGTTGTATGGCCACCTCCACGTTTGCTTTTGCTATGGAAGTTTAGGTAATGGGAAACACAGAGCAAATAGGAAAAAGTCTTGAGTTTGAGCCAGGTCTGTTTCAAAATCAGTTCCTTGAGGATTCTTACAGCAATCTATTACTTAGGATTGCAGCATCCAAAGGAAGCGTCCCTTAGAGCAACCGGTCACTCCAGCAGGATCATCAGCTTCTCCCCATTGATTCCTCTGAGATTTTTATTGTCTGATGAACTGTAATTAAAGACACTGATGGTGCCAATTAAAGATTTGAAGGGACTGAAGTTGGCGTTCACATTATCACATGGTGAAATGCAGCGATGCTGTAAACATCCATTAGCCATTACAGTTCTCATTAGTCCCTGAAAACAACTCATTAGTGTTCTTAGCCATGACAGATCAGTACAATAAATGAGATAAATCTATCAATATATTCATTGTGTGCAAAATCAGGGCTTCTGTCACCGTACCACACGGTGCCAATCAGAAGGGTAAAGGCATCTTCTGCGAGGAGCAAACCCTGGCTGCAAAAGACAGCGATCTCCACAGACCTGGCACATCAGACTGGTACCAAGGCTGCAGCCACCGATGGCACAGACAAGACCTTTCCTCCAGGCTCCTTGGAGTGCAAGAAAGCCACGTGCTGGGTTCCTGCATCCAGCCATTAGCTCCTTCTGTGTTCAGGTGGGGAAGCAGAAACTTGCGTTTTGCCATTCTCTGTACAGTAGGATCTATTTTAACTGGATACCATGGCTTATGAGACATTGCAGAAGTGCCACCCACATTTCAGGACAGCCTTACTTCATGTGTGAGCAGACAATTTCAACAGCTTGTCCACCACTAAGCCACTCATAGAAGGTTTCTAGCAAGAGTCAGCTCACCATGCTATGAGAGGTACAGCCTGATTCCAAAGCGACGATGGAGTCATCCTAAACCATGTTAACGCCACATATTCCATCAGTAATAGAACAAAAAGTGCTCAAGGAATGCTGTGACCTTGCTGCCCCCTATTCTGAAGCTTAGAAAATTACAGCTTTCCATGAAGTGTACATTCGGAACAGCTTGGGAGACAGAAAGAACTCCTCTGAAGAGGAGATGACAGCGGGGATCTGCCTGCTCTTGGTTGCTCAGGACCTGTCATTCCTGCGAGCGATCTGCACTCCCTGATGTAGATGCTTGTGGGCACTTAATGCAGAAAGCATTGGGGAAAGAGCTCATTTGTATCCTGAACAAGTCTTTGTAATTCTTTGGAAAAATAGATTAACATCAACCCAAACCAAGTAAACAGACCCAAGATGCACAGGGCATATCACCCAAACACTCTGCATCACACTGGGCTATTTTTCCTTTTCTCAACGCACAGAACGTATCACACAGCCATTCATGCAATGAGGACCTCAGAAGAAGCCCAAGGAGCTACCAGAGGAGAAGCATCTCACTTTTATTAAAGATATCCACTGGGGTTTGCCGGTGGGCTAGGGTTTTTTGGCCCACGTTTCATCAAATAGCTGGGACAAAAAGAACCACCCAACCTAAAGCAACCAAAAACATCTGACCCCAGTGTCCACCTCTTGTATTTGTCCATAACAGAGAATGTGGTAAGAGAATCCTCAAGCTCTGAGCTGTGAATGTGAACTAAATGAAGGCTTCCACACCACTCAGCACCAGCTGCACCTGCACCAGGACTAGGGAAATGCAGCTGCTGCTTCTTACAGGTCTTGATGTTGGAAGCAATCAGAATAACCCCGGCTTTATGGGATTATTTGTAAGTGCGTTGTGTTCAGAGTAGCACCAAAGGCTGCTACTTGAGTCACACTACCGGCTTTAATTCCACTGCAAACTTCCTTGCTTTGCCTTTTCTTCCTCCGTTGGAGGCATCTCCAACTCCAGCTGGGCAGTTCTTCACCCCTCCTTTTCTTCCTCTTCCTGGCCAAGTCACAGGAGCAGGGACATCAACATTGCTGATTTTACAGCCAGCTCCCTGACACAGCACTTCCCATCGCTCCCAGAGATCACGGTATCAGCACCTGACACTGAATTGTTTCTTGTTTTAAAATAAGAATTACCTTTTGAGTCAAATACGAAGTTCTTTTTACTCTCATTATACACAATAGTCATAAATTTTAAATACAATTCATATCAGACACAATACTAGTGCAGAGACTTAATTCACCATTAAGTGAATTAATGCAAAGTTGATTAGGATGACTGTAAGAACATGTAATTTTGAGGATGAGCAATCATGGATTACTTTCTTCGTTAGATAGTAAATATTAAACTACACTTCCTATAGAAATTTGCCTTGTTTTCTGTTTTATCACATTTTTCCTCCTCACGCCAGTATCCCCTTCCCTGCTCCCAGTCTCGCAGCTTTTGCCTACATTCATTACATGCAAAATTTTCTATGCCAGTTATCCCAGGAGGAAGAACTTCCCAAATAAAATAAAGCGTGAACAAATGACTTTTCTTATATCAAAACAGACAGGGCAAACCTCGCAGCCTCTTTGTTGGATTTTGAAGGGGATTCTGGCTGAAGAATGAAGCTTAGGTTTTGAGCAAAGGTAATTTCTGAAGGTGGAATCACAGCTTAAGGAAGTCTCCGGAGAATTTTCCTGATGCAAAGCTAACAAGACTTTGTGATAATTTCTCAGAAACTGGCCTCATTCCAAGTTGGATTTTAAACACAGATTATAAAGCAAACACCATCCCCCACAAGTATTAAGAAAGAAGAAAATAACAGAACGGGGGCTGCAGAAATGGTCTCTATTGTGGGACCAAAACCCGTCAATCATGCGGGTTGACAGGCATCAGAGATTGACAGACAGGCCCTCTCTCTTGACTTCAGTTATCTGGGGGAATGGGAAAAGTGTCTGCAAGAACATGTTAAATTGCCAAAGTCATTACCAGTCACCAATTACCAAAGAAAAGATAACAAGGTGTATTTTAGAAAAATCGATGCAACAACATGCATTTCAATAAAGCGAGTTTTTCAGAACTTTAGAAAACAAAATGAACTATTTAGGGAATACATGATGGTTTTTTCATGGAATACCAAGCACTTCGCTGTGCCAGCAGGCTTTGGAGATTCATCACTATTCTCTCTATATTTTGTACTGGGGCCAGAGGTCAACCAACAAATATTTTCCTTTGTCTCTTCTTAAGCTTAACCTAAAAAAAAGAGCAAGCTCCGTGTCCCAGTGATTGTATTTAGGTTCTATGCCGGGCGAACCAGAGCCCAAAAGCCATTTTGGTTCCCAACTGCATTTAATCTAGTTGCAGGAGCGAATGCTAATATGTAAATAAGTTACCAAAAAAAGACCAAAGGACCTTGGTATTTAGTGCCAGATTTGATTTTTGATTCACCCAGGCTGCCACACTTCCCTCGCCTCACTCGGTTCAGAACTTCTCCTAAGTCAACTGAAACCAAATTTCTTCTGACAACAAAATTAAGAAGCCTACAACTCAGGCTGTGAGGAAATTAAGCCTTTGCTGCCATGGAGAAAGGCGTCCCCCTTGTTTCTGTCACCTTCCTTGTGCCAGCACAGTCGAGAGAAAAGCACGTCAACCCCTTTTCACCACTAACACAAGTGTTCACTTCAGCTGAATTGCAGTGTACTTGCCTTCAGATTTTCCAAGCTCTCCTACAAGTAATTAAATATCACCACAAACATGTTGAACATATAAAATTGTTTTTTTTTTCTAGATTGCTGCCCACTTATTGTTCGCTGAATTATTCTAAGTGCTTTCCTTCTTTTAATTCAGCTGGCATTACGTGGCTCACTTTGGGAAGCTGCCTGCACTTTCAGCAGAAACAAAAAAAGGTTTTCTATTACCAGTGCTCGAGCTCTGAGCTGCAAGAACATGACCGGTGTACGGAGGATGCACAGACAGCGCTGAATTCAAAGTGGATCAGGAATGGTATCTCCTGAAGCTCTCCTGTTCTGTGTCCAGCACCACGCCAGGTCCAACATCAGCTTCTGATCCCCTGTGGTGGTCTGTGGAGGGAAGGAGGGGAGCTGCTTCTCCAGGCTGTGTGCACCTACCTCCTGGATACCTCCTCAGGCCTGTGGGGGCTTCCACTCATCTCTCTGACTTACGATCCCCCACACACCTTACACTCTTTAATCCATCATGTTGATTCTTGTAGTTCACAGCTCTCTCAAAATCTTCTGTTGGACAACAAACAATAAGGAACTTAACACTTCAAGTCAGGAGCCACTTGGATCCATGCGTTTAACATACCAGAGCACAGCTCTGTGCTTTCATGGAATCACACAAGTGTAAATTAAGTTAGGTTGGAAGGGCAGGGACCTCTGGAGGTCACCTAGTCCAACCTGCTCCAAGCAGGTCGAGTTGCATCAGGCTGCTCAGGGATCCAGCTGGTCGGGTCTCCTGAACACCTCTCCAAGGACAGATTTACTCACAAAGTAAAAAAATAAATAAAATTTACTACATCTAAGTGAAACGTCCCCTGTTCCAACTTGTATTTGTTACCTCTCGCCCTACTGCTGTGCACCTCTGAGAAGAGTCTGGCTCTTTCTTTGTATTCTCTGACCAGCCAGCTGTAGATAACAGCAAGGTTTTCTTTTGCCTTCTTCTCTTATTCTTTAAATACTTAATAATAAAATAAAATAAAATAAAATAAAATAAAATAAAATAAAATAAAATAAAATAAAATAAAATAAAATAAAATAAAATAAAATAAAATAAAATAAAATAAAATAAAACAAAACACTGAAGTTCTCAGCTCTTGACTCACCAGGACCAGGACAAAAATATTCAGAACACTTTTACAGCAAAGGGGAAAAAAAATCCAAGTCAACTGCAAATAGCTTGCAAAATTGCTTGTAAAGACCTCTCAGGATCATTCAACTCAAGCTAAAAAAAAAATGAATTAACCTGCTGAATTAATCAGCTGAATCACAGACAAGAAACCATACAGGCTCCCACATTTCTAGCAGTAACCTTGGGTGGATGCACACTCAGAATAACACGCTATCAGTTCTTCTGTGCACCATGAAAAGGCCTACATGGGGGAGCATCTAAATCCTGCTTAAGTTCTGTTCCGTGGGCTTTTTTTTCGTACAGGTTATCTCTAGCAGAAAGATGTCCCCCCAGCTTTAACTCGGAGTTGACAAGCTCCTTTTGACACGCGTGACCCGATGTTCGGCAGGGAAGCCATCCCTGACAGTGAGAATTAAAGCTGAACAAATGCCAGCACCAGCACCCGCTTCATCGCAGTGCGGGAGGAATAAAATAAAAGAACTTCTGAAAACGCTTTCTATGGACATTTTCTTAACTTCCCTGACACCTTTATTTTGGAAGGAATTTAGGTTGAGTAGAGACTGACTTCGCCATGTGCCATTTCCAGCATTCAGCAGCAGGCACCAGGGAATCCAGCCACAGGTTCTGCTTCTTGGGGTTGCCTCAGCTCTGCCCTGGCACCAAGCCTCACAAGACACTTGTGAGCCAGCCCGTCCCACTGAGAGAAACACAGAAAGCTGAGTGCCCTCCGCCATCTCCTCAAACCTGCTCTCCGCCTGCCTGTTAGGATTTTCAGCCCTGCTGTCCATAAATGCAACAAGTGGGACCCCAATTCCTGCTGCTTTCGTCTTGGCGCACCTTGGAGCACTTGGATCTTTCACTCTTGACATTAAAGATTAAATTTGTATCCTGAGGAAAGTAACAGCTTTTGCAGCCTGCATTTTTAACTAAAAAAGGTGCTTCTTTCCCTCTAATTTATACATTCAGATGTAAAGAAATGCATCCGTCCTCAACCATCAATAACACGAGCAGGATCTGGCAATTATCTCTGTATAAAAATTACCGAGCAGTAAGAGAAACTAAATGACTATTAGAAAGTCTGTCCAAGCTCCAAGAATAATTCGCATAAAAGGGCTAATTAGGACTTGTAATTCACACCCCAGAAGTCAGGCTGGCCCGGCGGACAGGAACAGGACCAGTCTGCATTTCCTAATGGCCACGTCCCATGAGGCTGGCTGCAATGTCAAGCACCCATATCAGCAGCAATACGACCCTCTGGGAAACGAGGCATTTTTCTGGAATAAGAAGCATCACTGGAAGCACTCACAGAACCACACTCCCTTTAAAACATGAGCCAACAGGCAGCATACCACGAGCAATGCTCTGTGCCTCACTGCCACCAGCGCTGCTCTCACCACCCACGGGGTCACTGCGCCCATGCACTGCCCAGCTTAGGTGCTCGGTTCCGGGTGCCCAAACTGAATTTAATTGCAGGAAACCCCAAGATGAACCTCAACCAGTGCCAGACAGCCCAATACACAACTGGAGGAGAGCAGCAGTGGGATCCTCAGTGCTTACTGGGTACAAACCTGTGCTTACTGGGCTCCATCGCTTCTACCACACCAAGAGCACAAACTTGGACAAAACCTCCACAGTCAAGCAGCACGCCTGGCACACGTGTAGACACAGTGGCTTCATTTCATACATGGAGCTGCTCTCTGATTTGGCACTGATTTAATCCAGTAACTCCATCCTATTCTGCACCAGTTTCCATCAGGGTAGAGCCAGCCCAAAGCAGCTTCAGTTTAAAGCATTCGCCAGCTCCCAGCTCTGTAAGAACTGCTCGGCAGCACACTTCAGGCTGGTGGCACGACCGTCTCCAGCACTTCAAAGACTTACTCGGAAGATCTGAATTTACACTCTTGATCCTCTGCAGCCTCCGCAGCAGGCAGGCTGACATTTGATTTATGTACCTCTGCCTTCCAGCAGAACCCTCACACCAGATAATGTGATCAAATCAAAACTACTTTCCATACAATTATAAAACATAACAGGCTACAGCAAAAAATGTAAAACCTCCAAAGCAGCTCAAAGCTAATTAATTTCTATTACTAGTGAAAGAAGAACCACTTAACGTGTCTTTTCTTATTTAAATTACCATTGACGGCACCTGCTTTTTTATTTTTTTTTTATTCTTGGGAAATCCTCCTACAATACTAGTTAAATTATGTAAGACTGTAGAATTTATGAAGATAAGGCAATTAGCATTACAAAAACAATTCCAGGTTACAATTTATGGTGAAAAGAAAAGAGTTATGATGCTCTGTTAAATCATTCAGCGATGCATTACATACTTAGTTAATCCTTCTAGTTGGGAAAATTTAGGGCTAAATGGTGTCACTGTGTTCAGTAATTAATTATTTTGTTTCATTTAGTGGATACTTCATCTCTATTGTTAAGGCACAACACGAGTCAAGAACAGCAAATGCACAAGTCCATGGGGCAGCCGTGCAGCATCTCCAGGTGACCCAACAGAGGCAGGAGGAAAGGACCAAACCGGGTTTGTTTTTGAGGTTCTGGCTCCTCCCGGCACCCAGGCGATCTCACCTTGCCAAAACAACGTTGCTTTGGAATTTCCTTCATGTAAAACAACATCTCTTTGGAATTTCCTTCATGTTCTCTTCTTCCAGCACACCCAAACACCTCGGCTGGCCTGCCTGTATGCGCAGGAGATGCCGATCTACCAACACACCCGGTGTGTGCAGCAGGCTGCCAAGTTAAACAACCACGGCGCTGAGCACGCCACGTGTTCGGGCTTCTTCGGGAGAGAACGAACTTTCCAGAGATGGATGGACGACAGAACACACAGCTCCATGCAATTTTCATGTCCTCTCACAGGAATGACAGAGAAGTCAATGAAAACGGGTATAATTTTCAGACTTAACTTTTAAAATCTAGATTAATTCAGTTTTTTAAAATCGTTCCTAAGCAATGTTGGATAGGACAGTAGAAAAAGCTATTGAGCAACGTCCTCACCATCTCTCTGATTTAACGGGATAAAACAGCTGGGGAGAGGTTCCCTAATTTCCCCCTTCCCTATGTCCAGAGAAGCACCAAGCACTTTTTAAAATTCTGCCATTTTCTGCACCAACTATGCGCTTCCCTCCATGCTTTGTACTTCCACAGCTCTGCCTACAGTCACAAATTGGTGGTGATCAGAATCCTTAAAATAACAAAAGTAGGGCAAGGCAAGAGCCCATGTGACCTGCAGACCTATTTATTAACCTTTCCAAGTGAATACAAGACAACAATGACTTTCATGTCTTTCAGCACTCTACATCTGTGTGCTTTTTTTTTTCTTTTGGTGTTGTTCCCCCACCACCTGTTACTCTTTCCCTGAATTCCATCTGAAGTCCACTTCAGAAATGAAAGAATTTCTTCCTTGTCGGTGCTCATTAAAATACACGTAGGCTTCTGCCTCGAGTCCGAGCAGCCCCAGCACTGAACTCAGCTAAGTATGGAAATAGCAGCCGCAGCACGACAACCTAGGTGTTGTTTAAATCACTTCCTAAATTTCTAGCATTTATTTGTAAACAAGGACATTCCTGTAAATAGGCCTGTGGCTTTCAGATCCAATAGCTCTGCTTCCATCAGTAACGAGTATCACCATTTTCAGACCTTTCAAGGAACAGAATGCCTGCTCTGTAATGGAATTACGGGATAATGTGATGTTTAACAGGGAGTCTTTTGCCCTCAAAAGGCTTGCCTGAATTTTGCTGAGATCATTTCACAGGAGACCTCACAGAGATCAGTTATGACTTTTATTAAAGTCAAACCAATACCTGTTTCCATATGAGCCTAAAGGAAATTTCTTTCTGTAACTCTGATTGAAGTTTAATGGGTACTGCACAAAGAAAATGTACTTAACCTCCTCACCTAGCTCTTCCACAGAGGAAGTCTACTCAACACGTGTGCCAGTCTCCTGAGACAAAATCAAAGCTAGAGCTTCTCAATTTATAATATTTTTCAGAGTAAAACATAGAAGACAGCTTCATAAACTGTCACTACACGAGAATCTCGCATATATTTGATTTCTGTAACCTTAATAAACCAGTCACTACTGAAAAAGAATGCAAACAAATATGGAACACATTAAAAGAGAATAAAACGGATCTTAGTGATAGATTTGCTTTAACATTTATATGCACATGTGCAATGCCAACATCCTAGAACTTCATATAATGTGATTTACCCTACTAGGATAGAATTTCCACATTAGTATGTTAAATAGACAGACTGGAAAGCAGAACTTGCAACAGAATAACTATTCCCTAACACTAACCAGCAGTTGCACATCTTTTTTCTGGTCAAAGGAAATTAATTTTATTTTCTCTTATCTGGTATGTAGCAGTCACTCCACCATTCACTTCTTCTTTTGTTTAGAAGTCACAGCCGACTAGTGTACAGTACCTGGCTGCTGTTTCCTTCCTTGCTGCTACACTGCAGACTGGTGGAGGACTGACCAACTTTTTAATCCAACAGTGATGAATGAACAGATTTGGTTTTGCTTTAAAACAACCTGAAATCGGTGTTAACAAGAGATCAAAAATCCACATAAATTTAAGGATGCCTTTCATATACGTTGGATATTGCCAGTTTTGCAAGACTCCAGGTGGCTGAAAGAGGAATTTGTTCTTTTTATCTAGAACTGGCCCACCTCACTGCTATTTCAAAAACAGGGACAAGAGAAGCAATCTCCAGTATGAAAAGGTCTGTCTTAAACTGATTACATGAAGTGGCAAGAGACAACAGCTGTCTCCTTCCCATCTGCAGTGCATTCCCCATCCTTCTGCATTCCACTTCAGGAATCTCATTTAAATTCCTCAAATCTAATTGAAATAGCAGTTTAAACAAATCCACAGAAAATGGTAAGAAGGCATTTTGAAGAAAGAAGCCTTGTTCAGTGGACCATTTGCATGGAAATTCTGCAAGCAAGCAGAAGGAAACATCATTCTGCTTGAAATGAAGCAATGCAGGAATGATCTTCTCTGGAGCGGGTACCTTCATCCTTCCTGGAACTGCTTTCTACTAGAATTCACTTGAAAACACACTGGGACCCAAAGGAGCTTTGGTTGACAATTTAATGAATACTTCATAAACAGCTGCAAGGAAAAAAAAAATCCTAAGCAGAATGCCAGAAAGGTATTCAAGCAACAGCTGGGACAACAAGAGGCTGCAGAGGAGAGTGACTGTGAAGAAAAGTCATACTGGTGTTAGAAATGAGGTTCTTTTGCATGCACATTGATTTGGAAGTACGAACAACTTACCTTTAGAGGATTAGCTAAATGTTTTTCAATAAAGAACCTGAGACACTTTTTATAGCAGAAGACTGATAAACATGGCCATAAAAAAATAAGCAGCCCCATTGTAGCTCTTCAGAAGCTAAAAGAAGCTCATTTTCTGATGTCCACAGCAGTGCAAATCTACTTGAAGCACCTTACTTCATTAGTGTACAGTTTTATATCCCCTTTACTTAAACACATGGATTTGCCTCCTCTACCAGGCACTTCTCAAATTTATGGCAAACGTCGATTATATTGAAGATTCAGATGTTAAGAAAGAAACTTCATAAAATGTCTTCATGTTGTCTTGCATTCTTCAGAAATTTCCTCCAGCTGATTACCTTCTACTGGCCTGAAGCCCCATGGTTCACCCTCACAGCCCACAGCTGCCCGACGTCTCCACAATTGAGATCTGATCTCTCTGTAGGATGTCTTGGTGAGTATTTATCAACAGGACTGGAAGAAGCAGCCTCTGTATTAATCTTCTTCTGTCAAAAACAAAAGGCCTGCAAGCAACCTGTGGAGCAGTCAATAGATTTGCCTTTCTTAATTCATTTAGGAAGGTTTAAGTCAACTTTCCCCAGCAGTAATTAATAAGAAGCTTGTTCGCTGCTCTCGGTGGCAGCAGTGTTCTTTGCATCTTTATAGGTTTGAAACAAATATTGAGAAATGGCATTTTTTTCTAGGAAATGATTCCGTTGTCTCACATTGAGTATGCAGCCTGCAATTACTTCAAGTCATTCTGAACTAAAGAGAAAAGCAAAGCCTTGAAAACAAACAGGCAATTTTCAGTTTTTTTCCATCTGAAAGCAACTCTGAAATTGGTGAAATGTGAAATTACCCCATCTGGTAGATTAAGAAAAAGCTATTTTTAAGATTATTTTTGAAAAACTAAGATCTTGGGGAAAACGTAGTCCAGAACTAAATTTCAGGAAAATGTAGTAAGAAAGAAAATAAAACATCCTCTAGAAATAAACCACGATGATAATCTGTGAACCTCAAAGCAATTTAAAAATATTAATTGATTTGGAAATAAGAACATTTTCTACCTTTTTTAAAAATATTGTAACTGCTCATGACCAAGGGGGACTGACACTATCTTCTGAAATTGGTTTGTGCATACCAAAGACCTTTCCTTAATGTTTAATCTCAAGACCCAGCTGCAGCCCCTCTTTAAAGGACAACAACCTCTTACAAAGATTTTGTAGATGTAGTACGGAAGTGCAGTGAGCTCTGTGAAGTTGCATACACATAATGAGAGTTGGGAGGAAAAAAAGATAGGCTCTTTTGACTCAGCTATAGTAGCTCAGGTAGTCTTCTTCAGACCTCCCTGAATGGCAGAACTCATTTGATTTGGGAAAACCTGACTCTCAGAAGAGGAGAAACAGATTACAGTCACTTCTGCTAACACAGGGTGATACTGAGCCTCAGAGCCAGGCAATACACAAAGATCATGGAAATTTAAAAAAAAATAATGCAGAGAAGCAAGACAGGGCTAGAAGGAGGAAAGCAACATGCTTGAAAAAATACCTGAATTCCCACTCATGCTGTAGCAGATGAGTTCATGGTGTGTGCAAAGGACGCACATCTCATGTCCAGCATCCCCACGAGAATACAGATGCAGCTATTCTGAAGCACCACGACACCTCTGGAATGCCTACCCCTGCTCGTATCAGCTCGGTGAATCTTGGGGGAAAAAAATGGAAGAAAAAAAAAAGGTGTGGACAAGTGAGCGCCAGTCAGAACTTCCTTTAAATGAGTCCTGCCAACTCGGAACATTTTTCCGAAGAGATGAGGATTAGCAGGTTAATCCTTCTCTCTGAACACTTTTCTTAAACCCTTGGTGTTATTTTAATGCAGCTTTTGTGCTACGAATAAATATGTTACAGAACAATAGACTTTAAGGATCTATTCTCTGAAGTTTTATGAACATTTATGCTAAGAAACATCAAAGACATTTCAGTAATTTTCACTAGAAGGGAGCAAGAAAGCGCTTTCTATCTTGTTTCTATTCCCCAGCCTCAAAGTAAGACTTTCTTAGCAATTTAGATAGAGCAGGCCGAAGGAAAGGGAAATTTGAGCGATTTTTGAAGACTTTATTTAAATATTTATTTAAAATAGCAATGTTCTGAACTCCACTTGTGCACCTGCCGCTTCATGAAAAAAAATAGCTATCTTCCCATTTGCTGTTCCTACCAACAGAAGCACTCCCACTGCATCGCACAGAAGGGGCAGATTCAGCAATACGCCCAAGCACTCACATCCTGTCCCATTCCCCAACTCCTCCATGTGCACCTCACACCAGCTCTCGCTGAGTACCCTGGCCTGCTGCTCGCCCACCAGTATGAAACTGGCCGCAGCCATCTGCCCGCGTACACGTCCTCTTAGGAACTGCTCACCAGACCTGGCCAAGCTCAGGCTGCAGTAACTTGTCAGATCAGGGGACGAGAGAACAAGCAGCCAAAGCAGAGCAGTTCGTACGATACAATATTTGGTAAATTAAGCAAAATTGCACTGATGTACAAAACCCTCCCTAGTTATTGTACTTGTTCACAGAGAGATGAGTGGACGCAAGGCGAGCTCTACTCAGGCTCAGGGCAGGCACACCTTGCAGAACTGCTCCTCGCTGTAGGCTGAAAGCACCACTATCAAATTTACTCTCCAAGTCTTTTCCTTTAAGCTTTGCTGATGTAACCAAAATATGGGGAACGGCACGACTGGGCAGATGTTTCCTTCCTATCAAGGCATTAGGGCGAGCACACCACGCTGCCCGGGCAGGCACTGCTCATCTAGGACACCTGGAACAGAAGAGAAGGGGCAGAGGAAATGAAGTACACGAAGCAAATGAAGCAGTAGGTTTCATTTGAAGGCTAATAGCCAAGCTTCCTGTTTTGATCCCTTTGGCTGCAACTGGTCAGCCCCTAACAATGCAGCCCAACTGTAAGCTGGCTTTCAAGGGAAACAAGGAGGCTGCTATTTCCCAGCAGGAGGAAGAAACTACAGCCTGCTGTGCTGGCATGACTTTTACTTGAAGATATTAATAACATGTCAGATGACGGGATGTGCTGAATCCTAAATACTCACTTCTCCTCTGTGAATGTGCACCATCCCCGTTTAGCGAAGCACAGACCTGCTGCTGCACTGAATCCTCCTGCAGCAGCTGATCAAACAGAAGTGGCATCTTTTCCCAGGAAGGTGACTAAGCTCATCCACAGGAAAAACAATGAGGTGCTGCTTTACACGGGTTTTGATTAGCCTATTTATTACCATTTTTAAATTAATTATTTTTCAGTGGTACTTGTCTCTAAATTCCAGCCATAAACTAGACGACAGCCCATTGTGTACTCTCCAGCTTGTATGGCCAAAACACTGCAAACAGATTTTTCCTGAAAGATCACACATTTTGCACACTATATGGCACTACAGGCAGTGTTCTCAGATTCAGTTTCTAATGCGAACAAGATATTTCTAAACACAAAAAACATTTTTCTGTACTTTGAGTTATACGTGATGTTCTTTAATTCAAAAATTCAAATACGAAAAAAGAAGTCTAAACCAAAGTAGCATGTGCCTATCTCATATCCTTAGATAACTAAGGCTAAAATGAGTAACATTCCACGATTCTTATGGATTTACAACTTATCTTAGAAAATAAAATGGTCCAGAACATGGCAGATACTGTGTGCTCTGCAAACGCAGATGGGAAGTGCAGGAGGATAACTGGGGAAAACAAACAAAACACCACACAACAAACAAAAGATCACCAACCGATTAATTCTCCAAGATGAGTCTCACAGGGCAGAGGAAGTTAATGTTGGAATTTCAGATTTAATCCATTCCTGAGCAGGAAGAGCAATCACTTTGGCCTTAACCTTAGCTTTGAAAACACTGTTTTGCATACCTGCTGTTTCAACATTTCTGGGTTGCAATTCAGCATCAAATAATCAATATTCAAGCCTGTTCCCCTTGCAGCCTCTCTGACACACCAGACCGAATTCCACCTTCTACAAGAGCACTGACACTATTTGAAATTGCAGAACACATTCTCCAGCAGCCTGAGCGGATAAACATTATCTCCATGTTTTAAGGAGCATTTTTGTGCAATACAAACTACGTGTTTCCCAAAGAGGAACTGGGACCTAGTACAGTAAACGTTATATACACATGAAAATTTAGACAGCAATAAAAAAATTGTAAAGAGACATTCACATGATAAAAGCAACAAAGCAACATTCTCTGTAATTTTTAGCAGGCTTTTTGAAAAGATTTTCCCAAACTTTAGTGCAGCAGAACTGCTCTGATCAGAAATCCCAAGATTTTCTGCAGTTTTAAAACCAATTTCTCATACTGTGCTGGGTATACCATTTTTTACAGCTGGCATTCACTGGAGGCAATCTGCAAATGTAATTCCACGAGAAATTACTTTATCTTCATTCAGCTGAGCTCTTTGCTACCTAGAACATTGCCATAATGCCTGAGCCTCAACTGGGAGTTCATTAGCAAGATTTCTGCTTAACAGGAACATACCTGAAAATATATTTAGACAGGTGTAAACCAGACAGAAATTATCAGCTCTATTTTTCCAATAAAAACTTCTCAAACACAGACAGAATATAGCCCAGAATGGAGTAAGATTTATTCTACTTTACTGCAAAAACTCTAATGTAAAAAATTCCAGGTTTCTGTCCTCAATTTGTGATGTGAGTGCATTTAACCGATACCAGGTTTTATCAGATTTTATCTGCTTTACCAGTCATGCCAATTACAGCCTGGATGTCCTAATTAAGGAAAGAACAAACTCCAGGTTTACAGTGGGAATCTAGAAATAGAAGTGCAGTGGGAATTACATTTTCTGTGGTCAGTGAGCACAAAGAGAGCTTAGAAAACCAACAAGACAAGGCTGTGCCATAGCTTTTTCAAGAGCTGTACCCACGTTGCAGTTTTTCCCACCTATTTTCAGTTTTTCTGGTGGTACTGAAGGTCCTGGGACTGCTCTGAACTGCATTACAGATTTAAGAAGAATCTTTTAAGCAAAGCACAGACGGTGTGATCAGCTCCTAGAACGAAAGGAAGAAACAAAACCCAACCTGGAGTCTAACAGGGGCAAGGCAAGAGCAGAGCAGAACCAAAGCTGTTCCCTGTCAGATATCTCTGTATCCGAGCTCTTTGTACGCCTTCAGTTCAAAGGGCACTGGAAGGCCTTAGAGGATTTAGAGCAGATCACAAGTGGAAGGCAGTCCACACCACGAAATGTGCTGTGTCACAAAAAAATGTATTAATCAGAGGATTTGACTTAACCTCCGCTTCTTGACTTTGTAAAACTCACCACTCTCTCAGTAAGTCCTTTCTTACCATGGCCAGCGTTTTAGGTTCATCTTTGATGAAAGGAATTGCTTCAGCTTTACACACTGTATCATACTAGTTACACAGCCAGGCACAGTTATGAATGAGACTGGTGCCTCCGCCTCTGCTACTTTCAGTTCCAGCATGCTACCCTCTTGTAAGTGACTCTGTATTGCAAATGAGAAAACGTGATACAGGACGCTTTACTTCTTTATCCACATGGCAAAAGAAAGAAAAGAGAAGCTATTTTGACATGAAATCCCTGTAAAGCTTTGGAAAATTCACAGAGGACGAGCATCCACAAATCGAGCACATGGCTAAAAGCTCGGTGCCCAGACTGCAGGCAGCGGTGCACAACCTGCAGGAGGACCCAGATGGCTTCTGTGTCCTGGATGCGTGCCTGCAGCGCAGCCCAGCCCGGGAGCACGTTAGCACCCATCAGATCTTCCCATCTCCCCAAAACTCAGTCAACATCACTAACTATTCCCGGGGTGTCTGCAGGAATATTCAACTTAGCATTCACCATTTTCTAAAATCCCCACGTGTCCTTACGGACCAGCAGGGAGCTCCCAACTCATTCTGCACGCTGGCTCTGAGCAGAGGGTGCCCACGCATCCCACTTCTGCTGGGTGGCAGCAGCTCCGGCGCCGCTGCCCCGCGCCTCCCCTCGGCAGCACTGCAATGGTTAAGGTCACAACGCAGCGGTGCTATGTAAAGGAGAAATTTCCCTGTCCTTGCCTAAGTGAATGGCTGGGATTAAACTGACAGCCCACCTTAGTGATGGTGGAATAATTGGTTGTTCAGCTCTGTCCTTGTCAGAGCTGTGACAGTTCTGCAGATGTCCTGCTCGGCTCTCCAAAGGTTAGCCTCAGCTGGAGCCGGTGTTCATTAATCATTCCTCGCTGACAGGCCTCAGAGCAGCCCACATCTGCCACTCTGTCCCCCTCAGTCCCTGCTGCACCCAGCTTGTGTGTAATCACTGCTGGTTTTCTTAAGAGGCTACTTGATAAGGGAATATGCATTTAGCTACAAGACACATGGCGCTGCCGTCTCTCCTGGCGATTCTTTTAGCAGAGGCCTGATAATATGAATTTAGTGTCTTTGTCCAAGACAGCCTGGTACAAACAGCAAACTGCAGGCTGGATGTATGAACAGTACAGAGCAGGGCTGCCTTCTTAGTGTCTGCAATGCCCTCGTGTAACGGGGAGTTTCAGGCGAGGCTGGTACTCACACCAGAGAGGTGCCAAGCGGCATCACAGCCGCCTCACGAGGGTACGTGGCAGCCGTAAAGCACACCTGATTCAAAGGGAATGGAATAAAAAATGCAGCTCTTGCTGGGAAAGAAAAGCTTCAAGGCAGCTTTCTCTCCTGGTCATTTCTTATTTCCCAGTCACTGGTCCTCTCTGCACCTTAACAGCTGCTTCACTGCCCAACTGTGCACGCACCGACCGACAAACCCCACGGCCAGCACTGCCGTAGCCTGGGCGCACACAGGTAACTTCAAGGAGTTTTCACACAACTCCTTTCTCCAGGTTATTCTGGCTGCTTTTATCAGGAGCTGTTAGATTCACCCATAATTAGTAGGCAGCTTAGGACAAACAGGAGAGTTCCCAGCAACTGGAACTGGTACCTGGAAGCACAGGACCAACGCACGACAACCTCCACAGTGAACATTTGGGCAGCGCAGGACTTCTCCGAGTTGTACTGCAAAGAAACAAAAGCAGCTGTGACACACGGTCTTAAAACAGTTTCTGAAGTCCCTCAGCCATCCATGTACAGGTTTTAAAAAGAAAAATAAAAGCTGGATTGTGGCTCTGTAGCTCACACCCTCCCAGCCCCAAGAAAACCTAAGTGGGTTCTGAAGCAGAAAGCCAAATGAAAATGAGAACTTGGGTAAGGAATGCAAAAGAATTTTCTCAGAAAATCAGAAAAAGTAAAGAACAAAAGTCTTAGCTACCCTCCCCTAGAGATTCTGTGGATGCTTGTTGTTGCTGATGGTTGTTTGAGGGGGGAGATAGAGGAGGGGAGGGGAGGGAAGTGTTTTTTTCAGTTTCACAATTAATTAATGTGTGCCTGAATAAACGACACATCCTACAGTTAGACAAAAATACAAATATATTACTTATGAATCTTAATTAAAATAAGCATCAGCACACAGACTGCCAGTGTATTATAGTTGGCAGGACCGTGCAAGAAATTAAATTATTACCCACTTCACAATCTTATTACAAGATTGCCCACTGACTCCTCTTAGGGTGCTGCCGTTAATATGTGAGCAATGCAGGAATCATCATTTCAAATAATTGATTAACTGTCTAGTCCACAAAGTTTAAAAAGGAACAAACAAGGACACTAAGTGATTAGCATTCTTCTTTTAATTTGCAAATCCTGTCTTCACAGCTAAAAAGCCAAATGCCTCAGGCTCCAGCCCAGGCACACAGATCCCAACAAGCTTGACAGTAGAAAGGAGGTGCTGCAGCCGCACAGAGCTGACACGCTGGATTAAAGCAATCAACACATTGACCATTAATCACAACTGAAGGCTTTACAGTGCACTTACAGAATGGCAGTGGGCATGTTCCCGAGGCCAGCACCAGTGATGCTGAATTTCAAAGTGCTGAGCCAACCCACCGCTGCGATTCGGTGCCCGCATGCAGTTGTGGCCACGCACCTCCAGTTAGCTCAGGTAAGTTCTGGATTCTGGTGTAAAGAGAAAATTCCAGGTCATGGACTGCCCCTTGATTTGATTTCCCCAACAGTGACTTCCTAAGGAAACTTCAGCAAGCACACACCCCCCCAAATGACATGTGGACACCCAGAGACCCATCAGGTCGTGCTGACCCAGCGGGCACAGGCTCCTGCTTCTCCCAGGGGATGCAAGAAGCCTGTAAAACTGCAGAACGGAGAGCGAGTGGCTGCCAGCCACAACCAGAGGCATCCCCAGCGCTGGCTGGCACATTTACATCACAAAAACTCTGAGCAGTTCCACCAGCAGTGTCCATAGCCCCGCTGCCAGGGACTGCACAAGGACACACAAAGAAGGCCCTGAGCGTAAGAGACTGCACCAGAAGAGCAAAGCTGGAAGAGAAGAGGACCAAGCCACTGCTTCATTCAGTATTTTCTCATTATTGTTATTATTCCTATGCATCGCGGTAGGACACAGCTTACTGAGTCACTCAAATGCAGCACAAACAATCGGGCAGAGATCACGGGTTTGAGAAAAATTTGGTACCGCAGGAACAGCTCCTGTGCCACGTGGCTGCAACTGGGCTTCATAAACATTAAGCCACAGTGAGGTGCAAAACCTTCCCTAAGCCGTGTGTGTAACGGGAAGAGCTCCTAACAAAGCTCCTCCTAACAAAGGATGCCCACGCTGCCTCTGATTTCTCTTGAACCTACTGGGAGCCCCACAAAAACGATTAAATGACTAAGGCGTGTTTTTAAGTCAGGAGGAATTGAGTTCATCATGACTTAACAAGGATCCTAGGGGCTACTGAAATATTTCAGCAGCTGCATTAGATTATCTAGTGTCTAATACACAAAATATTGTTTATTTATGTATTCTCAATGGCAACCTCAGGAAGCAAGCACTATTTTTTTTGTTCCAAAATTCAGCTGCGTCACTGCTTTTCTGCTTGCTGTACTTCTGCCTCCGCACCTCGCTGCACGCCGCGTGGGTCAGTAAAATGGGAGTTGTGCTGACATAACTGAAGGACACTCTCAGCTTCTTAGGCTACAGACAAGTAGAAAGATCTGTAGGATCAATTACTTTTACTATTGTGCTCCCTCTGCTGGTCCTAAAAAAATCACCACTGGAAAAAAATTAGCAGCAGAAGTGTGCTGACGTCTGTTTACCAACACAAAAAGCTGGACATCGAAAATGTCCCCAAAATCTCAGCTTAAACTTCTTCAGATTCAGAGGAAGAGACATCGGGGTTTTTCCCAAGACAGGAAACGACAGTCCTGAGAGTAAGATGCTAACGAGGTCTAGGAAAACACAGCAAAGAGCTGGGGAAATAAAGTGCTCTCCAAAAAAGCCTACTCCACAGAGGCCACAGTAATAAAACTGCCCAGCATGCCAGAGAGACTCCTCTGGCACTTGTGATCTCTGCCTGGATGGAGCTGTAGGGATGGAGATTCCAGGCGGTGAAAAGTAAAGAAAAGGTACAGGCAAGAAGTTCTCTATTTTGCAAATGTTATGAAAGATGATACGGTTTTTATAGCTTCTAATAGGAAAACTACAGTTAGCTCCTTTCTGTGAAAATAAACCTGATCTGGCACTCAGTGAGGGCTCAGGCATAATCCAGATTACAAGTTTTTGGGCGGCTATCTAACATCTTGTCTGTGCAAAAGTGTCTAAGTTAAATGGCTTGGAAACCATGACAACACCGCCTGTCTGGAGCTCACACAAGCTCAATCAAGCCATAATCAAGGATTTTCTTACGTGATTGTCCATTATCTCCTCCTCAGCCACGGATGCACATTATAGGAGTAAAAGGATCAGAGTGGAATCACCAGCATTAATTACATGCTAAACTAGATCTGTCTTCCTTAAGCATCTGTCAAAAAGAATTTGGAGTACCTCTAGGACATTGAGGAGCTGTGTACCAATCCTGCGCAGGCTGTAACCAAAATACAAAGTGTTAACGCAGCTCAGCATTACGGAACATATACAAAGCTCTTTGTAGTTGATTGAAGGGAATACCTGTTCTACTCTAGGAACACAGACACATTCCATAACGACACCTCTGCCCATCTAATGAGGAGAGGGTATCTGAAAAAATAGTACGGGTATTTGCTGGGAAGAACAAGTTTTATGCAGTACGAGGGCTGTTAAGAGCAGCAGGGGCATTTGAACCCTGTGCTGAAGGGAGAAAACTGTAGGGGTGGGAAGTAAGCTTGTGTTGTAAGACAACCTCCTCCAGCCTTACTCTTCAGGTAAGCTTCCTGAAGTAATTGTGGAAGCTCCAAACAAGTTAAAAAAAAAAAAAAGAAAAGAAAAAAAAAAGTTAAGAAACAGCCTTACAAAGAACTATTATTTCTGTGTCAAAAGAGATCAATTTATGTACTTATTTGTTTTTAAATAGACAACAAAAACATGGACTGAACAGGTAAACTTGGAATCCTTAACACCCTGAAGTTCAGTAATGCAGAAATGCAGGCTTTGAGGTCAAAACCGTGCAATCTGTTGTCAGGAATGAGGTAAAACAAATCATGACTCAGCTACGTGCCTTCCTTTGCAGAAGTTTTAAGTATCTAATCCCCCTGTTGCCTGAAAAAAAATAAATAAATTAAGATTATCCGACAGCAGGAAAAACAAACAAACAGGTAGAGCTCCTCAGAACCAGAGCTAAACCTCATTAACTAGAGTGCCTCGACAGAGCACCTGGATGGAAACAGCACCAAGGTCAGTGAGTGCACTGCCCCACGAGGAGATCAGACACAGCCACCAAGACCTACAAGGAGAAAATGCATGCACACAGAGGGGCATCCCAAAATTATATCCTAAAACCACTGCAACTGGCAAGAGCTGTTCAACAAACAGACCTCCAGGTGCTCAGAATTGAGAATGAATGTACAACTAGGCTCAAAAAATTGAAGTGAAAAGAGGAGAAAAACTGGAGCAAATCATACCATGTGACTTATACACCCAATAAAAGCTGGGCAAGAACAAATAAATATGAACAACAAACAAATGAGAAGAGTTTGTGAACTGCTCATGGATTTTGCATGAGAGGAAAAAGAAATTTGTCAAATTATTTGCTCTGAAGTATTTGCTCAGCTGTAATTATTGCCATTGGCAGACAGGGAAACCAGTAACTTGCAAACAGACTGATGGTTTCTGAGCTTTTCAGCAAATCCTTCTTCAAAAAAAAAAACATGATCTCAAGAGAAAAAAAGCCTTTTTGCTGAACGTGTGAAGTCGCACAGTTTTGTTCAAGCCAGAGCCACTGCTCCAGGATGAGACTTTGCTCTTGGTGAACCCACACCCTGAGTGTAACGAGCACACAGCGATTCCCTGCATCTACACACAAAGCCTCAGACCTCTTGCAAACTCCCAAGAAGCACTCATGTGCCTTTCCTCCACATGGGAAAGTCTCTGACTTGGTTAAAACGTGAGCTCCAGAGGTTGCACTTCCACCACTGCAGCAATACCGAGCCAGCACTCGAGACAGGCTGCAGACACACACACAGCCCAGGCTCTCTCCTCCAAGTGGAAACATTCCCAGTCTTTTTCTGTTTGCATGAATACCAGACTTGCAGTCAAACTTCATGAAACCAACTGACTGTATCAGTTCCTTCCCCCATCCTATGCATCCACTGATTACATTACTCCAATTTACAGAGGTTTTCCACACTTTGGTTTCTTTCAGTCCTTGCACCTCTCACTTTGCACCTACCTATCTAATCAAAACCAAGCAGTTCTGAGGTTGTCCTCTCCATGGGCAGACTGAGGAGCTCAGGCCTCTGATAAGGACCAGAGGCTGGCTGTTCCCTCACACGAGGTGTCACAAGGATGCAATTCATAATCTGGAAAACAGGGCATAAGAGTGGTGAAAATGTTTCCTGCCTCTCTGCCAGAGCAGGTGAGTTCAGTATCGCACAGCAACGTGCTCATCAACTAGGGAAAGAAACAGCTATCACCAGCAAATTCTGCCCCAAATTAGACCGTGTGGATGCAGGCTGGGCACAATAATTAACAGAAAATGCGAGCTTTAGAATAATGAATTATGTTCATTAAGATACAACCTGCGAAGTGTTTTAAATAAAGAAAAAGAAACAGAGCAGGCAGAGATGCAGGGAGCTGCTTTTCTTTCTGCTAGCTGCCCACAGCTCACAGCTCAGCCTTGCCAAAGAAATTCATTCAGAATTCGTTCAGAGTTGGGAGGATAACAAATTCCGCAAGTCTAAAAGGATTTTTAAATACTTCAAAAATCAGTAAATAGGCGTGGTTCTGTTCACTAGGAACATACTGGTATTAAGTGACACTTTTTTTCCTTTAATTTTAATGGAGCCTTGAAGTTTTGTCTCGTTAGATGATCATCTAGCCAAGAAAAGTGTTAACAAGAAAATCTTCCAAAAATCTCCCTGAAAGAAACCAAGAAAACGGTCACTTTGGGGGAAAAAACCTGACTGACACCGTGAGGGTGTTATAATGATTAATTGGATACATTTCAAAGCATCATACAGATAAAGCGTTACATAAATGTCCAGAGCTGTATTTCTCACCCTGATCTGCTTGTGAAAATGCCCCAAAGAAACTTCTCATTGTCTACTTCAAGCTGTTTCTCCGGCAGTTCATCGCGTGTCTTGTCAATTTTTTAATGGCACTGTCAGGGCTTCAAACTGACAGGAATCTTCCCGAGTCAGAGGCTGCATTCATAAACCTGAGCAAAAAGCAGCAATTTCAGGCGGCGTTTGATTTCTCCAGAATGGCGTGACACGGTGCAGTGCTGGATCACAGAGCTTTTGTCTAGCCAGGCAGGCAGTCTCTGGGCATTTACCTGCATGCTTCAAAGAGTGCAACGGGACTGCAGAGAAGTAGCAAAGCTGGTGGCACTGTTAGGAAAACAAACTCGCTGTGGTTAAAATGAATAATCCGACAGCAACAGCATAAGAACTTCAGGTTTGGGAATAAAAAAAATTGAATTAAAATATGACTTTGCGGGAAATCCAAGACGTACATATTTGCACTAGGCACATTTAGGTTTACTCATCTACAAAAAAGAGTGAGTGCAGCCGTCACATCAGCACGATATCACCCCAGGTGACACTCCCAGCTAGGAATCAGAGCTCCTGCGTTTTCTGCAGTATCCCACCACCACAGCAGCTCCAAAGCTGGAACGCCTCCACCTCTGTCATCCCTTAGCTTTAAAGTGCAAACCTCGACACACTGGGACACCCAAGCTCTCTGCGCATTGTTTTTATAAATTATGCACATTATTTATTATCCTTGTATCATTCCACAGCACAAAGCCTTAGCCACAGACTAAATTTGCAGAAAAAGTGTTGTGGCTCAGCAAGGGCTCTCCACAAGTGAGACTACAGCATCCTTTAGCTCCACATTCCTTCAGGACGTGTTCTGGAGCCAGCTGCCAAGCACCGAAGGCAGTTTGTGAGCACCACAAACTTCTCAGGTTTGTAAATCTCTGCAAGAGTACAAATTGCAAAACCTGCAGGTATCAAACACCCTGAAACTTCCCAGAGCTTCAAAAAATCTCTCAATTTGTCACGATTTTATCTGTTGCATCTCCCAGTTACACAACATAACAGATGACGGGTCCCTCCTTTCCCTCCAAGGAAACAGAAAAAGAAATATTCAGTGATGAAAACTCCAAGGCTATAAAAGAAATATTTTAACCAACTCTCGTGACAATGCGATGAATTTATACATTTGATCTCCATTATCATAAGGAGGTCTTCTCCAACCTTAATGATTCCGTGATTATCCATTAGGTCCTAATTCAGAATTGTTGCTCTGATGAACTCTACTCCCTTCCATTAATGGCTTGCTCCCTGATCCGTCAGAAGTACAATCTCTTGTTATTACAGAGGAATGTCTTCACAGTGTGGCCACTTGGTTCAACCCATGGTGAGCTGCAGCTCTGGCAGGCACACACCACCTACACTCCCAGCTACAACTGCCACAGGTAGGAGCATGGGAAAGGTGCCTTACAAGTGCAAACCCCGCTGAAGGACCTTTATCAACGCCTTGCCGTGCACCACGACTGAGGGCACTAGGATGGAGACACCACCATTAGATCCTCCTCTGCTCAAGACCATGAGATGAGCAGATCTGCTTACATTAGGAAGTCCAGACTACGTAAGCAAATGCTTCTTGATTGTTGTGCACAGCACTGGACATGCTGCCAAAAGGCAAGCACTGACCAACATCTACCATACCTTTGTCTTGAGGTATCAGCGGAGCACACGTTGGCTGCTCAGTACTGACCAACTTTCAATTCACATCACAATTTCTTGCTGATTATGCCACAGAACACATCACTTTCCTTCAGAGTGGTGAATGGTTAGGAACTTTTTCTCAGGACACAGGCAGCAGACTGCACAGGAGCTGTGGGATTATTGCTGCTGCGTGTATTTTTCCCAACAATACAAATAATTGTGGCTTTGATGCTTGATATTTATCAAATGAATTCACCTCAACGCTTGAGGGTTTGGTTTCCCAAAGAGAGTGCCTGAGACAAGCACCAGGTCCCTAACGAAAGCCAAGGGAGGCTAAATATAGAGAAAAAGATTCAGTAGGTTTCCACTAAATTCCATTCAAATGGGATGACAGATTAAGAAATATCAGTAGATTCATTAACTGCATGGGTGTAATCTTCAGAGATGTATCCCCTTCAGTTTGTGTTAGATCTCCTGCACCTCTGGGATGATGGAGCAGTGCCACAGCCCCTCTCCTCGTGACACAGCTACCGCCAGCGGTGTCACCTCTGCCAGGCAGCTCCCTGGCCCCATCAGCATCCTCAGACAAACGCTTCCCAGGGGAGGCCAGACCTCGGTTGGAGTCCTGGGTGCATGAATGACAAGTGTGCTGTAAGCTAGGTGAAGACAATCCCCAAAACATTCCTGCCAGCCTTACACGCTACGCTGCCTTCCCAGCACCCTCTTGTTCGTGCGAGCTGTTAGAGCGGCCAGAGCTGGCAGTAATTGCTGTTGACATTGTTTGGAGCCTTGCCTCACTGCCAGAGACAAATCTTTCATTCATGAAGAAGTGCTTGTTAGGCCAGCTCCGGCCTCCAAACCCACTTAATTAAATTGTAAAAAAAAAAAAAAAAGGAAAAAAAAAAAAGAAAAAAAAAAGTTGCTTAGCTCTGGTGGGAAATTTGCACACAAAGGCCCGGTGTCTGGCTCTTTCCTCCACTATTGTGCATCCCAACCCGTGTGACAATGCAGCAGCATCTCCCCCCTTCCCCTTCCTTGCAGCCGCTGCGGAGGCAGCAGTGACCCTCATTAGGGCCCGGTGGCTGCGGGATGTTTTCCCAGCGATTCACTCACCCGGCTTTTCTGCTTCACAATCAAGGGCACTAAGTGCTGCGTAAGGGCTCTCCACAGGCTGATTGCTTAAAGAATTTCAGAAGTAAAGAGTGTAAACAGGTACAGGGAACAAGCCTCTTTGGAGCAGTTATGCAAACATTCCCAATGCAGTTTAAAAACCTCTGTGCTGAAGCTGTCAAGTCCGAGCCTTTCTCTCATTATATTCACACACCCCGTGCTGCGGCCGTCCACCCACCCACCCGCTCGGATGTGCTGCAAATCCAGGGCCAACACACACGGCCCAGCTCCAGACGAGTGCTTGGATTGAAAAACAAACACCCCCAGCCACACACTCTCTAGAACATCGCATATTTGAGCAGCAGCAAACGCAGCCATACTCTCCTCGCCGCTTTCAGGATGGCACCAGAAGTTTGACGAGAGTCAGGGCCCTGCTCTGCTTCAGCAATTCCTGGTCCTGGCTTGGCTTTCAAATTTATATAACAAAATCCATTTAACTGAAAGCCTTTTGGGGCAGTGGTCACAGCTCTGAATGCTCCACAGAATAAAGCAGATTGTCAGTGTCAATAATGGACTGCAACCACATTTCAGAGAGAAGTACATGGAAACTATCACTAATATTTAATAACCATAAATGTTTTTTCTCTGCTAGTAATATTTCCTTTCTGTATGAATAACAACAACTGTTCTATACTAACAAATCATCACTGAATAATTTTTCTATTATACAGTAAGTAATGTTCAGAGTAAAATTACCTAATTCTGCATGACAGCTACATTCAGCTGTTTCTACATACTTCTCTACCGTAATTGAATATTGATTTACATAAAAGAAAATGTTTATGTCTTTATGTGAAACACAATAAATTCATAGGAACAATACTGTCTCATTTTTTGAGATTCTGTGCAATCAATATGAAATTCCAACGCTAAAATATTAAGAAAAGTTAATTAAGAAGGTGGAGCTAGGAGTCAAAAGAAAACATCAAACTGTCCCGTGATTTACATCAGCATCACACCAGACGAGTTTATCTTGTCACTTCTACCCTTACCAAATCTTTAATCATTTCTACAGAAAACCAAGAGAAATACTTTTTTTTTTGTCATACCACTTGAGTTCTCACTAAGTAAAACACAGAAGTGATATGAGCACAAACACCTTCAGTGTGGAAGCATTTTGCTGCTGTCTGCTGTCCTTACCTGCTGAACTGACTCTGCTGTCCTACACGAGTGATCTCTGCTTGGCACAAGGAGGCAGGGCTCTACTTGCATTATCAGCTCTTAAGATTTCAAAATACAGATCTTTCAGAGTCTCTGAAATTATCCAGTTATAAAGCTTCCTTCTTAACTGATCAATGAAAACGTAACACCAAGTAATCAGTTCTTTTCATGGTTTTCTTACTCATGTCCACAAAGAAAGAGGAACAGCACTGGGAAATTATCAGGGCAGTACATCTGCTGTTGGCTTTAGTGACAGATCGAACTACCTGAGGCTCTGAGAAATACAGGTATACACCTCCCAGACTGTCCATGGTACTTCCATTTAGTCATGCTTGCATGAGAAACATTACTTAATATAGTCAAAAGGCAACAAATCTACAACAGATGGTCTGATGTTATACAAAATCTGAAATAAACACGGTAATTAACTGCCTGCTCTTGAAGTTAACAATAGAAAGCAGTACTCAGGACTTGCACTTCTCCATGGGAAGTTTAAAGCTGCTCCACAATTTGTGCTTGCTGCTAGATGCATGCTGCCAACAGCTAAGCTTTAGGCATGGCTTCAGAAGAAGTTGAAATGTATTTGATAAAACTTTCAGCTGGCAAGTATCCTGCTCTGGGTGTCCTGAGCTCCTCTACAGACACCTGTAACACAACCTCCAAGTCTACAGACACAGTAACACCAGTAACTATTTTAGAAGATGATGAACTAAGAATCATACAGGTTCTAAAGTGCCTTATGGACTTGCGGCGTATTTTATGGGAGGAATAAAAGAAAAAACAAACGTTCTACAACAACACACACAACAATGTCTAATTGATATTATGGCAAATCAAAGATTGAGAAGCAGTTCTTCAAAATGTAAGCCACTTTCACTTAACTTTGCAAAGCAATTCTCTCAAATTCAGCACTTTACGTCACCTGGCCTACAGCCCCTCTCATCACACCGTGGCCATGGGACATCACAAAGTCATCTCTTGGTGAACAATCTTTACTCCAGTGAATGCATTCAGCCCAAACTATTGGGTATTGCATGTCGTTAAGAGGAAATGGATGTAAATATGATTTACATGACTCCTCTCCAGAATTAAATCTAACAAAAATGGATTCATGTTCTCACTCTTCAACTTTTAATTAAACCAATTACTTTCTTACTTTATCTGTATTTTTCTGTCCTTCCTCTGCCTGGCCATATATCCTTCCATGAGTTAGGCTACGTTACTATTTTGATTTGTTTTCCCTACTAGTAGCTTTTTAGCAATGGAATTGAGTTACAATTATTATAGTTTATACCATGCCTTTGGTACCTGTAATTCACGTACTTTGAGCACAAGCTGAAAGCATTAATTTGTCAATCATCCTGCCCTGTATCTAGTCTCACTTGAAACAGACTAAGCACGCACAAAAAAATGATCACTATATATTTCCCAAAGGTAAAGGAACTTGTAAACACTCAGGTATATTACAATTTACTGAGCCTATTAGCCGCAATTCTGAAGCATATTGCGCCAGTGCTATATTACAAAACCAAGCAGGTTTCAGTATCGAAACCTCCCTTCAGTCTAGATAGGAATGTGAAGATTTACTTCATACTCCAAGTTATATTTTCAATTCACAGAGCAGACACAAGAGTTTAAACTAGGCGTTGTAAAAGGTTTTTTGGAAACCTGTGAAGAATTGCAGCCCCTATCTGACACTGGAGGTTTTGTTCGGTATCTTGGCAAATCTCACACAGGGTGCAGATGCCAATATGTAACAGCACGTGAGGGACCTGCAGCCCCCAAAAAGGCAGAACACACAGAAATGGCGAACTCTATTAAAAACCTACTGTATTTCAATAAACAAGGCCTGGACAACACCAGCCCTGATGACGAAATGAGAGTCCAGAAAACATCAATTCCAACCCACTTACTGAGACCAACTTTTTCTAAAATGTGAATGGGATTTGAAATTTTTCCATTCCTCGTTTGCTTCACGGAGAATCGTGGATAGGGCTACGTATCCCAGAGAGCAAATTCTTTGTGTAGGCGAAAGAGGAGGGTGGAAAAGAAAAGCTGTTTTGGCAAGAACAACTTTTGTCATAAAAATAACCTTGTGTGTGTGTGCAAACTAAGTGTTCATTTTAAAAGTATGTATATGAAGTATACATATATATATTTCATCTCTGTGCATGTCTGTCTGCCCACACGGGGAGAAGCACTGCCCCACGACAAGTCAGAGAAAGACAAACAGCCCCAAGCCCTCTCTTGACTACATCCTTCAAATGCCTGAGGAACAATTACAAAAATCAGCCTGAAATCTTCCGCCTTAAATGGAAAAAAATAAAAGATTTAAAAAATATATATATAAAAGAAGGACATAACTAAAAACTTGAATGAAAATTAAAATTTTAGAGATAATTTACCTTACCTTTTGTGAAATTGTCTGTGTATTCTGGAAACGCACCTCCAGTGAGATAGAAGAAAATATCAAACATGAGATGTTTCCCCATGCTTCAGTTTGCCTGGAAGCAGAGAAGCCAGATCTGTCTTTTGCACACAGTCATACCAATTCTACACGCCAGTGTATTTTATGCCATAAGCACAAGCTGCAGAAAAACAGGCTCCATTCTCTTTGTAGAGCTCATTTCTTTTATTGATGTTCATCTGATGACACATTTGTTTTCAGTTACGCTGAGCATAAACATATTTTTATTTTATTTTATTCATTTCTTACTGTTATTTATATAGCTGGATGCCTAATGTGATCACTGACATAACAATCCCCTGCCAACATATTCACTGGGACTTTTTCCCACAGCTCTTTCAGGGAAACGTATCTATTTTGGTGGTTCTTAGAAGCTGCCTTCCCTTTGGATTCCCTTCCCCAGGCCATGAGCAACCTGCACACACGGGACAGGGAGGAGACCTGGGCAGCAGGTCTGAAATCTGGGAGCGGAGACACGTTTATTTTCACGTAGGGGTACGACTTGGTTCCTTGGGACATCTCCCTTCCCCTTCACCACATTGCAGCACCCTGGAGTGCCCACGCTGTCCCCTCAGCAGCAGCATGAGGAAAATGCTGGACTCAGCCAGCCTGAACTTACATGGGCCCCTCACTTGCCACACAAGCCACTGATTTGCCAAAATTACCTGCAGGAAGCACCGCTGAAGGCTACCAGGAAACACCAGCAGAGACCAACAAAACCCAAACTTATGTACTTCCATCACACCTGTTTAAAATGGCATTTCCTTGTAAAAATGGCATCTTACCTACACACAGCACGTAGGATTCCCACCAACCAGGTTAGACAACGCAATCAGATTTTGAAGCGGTTGGCTGGTGATTTGATATGCAAGTATTGCTGTCCTTAAAGCAAACCCCACCCCCAGCACATTACTAATAAAAAGCTTTTGCCAATGGCCCTTAACAATATGATAATTTATTTAAAACAGATACAGTCCTGAAAGTGACCCACTTAAAATTATTAAAAAGATATGGTGTTTGTTTTTGCTGTCCATAAAACAGGCAACGGCTTATGAATATGCAAACTGATCAGATGTAATTAACATGATTGGCTCCTACTGAAATACAATCTTCTGCGTTTAAGGGAGCTGGATGCAAAAACTAATGAGGTCAAGTTAATATGCTTGTGAAGAAAGCATCAGCTGTCAATGCAACTGACAAGAATGCCTGTACTAATCCTCTTTTCCCAGAAAATAATTTAAAAAGCGGATATACGTACAGCAGAATTTTCCTTAATAAACTAGGAAATCACAAGAGCACGGAGTCAAGCAGCACTGATAAATGTGAGATGATTAATAAAGAAGAAATAAGAGCTTGTGTCCATTTATAGCAACACAATAAACATGGCATTTAATTAACTAGAAGGTCTTCAACAAGTGTTACGGGCAATTAGTTTACCATCACAGCATTGGCCTCATGCATCCTTTCCAAAACGCGCAATTCCAGAAGGTGGCCTGCAAGTATCTTGTTCCACTGACCTTAAGGTAGAATTTATCAAAATGTTCTGTGACATCAGCAATTAAACTAAGGAGGATTCACCTCTTAGCACAACAAGCAGGAACAGGAAACTGTTGCATGTTTAAATGTTTACCTTTTTTTTTTTCTAGTGGTTTCCAGTCATCTCCAAATACCATTCCTGTCCTTTCTTTGAAAATATAAATAAATAAATAAATAAAAATCCTGCTTCTACATCTTAAAATAAAGCAGGAAATTCTAAAATCCCAGACTGCAATAAGGACTCAAAATCAATTATTGTTGTACTGCCAGCTTAAAGAATTTGTCATTGTGAGACGTGATGGACTCATTTCCCAATTATGAAATAATTGAGAAATTTCTGTTAGGGGTGCTGGAAGCATTTCTTTAGTTCCTGTTGGTGTGTATTACATAGGCAGTATACTGAAACTTGGATCCAGACTGGAACTGAACGTTTCTCGTTACAGGACAGGAGAAAAGCAGAGCAGACCCATTTTCAATCTCCTTCCAATTACAGCCAGAGATTTCTGGGCTGACTTCTGAGATTTACACGGGCTGGGCTGGGGCACCAAGCTTGGACAGCAGGCACCCCACGCCAGCTCAGCAGCCAGGAGCACCAAGGCAGAAAGCAGCCTGCAAGCCTTTTGCTATTTATGATGCCCTAACTATTCCGGGGGTGTTTATCACCATCCTTCGGAAGTTAAAGTTTTACAGCTTTCCTCCCCTTTCATGACAGAAATCTGGCTTGCCACTTTTTATCTGCCCAAATCCCCTCAACAAAAGGAGTTGTAAATCTGGATCTTGCCCTCAGGCAATAAACACTTGGTGAAATTACCGCTCAGCAGCCAGTTTGAAACTCACATTTAACCTTGCTTGCTTGGATGACCTGGGTGAGCTGCTCTTTTCTGAGCAGGTTACAGGCGATCTGCAGACACAGGCCAGTGGTCCCCCTTCAGAGAGCTTCAGCCTTTTCAGGCTTCAGAACTGAGACCTTAGCTGTCAGAGCCTAGGGGACTGGGAGCGATGAATGGCTCTCTCAGCAGAAGTAAATTTGGGGAACTCATCGATGCAGCAGGAACTGAGTATCTGACCGGTCAGCCTGCCACAGACCTAAATTAATTGACAGTAAAGGGAGCTGCTGTTAATTTTCATCACATCAAGAAAAATGCATCTGAACAGGAAGCACTTCAGGAAAGGGCACTGAAATGATCACAAGCTGGAAACAAGTCATACAAATTTGGAAGGGACCAAATGTTTCTCTAGCTTGGCTCTGATACCTCAGGTGGGTGCTGCTAACAAACACATGACAAGCCCACATGCCCAGGAGGCTAAAGGTGTGTCTAGGGAACCAAAAGAGGCCCAACGTGAGCACTAAGGTTGTCACATGAGGAAATGGAAAGGGACCTGCGGTGTGAGGGACGTTCTCTACCAGACGTCTGGTAGAGAAGGCAGAAAGAGAGATGACGGTAACTTCAGAACAAACTTCCTGACACAACTTTGCACAGAGCATGGAACAAAATGGATGTGATCCAGCAGAGACTGATCTGCACTTTCCAGTATTTTCATGAACAGCCCAGGTAAAGGAACAGACCAGAACTTCAGTCACTTCCAAATCACTTCAAACAGTAAGGGGCAAGCCTTGTAGACTCCCATACATTCCTACTGTACATATTTATTTGTTTTTTTGCTTATATTTTTAAAAGATACCCAAACCAAGTCCTTGTAAGTCTGTAGCAAAGAGGAAAAGAAGGTTTAATCTTGGTGCAACAAGATACAACTCATTTACAGAAAGAATATCAGGGCTTGTTATTAAGAGAACTCCAGGAGAAGAGCTATAAAGTACTGGAAGAGACCACCAAGAACACTGGCAATCAGCATCAGTTTTAATAACCTGTTAGTCAGGGACAGTTTAAGACATAACTGGCCTCCCGGAATGGATGTAACGTCCTCTAACAATGCTTTTCAGTCTCACTTTGAACAATTCAAATGCTGCTTATTTTCTTCTGAATACCACCACGCACACAGGAGAGGGAGCAGCTCTCCACCACCCCCTGCTCTGTGAAACAGAGAAAGAAAACTTCTCTTCAATCCCAGAGCTAAACGTGGGCTCATCAGGAAACACCGTGGAGTTCATACACACTGCTGGCAGACCAGCAAATACCCCTCACTGTATTCTTTACATCTAAGAGCTTCCAAAGTCAGCCCAGCACTACGTTTCTGCCCCTGGTGCCCAACATCTGCCTTAAAGACCTCTGTAATTCCAGGCCGGAGAAGCCCACTTTCCCCCAGACTCCCGCAGTGTAACAGTGACACCCAGTGACAAGTTTTACACTAACCTTCTCAAGCACTCCTCTGGTTAAAGGTAAGAGGCAAAATTAATTTGCCTATCAGTTACACGTTTGCTCCGCGTGCTTCCTGTGAAAGCCTGGGTGGGAAATGGGCCTGGAAAGGAAAAGCAAGCTCCGTGCTGCAACCTTGGCATCAAATTTGTGCACCATGGAGAGCTCAGCAGCCACCCCCTCCTGCGACACTACGGCTGCGTGCCGACTGAGCTGCAATAGCCGAGCAAGAAGGAATACAAACGCAGAGCACATTTATTACCCATTCCAAGATAAGTTAATACACTTTACATAAATAATTTGAACGAGGCTCGGTAAGTTGCAGGCATTTCTATAAAAAGCTTGAGTAAACACAGTCCTGTGCTCCACACACGTCACGCAGCAGCTAAGTATGCCCAGACAAAGCAGCAGCACTCAGACCTGTCCAACTCTACATTTGGTACTGCCTTTGCTCACCCAAGCATGGCAGCAGCATGACTCCCCACCCTCACGGTGCTGCCAGATGCTAACTGGACACGCATCCCTGGCTGTTACAACCACGTGCTTTTCCTGTTATACACCAGCAACCTTTTCCAAGCTCAAACATCTCATTTAAGGACAATTTCTGTGGAAGAATCCTGAGACTGTTAACAAAAGGTTGCCTTTACTCCCGGTTAACAAGGAGATGGGCTGTCATCCTCCAATTCCTTGTTTTAGTTTGAATCAACAGCTACATGGGAAATTAGAGGGTAAGAACAGAGATGCTGGTTCAATTTCATCCTCATGCAGTTGGTTCATGACAAGGTTGGTCTGAAAACTCTTGGTCCTTTCTGTAATCTGCTTTCATTTGGGAGGTTGGGCCAGGACACTGTTACCTACTGGGTCAGAGAGAACCGGTGACTTGAAGGGAGAAGTTATTCGTGTGCGTATCCCACGGTATGAGCAGAATATCCCCGGTGTCTCAGAGAAGAGCAAAAACCTCCCGGGAAGTGGCAGGCAGTGACCGTGCCCATGAGGCTGCAGTGAGCCTCCAGGCCTGGGGTAAAACACCACGGGTGGTCTTCAGCTGCTGGTGGGAAAGGGAAGTCCCAGAGCACTGGAAGCTCCCAGAGGGATGACTGAGCTCAAGCAGGGATGACTGAGAAGTGAACTGGGCAAAAAACAAGAAAAGGAATGAGCTTGTCTCTGCTAATAAAACAAAGGCACTGTGAGACGGGTCATTTTCTCAAAACCAGCCCCCCGTTTGACAAAGCAGCGTCACTAAGCCAAGAGCTGCAAGGAGTCTGGCACTGCGTCAACGTGCTCAGACAGAGAGGCTGCAGACACCCTCGCAGTGAGCTCAGAAATGCAGGGGGAATGTAACAGCAACCGAAGGCCAGAGCACTGCCCTGCGCAGGGAGGAGGCGCAGTAATTGGCATGTAAACACGGCCATGGTGGCTGAAGGAAGTACTCACCAGACAAATCAAGCAAAACGAGTTGGCTCCAGAAAGCATGCTTTGCATTAATAAAACACGATTATTGCATGCTTTGGAAATTAAAGGCCTTCTTCACTCATAGTAGTGCAAAAGCTATTTATAGGTACTGGAGACATTTGCTATTTACTCATAATAAGCACCTCGATGCAGCGTAATTAAAACGACTGCCAGCTCACTGGTGTTGACACGCATTAGTGCAAACAATTTCCAGCTCCGTGCACCTTGTGAAAGAGCAGCAGAGCTGACCCAGCCGAGCAGGCTGCCTTCCTGCGTGCCAGACATGCCGAACTCGTGCTGCTTCCACCACCACAACGAGAAGGACGCTTCCTTACCGAGTGCCAGCACAGAAAGCATCCGCTGACCCTTGGGCCAAGCAATATTTTGGGACCACACACAGTGACCCAGAAGAGGCAGCAGCTCCGAGCCCCAGCTCTGTTGCAAGCCGGCCACCAAGCCCCTGATTTTTCTGGCCTCATTAAATATTAGGCTTTCACAATTATTTGGTCAACACTAGCAGAGAATGGCCATCAACTTGAACTCTTTAATCATGGTCATAACAGTTACTCATGCAAGATTCTGAGATGAAAGTAAAATGAAGGCACAGACCATCCTTTTGCCTGGTCTGCAAGTGTTCCTAATCTGTAGGAAAGCCATTATGAATTCTCCCTCCCTCTTTTCTCTTTATGTGTATTAAATAAAATCATAAATCCCCACAGACATATGCACTGGAGTCGCAGTAAAGTTCCCTTCCAGAAGATCAAGAATTTTAATAAAAGACATAAATTCTGTTTCAGCCTTGAATCACAGTGGCAGCTTCTCAGTGCCCAGATCACTGCATGGGTAAAATGGAAAACGCTCTACTGCAAACCTGCCAAGACTTCACATGAAACAGCCAGCTGTTGCTTCAATTTTGAAGGTAGGTTTATTGCATTCTTCAATAGTTTTTAGCAACTTAGGAAGTCTGCTAAACTGAAAGGTATGGCGCTTTTGGAAAGGAGTTCAGCTGTCATTCCTAGAGCCATAAGCAGCATGCCATAGGAACACTCAGGTAAAAGTCTGCCTCAGGTCAGACTGCAAAAGTTTGCATTACATATTGAAAACTAACGCAGGAGTTTTTCCACTTAGAATCAGTCATTAATCAGGTTTTTTCAAGACACTGTGCACACTCACTCTCTCAAGTGTGTGCATGGGAGGAATGAAGAAAAAACAGCTGGAACGTGATTGTTGGAAAGGATCACCTGAAGTGTTAAAATGAATCCACAACTGTTTTCTTTCATCTTTTAAACTCACGGATGTTCTCACGTAACCATGTGCTTCTCCTCCTCTGGCATCACATGCCCTGTCAACTGTAGAAAGTAAGAACACTTCTTAACATAGTTCTACATCCACTGAGTAAACGACACAATGGTGTTTTATCGAGTTATTCAGTTGCACATGTAGTTTTAGTGGTTCATCTATTTAGAATTCACTACAGGTAGATGAACCACCACGCCTCTTCCATCAGCTCACCACACCAAGTGCTGCTGCTCTCTCAGCAAGGAGGAAGGATCTTCAAGATATTAAGACCTCCTAAAAGCAGCTTTCTCCTCTCGGAACTGTTTTATTATTGACCTATCATTTCTTCATGGATAGTAATTCAGTGCAGCACGGAGCTTCACTTTACCCTTGTGGAACATGGCATCTATTTCACCAGACACGTTCAGCACACCTAAATGTTACGACCCGAAAATGAAGTTGTGATGACAGAGGGGTCTATTTTCAAATCCTGACACCTAACAAAACAACATTCATTAGAACATCTTTATCAGGAGTTTAGCGTTTTCTAATATTGCTTCCAACCTCACTACGCCTGTGCTCTAATGAAATCCATCGGGGAGCAGCAGCACAAAAAGCCCAGCACAAGCTGCTCTCCTGAACTGCAGCTGATCGCCCCACAGATACAGCAGGTTGCTTTTCCAGGGCAGGTTCATCACTTTCATTTTGTTATTCTGTGCCGGGGGCAACTGCCCCGAAGTGATAAACCTGCCCGGAGGTTTCTGTAGCGTGATTCAGAGTGACAGTGCTCAATTCACTTGCCACCTTTAACTGAATAGATGGCAGCGAGGATCAAACTGCAATCTCCTGAAAGCAAGGGAATCATGAAATTAAACCTGGAGCTTGTTGAGCCACTTGGGTCCTTTAATATATGAGCTATCTTCAAATTGCCTTTACTCTGTGCACTTAGTAAAGTGTGAGAGAAACTACCTCTGAGAAATTACCTCTGAGGGTAATTTTAGCTCTATAAAAACACTGTAATACATAATTAAAAGCACTGGCACAAACAACTCATCATTCATTTTGTGTTTCCCTTTGACAGTATATCTAATTCTTTCGGTTTGGTGGGTGGGGTGGGAACTTTTCAATGTGATTAACACCTCCACATTGCTTTAAGCAAGGTACAGGGCTGCAGCACATTATTCAGCACCACACATGCCTAACTTTCAGACTAATGTTGTTTTTTTTTAACAGTTTACGTTCCGTTCTAATTGAGACACAAATTCCCTGACAGAGGCAGCACACTGCGCGAGTGCCTGTAACGTACACCCTAAACCAGAGTCTGGTTTACAAACAGACCAACCAGGAGGTTAAAATAAAGATCTAATTCACTGTAAATAACCAAAATGCTGGTAGCACTTCTAGAGTGGAGTTTGAATGGAAGTTACTGAATGAATTCTAGAGACCCAGTCGCAATTAGGCAATGTGCGACAGCAACATGGAGTTTCAGAAAGACCTAATTTGGGATCAGAGGCACAAAAGACCAAATTTCGTGCTGTGCATTCCCCAAATGGCAAACAGTCATGTCTTCATCCGGTCAGAACGGACCAGGACAGCAAAGAGAACAGGGCACAGTGGTGACATGCATTGCAAGTGTGACATTAGTTCTGCTAAACCTGATTGTTCTGCTGCTATCACAGGCATCAAAGCGTGGAAAGATCCTAAGTCCGAGGACAAATTGAGGCTAAGTAGTCCACAAAGCGCTGCGCCTTTGCTTTGTCTGACCTTTTGGATAGAGCTACGTTCATGCAGCTCCCATCTCTGGTGGCTCCAGTCTGTGTTTAAAAATTAGAGCTGATTAACTATGTGATCATCCATGAGCAACCAGAACTTTCCTGGTAGGAGCAGGGAATGTTCTTTGAAAATGGAATGGCTCTGGCCCTTCACAGCTATCCACAAAGAACAGATTAATTGGAAACATATAAAGACCTTTATCCTTGATCTATTTTTTTTTCCTGGACTGAGATGCTTAAATTCTGGGTAATAGTGGTTTATTATAGCTGCAAATTAGAAGAGTATTAAAATTAAGAGTATTTCACCTCTGCAAACACAGACACTAAATAATGATAAAACAATTTGACATAAAAGGCCTCGTGTAAGTTCAAAGTTTTTCCACAGACATTAATTAGAGACTCAACAGCAATCCAGCTTAAGTATTATCTCCTTTTAGCACCTAGACAAGTGGTTTTTGTTTTAGGAGATCGAGCTTTGCTGGGACAGGATCATTTATGACACACTGCTCTACATTCAGGTCTCACTTGAGGGGGTAATTCAAGGTTTACTTCTCAGGCAGTAAGATGAAAGCAAGAAATGGTAATGAGGAGGCTACTCCAATCCATTTTCTGTGCTTGGAAGTAAAGTTAAATGGAACTAAGACCCAAAGAAAGTTCCCAATAAAGCCAAATTAGAGTGCTCTCTGTGGGATCTTACCAAATTAAACAGCTCAGCACTTCCATATAAGAAAATCATGACTTTAGAGGCACAAAGTAGCATTCCATAATACTACTGCTGGACATGCTGTAACATTTTTGATAGAGAGATCAACACAATCATGGCATCCTTCATTTTTTACCATTTTAGGTGACAAGTCGACGGGGATAAATACACCACTGGCCTGTACTTACCATGTTTTCGATGACAATCTAGGGAATTAAAACACAAAAACATAAAGCTAGGGAAACAAACACATACTACAGAACAGGTTCTGCACCCAAAAGCACCCAGGGAGTACTGTTTCACCTACAGAAAAGCCAAGAATACTTCCAAGTTAAACTCATCATCACTTCCACAGAAATGCACGATGGAAAGGGCTATACACTATTTTAAGCTTTGGGAGACGATACAAGTGCCCACAGATTAGGATGTGTGACATGAATAACCACTCAGCTGCTAGGTAAGCAATGACACCCCATTCCAGTTTGTAGGATTATGTTAATTCTTTCTAAGAGGTACACTCGCATTGTAGACTTGCTGGCAGGACATTTAATTCTAATGGGATGTACACAGACAAAAAAAAAAACACCTGGAAGAATTCATGGAAAGAAGAAATCTGGTCTGTCCTCAGACTCTTTCCTAGGCTTCCACTATTGGCCTCTGTTGGAGACACAATGTTGAACTAAACAGAGCTTGAGCCTACTTCAGTCTTTATCTTCTGCTCCTGAAAAATGCCAGCCACAGCTGAGTATGCAGATTCCTGCCACTAGAAAGACTTATGACCATGTTTTCTCTTCCTTTGATGACTGGCTGCATACTTACGATCCCTCCCACAATGACCCGCAAGCACCTGCATAAGACTTTCTTGCAGAAAGATGTGATAAATGAGTCTCAACAGCAACAAATCAGTCTCAGGGAGCAGCCTTCGCCTCCCTAATACCTGCTCTCACCACACACACGGAATATAAACCACGGCTACGTGGCGCCACTGCCTCTGCACCAATGCTCCACGTAGAGCAGCGCACGGGGAGCCGTCTGCCAGGCCCCCCCCAGCCCGTCTGCGGTGAACCTGGGCCAGGTTCCAGCACTTGCTCACGCTGCTAAAGCTCTGATTCAGATTCAGGTCTCTCCTACTTACAGGACTCGGTGTCCACGCAGACTCGCAGATGACTACAGCTTCAATCAATTCAGCCACCACACTTCAGAAGAAATCTAACAGCTGTAAAAAGCCAACAGCTGGCAGGAAGGATCAGCTCTGAGGCAGTGAGGCTTCACACAAGTCTGGGTTTGAGATGCACGGCATAAAATGAGACTGGCTGAGCAGGCAAGCCAGATTTGTGGAGTACTCATAATGTGCTCCAGTGTGCTGCTGCACGTTAGGAGACCACGAGCTGGAAGCACTGAAGGGTCACGTTTGGCAATAAGCCACTTTAAGACATCTCGTCCAACACTGGAATCCAGAGCACTGATTTTTACAACCAATTCACTAAGAAAATCAGCAGCCCAGAATAGAGCCAACAACTGAACAAAGCATCACTAAAGTGAAGCAGCTGAACTCACCAGGAGCGAGGCTGGGTTAACCGCTTGCTCTGCCTCTCTCAGAGAATCTGAGATATCCCACCTGGAGGGAGGCACAAGTCAAACATCTCCTGAATCCGAGAGCACTCTTCAGCCAGTCCCGGGGCCTTTGAGCAGCAAAAGGAATATCAAGGTGCCCTATTCTTGCATTACACAACTTGTTACTATTTTGCTTTCCAAAGCGAAGACCTAATATCTGCAAGCATCTCAGGAGGGAGATAAAGTATTTTCTTCTTCAGCTTTTTAGCTCAGTAAGACTTCTGCTCCTCCCTCTCATTTACTGAAGTCTATGTGGCTAAAAGTTCATGGGCAATTTTTGTATTACAGTCTGACATTATTTGAACAGCAGAGCACTCACAATGTTTCATCTCAGTCACTTGGGGTTGGTTTTGTTTTTGGTGGTGGTGGCGATGGTGTTACGTGGTTTTTTTTCCCTGTAATAATTCTTCCCCCAGTTACTGGAAGCAGCGTAAGAGAATCCAGACTGTCGATTCTATTTGCAACATAAAAATGAGATCCTTGTAATTTACTTCTTTTGATACTTGGTAAGGTGTCTGCTTGACAGATGGCTTCTCCACTCAGATACACCTGGGCAAGCCCATAACTCCAACACTAGTATCATGTGGCACAGGCTCCCCTGTAATTTACTTTGGAGCACCAACAGAATGGTTTTCAAGATGCTGCTGTTCCTTTCCTCCAAAGGAAATGTCTTCAAAACCTCAGAAGCATTTGTCACTGCTCTTTGCTGTTCCTTCTTCTGAGGGCACGATCTTCTTGCATCTACATTGTTTAAGGTACCCAGAGGGTTCACAACATTTTCTTTCACAACACCATGGTCTCTGCTGGCACCCCAAAAGCAGTGTCTGTTTCCAGCATCCATCTTCCACTTGTCAGCGGGTTATCTGCTAAGGCAGTAATCCCCTCCCTTCGCTTCCCTCCTTTTTCTTTCTAAACTAAAAGGTTTTTATCAGGTTTAAGCAAGATATGTCCAGCAGGTCACTTATCTGTCAAAAAAAGTACCTTCACCTTTCACAGAAAGGCTTTTCAGCATCAAATCTAAAAAGCCTTCGCTTTTGCTGATCCAAATTCCTTACGCCCATTTACTTGAGATTTATGTAGCAGCATTCTGTGCCCTTTGGCACCACTGGTACAGCATCACGCAGCAAAAGTCACTACTGCCTTTCACTAACATTTATGATATTGAAAGAACTCTTCTACAAAATGTCCCATGAATGAGCCGGACCAGCCTCTAGTAAAAGGAAACTGCATAAATATTTCGTTGTTCGGTAGAGGAGAGACTGCATGTAAGATGCAAGACCCTCTGAAGTTTTGTTTTGTTTGTTTTTAAATTTAATCCAAAATAAATGCCTGCTGCTGACAATGTAAGAAGAAAAAAAATTCATTTGTCTGTTTTTACAACTCTTAAATCATCCTACTTTTGGTGAAATGAATGCAAGCAATACAGACTGCCTATTTCCTGATTTAACGAGGTCGAAACACCACTTTAAAGAATGCAAAGTTCATTTTTGTGCCTTGAGGCAGAATAAACTATTGTTATGACATTCTTAACACATATTTGCCTATCATGTTATAGAGAACTGCAGGGGTGCAAACTCCACAGACCATCTTTTCTAGCACTTCGCTATCTGTGATACTAGAAAGCTTTCCTCCTGCCTAAAACTAACGCTTCCTTTTTGCAATTTTAACCCGTTATTTCTAGTCTAGTCTGCCAGGACGTGGAAAAGAGATTAATTCCTCCATTTCTTGCAGAGAATTTTATATACAAATACTGTATTTCTCCCATTTATTCTAATTATGCTATCATAGAGCACTGTTAAAGCAAGGCTGTGCTTTAATCTAGAAAGATGGTAAAAGCGTAAGGACTCAAAGGGCAGTCGGATAAACTAATAATGAAAGAGTCCATCTTCAGTAATAAATACAAATGAATGTCTTAGCTCAAGAAATGCCTGCACAGCAATCTGCTGTAAGCTGGGCAAGTAATCGGGGAGAGCATCTCTTCATGCCTCTTACACTCATCTCTGGGCACCTGCTACTCCCTTTTGTCACAAAGAAGGCACGCAGTTACACAGAGCTTTGGCTAGAAGCCTGAAGCTTTATCACCTGGTATATTCCTCCAACAAACCGTAGGCAAAGTGGGGATTTTTTGGCTGTGAGATGGTTTCCTCAACAGTATAAAACATTATAAAACCTTTAAGATTCCAGTCTCAGTACTGGACGGATACACAGCGAGTCAGACATCACAAACCTCAAGCCTCTGCTCTGAAAAAAGCTGCAAGGAAGTGATTCCACGTGAATGCCTCCTGCCCTCTCCGCCGTGCGTAACGCGCCTGCCACCAGTTACACCTCTAACAACCGAAGTTCATCTGAAGGAGGAGTAAAAATAAATAAAACCTTGAGTTCTGGCAATGCTGGTGGGATAACAATCTCAGCACAACCATAAGCAAATGAAACTATAATAATATGACAGGCTTTATGATGCCTTGGCCTGCATCCACAATCCCCCTGCTGAGCCCTTGCGGCTGTCAAGTGCTCCTGAGCATGCCCCAGTGATCCCAAAGCTCTCCAGCTCAGCGGGCGCAAGACCCGAGCGGCGCTCAGCAGATGTCTGGCACGGAGTCAGGAGAAGGAGCCAGCCCCACCTCATTAGCACCGACAGCGTCGGCACAGAAGGCAGCGAGCGCAGCTCCGGCCAGCACCGCGCTACAAAAAGCAGCGGGATCCTGCGAAGGCAGGCTTGACATCCTTGCTACGAGAGGAAATGCTGAAGTTCTAACTCAAGGGGCATCCCTAACACTTGCTGCAGTGGAAACCCAAAACACAGCATTCATCTCCAGCTGCATAATCGAGTAAATTAACTAAGATTCACAGAACAGGAAGCTTTCTGGGGGTTGCAGGGATGTTACTGTTTCCAAGAAGAAAGCTGCAACCTACATGATTTCCAGAGCAAATAGAGTCCATCAGACCAAAGCAAACTACCCTCATTATCTTTAACCCCTGTTTACATTCCCTGTTTCTCCGGCATCTTCCCTGCTCTCCATCTAGACTTGTCTACCAGCAAGCACAGTTGCAGAGAGGAAGGGAAACGTCCCTATGTGTTGGCTGAAGAGGACATTCAGATCCATCTGGATCACCCCCTGACAAACCACTTTGTGGATCACACCACGAAGCAGAGGTACAATACTGCCACAGCTCAGTGACAACACCCTGGTGCACTGGATTCTTCTGTTCTGCAACCAGAACTCCATCAAGTTCTTGATGCTTTGCCTTCATGTGGTGGATGACTTCTGAAGCTTCCCTGACACGGCTGCCACATCTCCACATCCACAGTGCTTTTAACGAGCACGCAGTCCTGCACGTAGACCTGGCACTGGCAATCACATGGAATAGGAGCTGCAGCAGCTGCAAAATGACACACAGTTTGCTGAGCCCACAGAACACAAGGAAATCTTCAGACACATCACAAAGTGAGACACTAGTAGTGGCTTAGCTCCACTTTCCTGAAGTCAACCTACCAGTTGCCTCAGTCATCCCATTTTCTAATCGGGTAACTTTACAGCCAGCCACTACATCCTCCCGTGGCTACAGCTTTCTGCTTGTTGCTCTCCCCTTCCACCACAATTCTCCCTTTCATCTACACTCTCTAAGATCCTCTGGCCTTCTCCCAGAGCATATGCAGAAAAAAACCCTGTTGGAACTGGAGTTCTGCCAAATCTAAATTCACTGACACTTAAAGGAACTCCAACTGTCCTCAAATCAGACTGAAAAGAATCTCTAATGATGGCTTATTTTTAATTCTTCTTAGGTAGAGGACTCTAATGAATTTTCTTGAGATACTGGGGGAGTAAGGCAGATCTAGGTTTTCACAGATTCCTTCATGAATATTTCTCACTACATACTGGATGTCATTATTCTACTGAGAATCAATTAGCCCAAATGTTGTTATGACAGTTACAGAAAAATTGTATTTTTAGCAACAATTTATAGTGTTCTGTCTCTTCCCAAGCAATCTTCACAGAAATTCTGAGAACTTCAAACCTAATCAGGTGGCGAAAAAAACTCTTTGATGAGAAAGAAATATGTGATTGGGAGGGTTTCTGAAAGAAAACAGAAGCTTTTTACTCCTAAATGTAGTCTTACTTTACGGGAATCCAGCTGAGAGTATAAGCAAGCCAAGAAAGGCAGCAAAAGAGGGATTTAATTTATTTTCTCTGTTTCATTTGAATCAACTGTAGAAATTCAGAAGACCTCTCACAATTGACGAAGAAGCAATGCCCTCTTTGGCCATTTAAAGCAACAAATGCTGAACAATCATTGTCCGTGTGCTGTAGCATCAGAAATCCACCATGCTTAAAGCACTTTCACTGGCAATCCCCCCAGCTCTCTGCTGTACCTCAACAGCTACCACCACCATCAGGAGAAACACAGCACCCTGGGAGATGGCTTACAAGGCAAAAGTCCTGCACGCATTCATACAGGAACTGCTCCCACATGGTATCATCATCAACTGATGAACAGTGGTGATTAGAAAGCAAGAAAAGCTCCTCCAGTGGCAGTGGAGGACTTCCCTCAAAAGGTATAAGCAAAAGCTACCTCTGTTTAGCAGTGAAGTCACAAAGCAGCAACAACCACGCTGTTTGTAATAGAACCACACCACTTCAATATTTGGAACGTGAAAGCAGATCAGTAAAAACATCAGACGTCTGTCCTGTATTGTACGCTGGAGCAGACTACCACCTGATCTGCTAGTCTCTGTGACCAGCAGCACAAGAGGGAGGCTTGTTTTATTCTCAGTCTCCTCTCCGTAACACAACTCTGTTCTTTGCCCACCACTGACAGATGCCCTTCAGGTGTTCTGCAAAATGGTAAAAGCCATTTGCTTTCCGAGGCACATTTGAGCTTGTTGCTCTGTTCATCAGCTTCTTTCTGCACTCTTAACAAAATAAAGGGGACAAAGGAGGAGGAGAAAGCAGTGTTTCAGACAAAGCCTCTGTACTTCACCAAGAACAGCCCGTTGTTGCTCACCCTGAAGGCAGCTCCCACACCAGAGGGCTTCCCTTGTCCTGCCTCACTCCTGTCTTCTTCAGTTTAAAGCGACTGACTCTTACCGTGAACCTCAGAACTCTCATTTAATTTAACTTTCACACTCAGCATTCACAATACCATGCACACCACTTGGAAAAGTGATGTTCTAGTGGACAAGAAGATATTCAGATGTTACATAAGGTAATACAGCGACTTCCCTCCTACCAGCCACGAAAGTGTTACAGTTAAAAATAAGCAGCTGCAGCCCTGTCACTACTAAGTGAGCAAAACCAACCAGCACCAGCTTAGCTTGTATGATGGCCATGAAATCACTGTGCAGTTACAACAAATGGAGCTGAAAATGTGTCTGCTCTCCCCCTAATGCACAGCGATAGCCCACCACAAATATATTTTCAAGGGTTTTGTTGTGAGCACTGCAAGGAAAATCTCTGTGTTCAGACAGATCCAATTATCTAACATTAAATGTTTCTTTAGCTTCATCCACGGTAACAATTAACAAGTTCACAGGGCTTAGTGATTGCTAGTCTGTTACCATCCAGGCCGACAGAGGAAGCACATTCCCTACTTCCCACTACATTGTCAAAGAGCAAAAAACGAGGCAAAAAAACGTCCAAACATTAGATGCAAAAAAATCCACTGTTGGTAACAAGCCTAAAACTTTGTAGGGAAGTTATTTACCTTTGTACTTGTGCTCCTTTACTACTTTTGGACACCCTTACTATGGTGCTTTTGCTTTATATTTTACACCTAAGTCTCCCAAGCTTTCATTTACAGGGAAACTGCTAAATTAACATTGTTCATCAGCCTGCAATACATCCCCTGTTCCTTGATACAGAGGGATTAACTCTGCTAGATGGCAGCTACTGGCACTTTCTTGTTTACCTGGAAAAATCAGATGCTTGGTCAGTAGCTGTGCTGAAGGCTGTCTTGTGTGCTCATATCTTCACACCTACCCCTAAACCTTCACATCAAAGCACATTCCTGTTTGGATTTTGAGCTTTCTCAACACCCACACACCCCTCGTGACACTGGCAGTCAAGAAAATGAGAGAAAAAAATTGGTCTGGGTTGCAGTGCAACAAGGAGCTGACAGCTAGTTTGTCATGACTCAAACGACAGCCACCAAGCATGACTTAAGGCAGTTGTTGGGGTGGAACTAGGTTCGGTTTAAACAGATGTCTTTTTTTTTTTTTTTTTTTTTTGCTGAGAAAGAATGCCGAATTACCTGCCTGCTTCAGTCCCAACATGCCATGCTGAGATTTCCTCTCCTTTTTCTTTGAATGCAAAATTGAGGTGCGCTTAATAAAGAGGTAGGACTACTTCAGCACGAAGGCCCTGGAACATACAAGACAATCATTCATCTGTTTCCTCTACCACAGTCTGGCTTGAAACTCTGAGGGTAATCCAGAATTCCAGAATTTTCAACCCTAGTTCCCCTTCTGTAAGGACAAACAACATCATCTCAGTTTTTTATATGGTCCTTTACACCAGCCTCCAATCTTTTAACTGTTTAAACTGTTGATGGATTTTGCACCTAGAAGACCTGTGGAAGCCAGGAACTTACTAGCTCTGTTGTGGCGGTACAGCAGCCATGGAACATGGAGTGGCCTCGTGTCCCACTTCAGTTCCCTGTCAACATACACCTTGTATCTCATCCCTGCCCTTCCTCACTTACCTCCTACTCTAAGCACATGACAGTGAAAGCACAGGCAGTGAGCACAGATCACAGTTCCCAGATGTGTTTAACCGCTGCAAACCTCTGCTAAGGAACAGCAAAACAGGCAGGCACGCTGTCAGTGGAAGGAAGCTTTAAAGCCATCAGCCTGGTCAGATTAAAAACACGTATTAAGACTGTTGGGCATTTCAATATTTATTACCTTTCAGCAGAACCACCATTTCCAGGACAGAATTATGGAAGACATCTAAAATCAGGGTGCAAGGATGTGCACCTAACACCAGAACTGTACTGGACTGTCATCCAAACTACAGTTCTTCAATAGAAAAGCCAAAAACAATCAAGATCCCCAAGTCCTGGAACTGTAATTATTTTCCATGTGATTGCACCAAGTTCTCTGCACTGCTCTTGCTTTCTGGGGAAGCATATGCTGCTTTACATTTGAATCAAATCTGGAGCCTGATTCAGGGACAAGGACATACTAATGAGTCCTAGATAACAAAACCAGATATATGCCAAAGCATATATAAAGCAACTCTCGTGTAAGCTTTTGTAAGCCCAATGACAACAACATTTTTAAGGCTTTTCCATCTATTTTTCCCCCAAATCATAGTATCTTATTTTCTTACTACTGCATTACTGTAAATAATAACAGTAGAACACTAATACTTACTAAATTATTAAAGAGAGAAAGAAGCTTTACTATATTTTCCACTGACTTCATGGGAGATATGACAGCAACTGGTAGCCTTATGTTTTGTATTTCAGCTCAGACATGATGGCCAGATTTCCTTCCCAGGAAGATTTCACAGAGCAAAAATTCTGCCTTGTGGATCATATCAGTGGCTTTTGTAAAGCCATTTGTTGTGACATACGGCTGCATGCATGACATGCCGAGCCCTGCCCCATGCTATTACTTACTGCTGCACCACAGTGCCAAAAGCAGCAGCATGAGAAAATGCAGGGCAGAATTTATGCCTGGAGACACGAGCAGTCCCTGGAACACACAGGGTAATCAATCTCATGCTGAACCGGAGAAAAGGGTTCTGTCACAGCATACTGCTCACTGGAAACTGAGCAGACAGCAAGTAATCTATGAAGGAAAATCATATACGGATGTGAAAACAGTCATGAAAAACCCTTTCCATTCAAGACAGCAAGCCCTTTGGTTACCAAATGCACAAGGAGCTATCCCGTGCATTTATTACTTTAAAATTATTAATTTACAATTATTAATTTGCAATAATTTTCTGAAATTTTCTCATTTCATTAAATGGGGATCGAGTTAAAAGTGACACAAATTGAACTTCGGCCACATACAGAATCCATCAGTTCTGTCACTAGCGTTACCAATGTTACTACACAACAAAAATGAAAACGTATTTGTTGGAAAAAAAATCAGAATGTCCTCTAGAAACATTTTAAAACCAAACATAGTTTGATTTCAAGGCCAGCATTTTAGGAAATACTGTGTCTCATTTTTTTTTTAAGTCCTATTTGTAGAAGAAGTAGCAAGAATACTTAACTAGATGTTAAAATAACCTTGGAAATGTACCTCCAAGGGCTTGAAGATTCTTGTGGCTAGTTTTTCTTAGTGTTGAACAGCATCACTCATGTCAGGCCGTACATTCCAACTCAGAAATAACCTAGGGGAGGACAGATAATCTGTGGAAATTAAGCACGAGGACTTCTCACTGTAACAGGTGTCTCTCTACAGGTGGCAAACTATGGAAAAACCACAGGTTGGGGCTGAAAATATTTAAGCACATAATTGCAATGGTGAGGAAGTTGGATTTTAATCCACTTAAAAATATGAAGATGTACTAAAGTGTATCATTTCAGAATTTAAATACATTGAGGAGCTCTGACAAACAAAAGCATTAACATTTTTATCTGCCCACACACGTCTGTATGCCTGGATGTTTAAGTTACCCATGGTAGACAAGATGAGAAGCAGCTTATATTTATGAACATCCCCACAAAAAGAATAACCGGGTTTATACCTACACAGAGGGAAACACTGACACAGCTGCAATGACAAGACCACAAAAAGGGAGACCAAAGGGGACATTAAAGCATCAGACAACAACAAATTCTGGAAGAGAGTAGCAGAAAAATAAGTGGCCAGAAAGGTGCAAGCAGGAAACAAGACTGGTCCTCAAAGGGCCATCCTAAAACGTTCACCTAGGGAGCACTGCAGGAAGCTAGGCTTGGTGAGCAATCTCAGTGCATGGCACAAACTCCGTTCATTCTGAAATCTGGAGAGAGGAAATACTAGGTTACTAGCTGATTCTCTAAAAATAGTGAAGCTGGTTACTTTACTTTAATCAAACTTTCACCATGCATAATAAAACAAAAAAAAGACCTTCACAGTGCATCTTCGTCTACTAGGAATCAATTAAAAAAAAAAAAAAGACAGTAAATAAATGCTCTTAAGAACCTTTGCTAAATACCAGTTCTCACAGAGGCTTAAAAGATTGCTTTTCCTGTGGAAAGTTCACAGAACTGGTACAATTTGTTATGTTCCTTTAAGTCTTTGTTGTTTAAATAGGAGTTACAATTCAAAGCTAATTTGAATAACTGAATCGCAGGAAAAATACCCTCCAACCATGAAAAATGAATATTCAACATTCCCACCTTATCTTATATTCTTTGTAGTTCTGTTTCTCCACTGCATATTAAACGGGCCCCATCACATGAAACTAATATTGCGTTAGCTCTGCAAGAGGGGGGGGAAAAAAAGTTGTCAGCGATCTGGAAGGTGCCAGCTGCAGAACTGAAACCCTCTTTGATAGGCTAATTCCAGACTTACATATGAGGTTTTCTTCAATTCCAGAAGAAAAGGACAAAACCATTAACTTTCCGCCAATTGCTGTGCAGTTCAAGTACCAATTATTAACTGTCTGGGTAGCCCCTGGTAACTCAGGTCCTGAGAAAGCTGACCTTAAAAGCCTATTGAAACACAGCAGACATAGCAGCATCTGATGTCTTCAGTGTTTTGTTTGTTTTTTTTTTATCCATAAAAAAGTCTTTTTTTGTTGTTGTTGTTTTTTTTATCCATAGTCTGTGTCAGCAAAACGTTTTGTCCCTCAGCATTAAAACACAAATTGCATTGTCTTTCTCACCTACAGAACCCACCAACTTCTCCAAAAACACCTGATACTCGAAAGACTCCAAGTTGGCACTGAAGGGAGAAAAAGGGAAAGCTGAAAATCAGGCGGAAAACAACATACAGGGAGTAAAGGAGAAACCACCACCACTACTGCCAGATACATGCCATTACCTATTAGAGGAGAAAGAACTTGAACAAAATGATGAAGCCTGACCATCTTTAACATCCTACAAAAGCACCACCTTCACCTGTAAACGGTTTCTAATACAGATTTAAAGAAATGAAAGATGATTTGATATTACATGACAAACAGCAGTTATTTTAACAACCAAAGAAAAAGAAGCACAGCAACTTCATTATTTGCAGTTGTGATGGAACACAGATCTTGGTGCAGGAACGTCATGGCGATTTGTACACAGCATCTGGAATAATAAAACAAATGGGCACCTGACAGCAGTTTTAAAAAGAATGAGATCTTAAATAATATCAGGACACTGCAGCAACCCAAAGACACGTCTAGAATTGTAAAGAAATTGTCAAGTTGTTCATTAATCACCTTATGAACAGGGCGCTGAGATCCCTTGGAAACAGGAATAACAACTCTGTGGAAAAAAATGAAGTTAAATTGCTTCTTGTACTAACCACTGAAGGACAATTAAGAAAGGAAATGAAGAACTGAAAAAAAAAAAAGGAAAAAAACACAACTAGTTGGTCTAAAAGCTAGAGTTCAGAATTTTGTAAAATTATGGCAAGAAATTCAACATTTTTAGTAAGATGCAATGCAGAAGAAGCAGCCCGTATGAGAAGTCATCCAATACCAGAGTATCAGCACGCACGTCATGTTCGTGAAAAGCTGATGAGAAACATCACAGGTATCTAAAGAAAAGAAACAAGTGCAAACAGAGAATTGGAAAAGAAGTGCTGAAATGACCAGAACTCGAATAGTTGATCTGACGTAAGATTAACGTTAAGATGACAACGAAGCAGATACAACATATACTCACAACAACCACAAAGAGCCCAGTGATTCTGGGGTACAATTTTAAAAATTAGTGTTCCAGTGTCAAACATTTCAATTATGTGTACTGTGAAGTAGTCTCCATTTCAATAGATAAGGTTAAATGAGAGGCTTTTTCACTTTTTTTCCTTAATGTGGAAGAGGCTTGCATAATGACCCAATCTTATCACTGACACCAAATGTATCCTAACCAGACACCTGAGAAGAAATAGAGGAAGCTCTCTGCAGTGATGGTCACTGCATCCTGAGTGCGAACGCTACTGCAGACTTCAGGAAGTGTCTGTCACAACTCATCTATTTTGATGTCTATTATGAAACCCTCCTGGGGTTAAATAATACACAGATACAAGACAGTTTCACCTCCACTGGAAGGGTTTTAAAAATGAAATTAGACATGTTTTTGAGGCAAAATCTTTTGCAGTGAACTCCCCAGTTCTGCACATATTCCTATAGAATCTGTGGCCAAAGGAACCTCCTCTAAACCATTTCCCATCACCTCCTCTGATCTGTCAACTTCAATCGGGCTTTTCCTGTAGCACTGCTTGTCCTATATTGAGAGGATAACAAACAAACAACTCAACTTATCCTTCTAAATTTGTAACTGCGATCTACAGTCTGCATTTCGTCTGCTGCCTTAAAAGTCTGAACTGTTTCAACATACAGGATTCACTAGTACGTCCTCCAGACTCCTGTGCTTTAAATATTTCCATCCTTTGTTTCTGCTCTCCTCGTAGCTGTGGTACAGAAATATTACGAGAGTCATTTTTACACTTTGAGGCTTCCCTCTCTAATAAAGTACTTGAGCAAGGGAGAAAAAAGGAACATGCAGATATATCTATCAGCACACTTTACCGATCAGACAATTTAAAAATAAAGCTCACACTAAAAAGTAAATTATCTTATACTCAGAAAACATAAAATAAATTGAATTCTTCTGAATAGAATTGTCCAACTATTCTCTCTCCTCTGGAAGCATTTTAGGAGGAAAACTGTATTCTAAATCAGATCAACTGGAAAGCTACAATAGTGTCTTACTACTTTGACATGTAAAGAATGAAAAAAAGTCCATGAGACCATACAACCAACATGCAAAAGACCTTACTAGAAAATGTTTAAAATAGAGCTAAATGGAAATGAAGTAGACCAAGATTAGAAATACTCAAAAGACAACTTGAAGTCTCGTTATTTGCTTTCTGTTTACAGGGGTCAACGAACAACCCTGAGCAAATGGCATTATCTAGGAGATTGGGCTAAATCTTACCAATTAGAGATTTCCAGCAAGATGTTACCATTGCCCAGGTAAGGCAACATGATTTCCAACACTCATCATTATTTGCCATTTCCCAAAGGCACGTTACTCTTGACTGGAAGGGACGACACTGCTACAGACATAAGACTTGTGCCAAATGTTCTGACTGAGGAAATAGTCTCTGATTTTTATTTGATTCATAATTGGAACTGAAGTCTTCATACTTCTTACTACATCATTACACTTTCTACTTGACCTTTACAGAACAACTAGGCAAAGCCCACTCTGTCCAGCAGTAAGCAGAGAGAAAGTCATGACATTGTTTTTTCAAAGGCACTCCCTTGTTGCTCTTATCCAGTGTTAGCAGCTCTTCCTCAGTTTGCATCACTCACTTTGCACCAGCATCATTTAAGAGTTTAAATGAATGATGACTGTCCCTTTTTTTTTTTCTTTTTTTTTTTTTTTTTTTTTTTTTCATTTTTGAAGGGGCTTCAGACTCAGAGCAAGTTGTCCACAGTTTGCTCTGGCTTCTACAGACTTCCCAGATAAGTTTCATGGGCGAAGCTCTTATTTACCCATTCTAAATATTCCAGGTTACCATGGATTGCTTTCTGTACCTTCTGTAGAATTTTTTCAATGATCAGCCAATGCCTCAGCGAGGGAAGTACTCCAGATTTCTCATCTCTCTGTACCCTATCCACTCAACAGCAATTGACAAATATACTGCAAACAAGCTCTAAGAGAAGATGAATAATTTTCTGCTAAATGCATCTTCTTACAAACCAAACCTTTATAAATGAGCAACAGAGCATCAGAATTGATGGTAGAAAGGAATAGGCAATTGCTGTCAAGTCATATCTACATTTAGCACTCAGTAGCCAAAAATAGTAACTTTTCAATTCTCTCTTATTTTGACTAGCAAACACTGGTGCAGGTAATAGAAGAAATGATGAAGACTCCTTTATAATGGTCACTATTACAGCTACTTCCTTCAGAAGTATTTTTATTTCTTATCCACTGAATTTCTTATTCATGGTATGCTAGTAACGGAGTATTCAGAGAATTACATAAGCATAAGTTAAGCAGACAGCGTTTGTGTATACTGACTGCAGACAAATAAGCTTCCTACACCACTGCTTTTATTATTTTTTTTCTGAATGAAAAGAACTCCTAGAATAAAACAAAACTGTTCAGTCATTCCTAATACTTAACTGAAATACTCCCTAAGTATTAATGTATCACAAGACACAATGGACAGATATTGGAAAAGCAGGATCACAAATACTCACTTGAATTAAGAAAAGCAAGCTTGCTTGAGCTGTGTTCAACTCTTCACTATGTTTCTGTTCCATTAGTATGTTAGCAATTAAGTTGTAATTAATGATTATACAAACAATTAAACTTAGGTAAGCAGGTGAATATCAATAAAATGAGCACCTTGCATGAACAGGGACCAAACAATTCCAAACGATACCCTGCTTGTGACAGTTAAGTAATGTAAACTGACTTTAAACTTCAGACCAAAAATTGTTTAAGAAATTAGACAAACAAACCTAAGAAAACGTTGTCTGCTTATGGATGCTAAATGTGTTATACGCAAACATCTATTTAAAATGTTTATGCAGTAGCAGTATGATTAACATTAATTTAACTATTAAAAGATCAACACCGAACCACTAGAAGCTCATTCCTTATACACTGACTACATCCCGAAGTGATTCCCTCTGTACTGTATTGCCTGGTGTAAAAATAAACCCATGAAAAGGTAGTCAGGGGGCTAAGAGTTTAAAAGCTGGAACAACAGAAGACTGCATCAGACACAGAAGAGCAAGAGCATGGAAACAGAGAGACAGACTGGATTCAATAGGTTTGAACCTCTCTGCTCTGACTTTTCCACTCTTGCAGTTCCCCTAAGCTTTCCACCTGGCTGTATCTTTTCAGAGCTCCATTTGCACTGCTTGCTCTCTTTGGGGCAAGGAAGCCAACGTGAGTAGATTGCACCTTGTGCTGGGGACCTTCATATTCCAACCATCCTTGCAAAAAAGGGAACCTACTGACAGTCCCTGTCAAACAAAATACCAAATCAAATCCTGACAATAAAAGGCAAACATCCTCACGTGGTGCCAGCAATCCACAGCTAGACAGCTGTACTCTCCCCATATTGATCAAAAAGCAACAAATCCATACACACACTTTTATGACTTCATCTCTCTTTCACTGCACATATAGTTTGGCCCGTGGTATGACAGATAGGCCTTCTACACTTCTATACACCTCAGACACACATTAGCAAGGTATTTCTTTCAAAGTAAGAAAATGATTTTTCTGGTCATGGAAGAAAAGAAATCTTCATTGTGAAAGTCTCTGGTTTGATAGACACATCCAATATTAAAGGCAAGGACGAAGACAAAGAAAGAAGCTGTATTTCAACTTCATCAGCTTGGCAAATTGAAGCATCAGAAAACCACTTGAAATGAAATCACGAAGCAGTCTTTACGAGGCACTCCAAAAACAGATGACAACTTGGTAAGGAACATGCCTGCAGGCGCTGTGGTGCTGCGTATCTCAACATCGACAGCTACGGTCCAGTGGCAAGACCAGAACTTCCAAACGGGCAGATTAAAGAACTGATTTGTGGCCCAGCGCCAACACAGAAGAAACAGACCCTCAGAAGCTCTCTTAGGAAATTGCCTGTGTTTAGATTAACTAGCAGTATTTTGGTTTCCATGTGGCCATTGGCTGCCAGGACATTTTAAATACCTTGATAGATCAGATGCGTGTTCTACAAGCAGACTGAATTCCTCCTCCCTTATAAAGAAAGGGGGGACCAACATGTTCAGGACCAATTTGTGTCCTGTTCACTTAATCTATGCTGGACTTGGAGTGAAATATGGAACACAGATGGAGCAGTGGTGAATATAAAAATTAGTGAAACAGAGGAAAAAGCATTAGCAGCACTACAGAAAACAGAAGGGAAGCAAAGATGACTACTGCTGAAGGAAACTGGGTTTGTATGTTGGATGCGGTCATTACAACGGGGAAATAAGTGACATAAATGATAAAGGGACACATGCACAGGGAGAGGTAAAACGGGAAATCATGAGATAGTAGGTCATGCTGAACAAATCTGATTAACTTCTACGAAAAAGTCGCAATAAGAACTGATGGAAAAGACGAACAGACATAATGTATTTGGACTTCAAGATGGCTTATAATACTTCACAGCATAAAAAGCTAGGGTAAAAGGTCAGTAAATACAGTGCAGATAAATGTGAAAATTCCAAACTGAATACAAACCAAGGTCAGAAAGAAGCAGCTAACAGGTAAAGACCATAGAGAACACTGACAGCTGTGCAAGTGGCTAAGGGTTTGACTCCCTCATACTTAGATGAGGTACCAACAAAAAACAGGGACTTCTGAAAATAAAGCTGTGGCCATAAAACATCCAACTGGAAGGAAAGTTTGGTAACAAGGGTGATATATTTAGAGTCCAAGTGACCCCGCTTAAAGCTCAAAAGTACATGATTTGCTTGCTGCTAACTAAACTCTTGCTTTATTAGGAGACATTCAGTAAGTATTCCTATGCTTACAGTCATAATGAACCTTTTCCTTTTTAAGAAGCACGGTGCCATTCACTTCCTCTGCTTCCCTAGCAGTTTGCTTTACAAACCTGCCATCAATCACATCCCTTTTATATTGTAAAAGCTGTTTGAGACTAGAACTGACTTCTTAATTTTGGTTTAGAATCTTATTTATAGAGCTTTTAGTATAGTGGGATTCTGACCACAGACTTTAAACTGGAGATATAAACGCACGATCTTTAGGAAGCTCACCAAACACCCCCATACACCTTTGGATCAGATGGATCTGCCACACAAAAACAAACAGAAGGTAAATTTTTGAGGGTCAAATCATGCAGGTATATAAGCATGTGTACGCTGTGAAACAATGGACTTTGAAGATGACAGAGGGTGGTGACGATGGCAGAAGGCAGGCAGGTAACCATTCTACCACCTTGAAGCTGGTAAAAGAACGCTTCCAGTATTAGAACAGAAAAAGGTTTTCTTCGTGACGTTTTAAATGTAGACCTTAACATTTGATTAATATATTCCACTGAAATCTTCAACAGATTGTATTGAAATGACAAACAGTGACATAAGATAATTGTAGATAAAACCTCCAAATGCCTAATTAGTTTAGTTATTCTTTCATAATGCTCCAAGACATTAACACAGCCCCTTCCTTGCATTTTTCAGCACTTGACATTCTTCATTTTCAAAGTGCTCTCGTGAACTGCAGAAGTGCCAGACATTTGCCCCAAGCTTAATTCAGACTGTATTGTGCATTACTCCACTTGTGGGTATGGATCTTTCTACAACTCAAAAAAGGCATCTTCTTTACAATAGACATGTTCAATACTATTTACTTACAAAGCTACTTATCTTCTAAACCTATTTCTCAGCATTGTCCTCTTAACAGAATTGTGTTTTGCAAAGTATGTTAAAAGATGTTACCGGTCCAAAATGTAAGGGGACAAATTATCAGCAGAGAAACCCATCAAGGACTTTTAGGTTGAACAACTGAACTTCTGGCTCAGGAAGGCCCGTAATTACAAAACACTGAAGACTGGAAAAAGAAGGTAAAAGAATAAAAGAAAGGAAAACAGTACTCTCCACAGAACAGACACACACAGGGAGCTCTCAGGAAAACATGAACTCTTGAGAAGTTCCCTAGCAATGCTTATAATCCTGACATGAGATATTTAGGCTTATCACGATGTGCACTGATGCCCTGACATAATTTATCAGCCCACCAGGGCCAGTACAACTTCTGTGCTGCCCCACAGGTACTGCAGAGATCCCACCTGGATTAACGCCCAGTCTCTGACCCCAAACTGCTGCCTGCCTGCTCCATCCGCAGTACAACTACCTGCATGATAACCCTAACAAAGTCTCTTTGAGATTTAATAAAGATATTATCAGAGTTTTTGAGCCCAATGGTTTTAATTTCAGATTATATGTAAGCAGACAGTCATAAGAGCAACCAAGAGCGTCTAAAAATCTACCCTTAGAACTAATACTTTAGAACAATATTGTAAGCCTCTTCACAATCTAGTCAGATTTTGAAGATCAGAATGAATACAGCATTACAAAGAAGTTCCTGTGTTTTTGGAACTGGTCTGAGCAGGTGCTGCCACCATTGTCATCTGAAAGAACAGTCGGGCTAGTGAGCAGACAGCAGGAGTGGGAGACTGACTCCAACGTCCTGTCAGCCACGGCACAGAGGTGAGTGATGGATAACTGGCAACTGATCTTCCTTTAACAGCTGAAATAAGCCAAAATGAGATCACTTAACACCACTCACCTTTGACTCCTTAGCAAGAACAGGCGTATAGGAGCACTAAGAAGCCATCTACCCAATTCTTCTCCTGTAAGAAAACTCCCTGCAAGTTTCACAAAAACACTAACACAAGATCCCAAACCTCTTGATTCCAGTGCTCAGGACATTCTCCTTCTTGTCCCTGTATATACAGGAATTCAATTACGCTGTTTCCATCACCTAAGAACATTGAACTACCTCAAGCCTGTTGCTTCCAGCACCGTAGGGACGAGGCAACTTCCTTAGATGGTTGCTGTTTCGTGACCCCTTGTCAGACTGAATCAAAAGGCAGCTTTAAACCAGTCAGACACGCAGAAATCCCCCAGCCTGTAAGCACGTGTGTACTCTGAACATCTCCTGTCTTGATAGTGTGAAAGTAGTAACAGATAGAACTGTGCACAGCACAGTTGCATGTAAACAAAGGCAGTTTATCAAGCCCTAAGCCCTGCTGTCTCTGCAAATTTTTAGTCTCAACCTCAGCCTCTCTAGACTTGTCAAACGTCCACTGTTGAAAGTTGAGCCCTCCCAAATACGTTTACTATTTGCAAGAAACAAGATCTATGTTTTGCAGTTAGATTACAGCAAATTCCGTCATTCTAAGACTCGACACTCAAAGCTGAGCGCCTGATGCTTAGAGCTGCTGTGAATCAGTACTACACTTTACATGGCATTTATTTGAGGGCAGAGATCCAAAGAAAAGACATCAGCCATACAAAGTTCCTTTCAATCTTCTGAAAGTATTGATCACGTATCATTTATTTACATAAGACCCGAATTACTTACTGCCAAGATCTTCCAGACTGCTGTAACAAATCGATGCACAGGCTCACCTTCAGGCTAGGCTGATTAGCAAAATCAGAACTTCTACATTAGGTCACTCTCTGGCCCAGGTGTTAGTGAACTTTCCAGTTCTTTCCACAATAATACAGGTGTTTTTTGGCTTTTGGTAGCAGCGGTACAGAAACTTTCAGATATCTGGAAGTCCACAGACAAGGATAAAAGACTACAGAATTCAGCCATGTGACCTAGAGAATAGAGAGGTCACCACAGGTAGGAATGAGACCAGAGGTACGGGTAGCATAATACATTCAGTTATCCTTGTAGGCACTATTAGATCTGACAGAGCCCACATAGAAACCTGGACTATAGCTAAAAGGCAAAGTCAGATCAAGATGCCAGCATAGCAACTACAAGCACACGGACACGGTGACCCATATTATCACTATTAACTCTCCCTTTTTGCTTTAGAATGTAACCAATGAACTCCCTGCCAGCTTCTCAAATGAAATGGAACAGGTTTAGTATTTTAGCTAAACCAAAAGGGAGCACGACAGATAGAGAAGACTATTAGAGAGATGAAAACACGATCACTGTGAATGCACGCTGCTATTTGTTGTATTAGATCATTTTCCAGGTCTGATCAGTGAGAAAGTAGCCCGTTTACAAAGAAGAACACACGACTGTCAGCAATAGCAAGCTTTCTGCTTGCTGTATTTGCTCCTCTAAAGCTGCATCCTTCTGAAGTGGTTAAAAAATAAAAAAGATTTGGGACAAATGGCTGTGTTGGGAGTAAGCATGGCCTTCACTTAAACAGACCTATAAATCAGGAGCCTGACACTGGATGCGAACGACTGCTGGCAGGGCTAGCGCTGCTCCAGGCAAACTCCACAAGGACACACAGTGCATCTGTAATGAAACAGCACCCAAATGACTATTAACCCTGTGCTCTCTTCCCAAGGAAGTTTCTATTTGCAAGGTGGAGCAGAATCATCCTCAACAGTTGTCCCTTTTTATACAAAGCACCAAAGTAAACTTAAGAGGAAATCAAGTCAGCAGGACCTTAATTAGAGCAGAAACTTCTGGAACATTTACAAATCATACCCTTCTTCATTTAAATTTTCTTGCAAGTGCTTTTTTTTCTTTTCTTTTTTAATTCATGAGAACACGATAGGGTTTTCCTTTTCCTTCTTTGACCTTCTTAGATAAGGGGTAGAAGACAAGGCTGAAGAAAGACAAACCAAAAATATGAACTTTTTCACTGAAAAACAAAACATTCATGTATGTGAGTATTTCCCCTGAAATTCTGTCTTCTAACAGCTCTGCTTTGACCAAAACAAAATATTCCTATTGCACATCTGAAGTGCTCATCACATTAGTCAAATGCAGGTTTTTAAACCATTACTAATGTGCACATGGCACACCTATTATTTTTCCCTTTCTTGTTAATATTCCTAACAGGATGCTAGTAGCCTTGTTCTAATACCAGGTACTGCCTCACATGAAATACATAAGCAGTTCAGGAAACAAAGACCAGAAATCAGGACTCATATTTCACACAACTTCCCCAGCCACATCTAATCCATGATCTGGAATTTCTTTGCTGCTTCAACAGGAGTCACAAGACATCCTTACTCCGGATTGCTCATAGCCTCCAAGCAGTTTCACAGAACAGACTGGGCACCTGAACCTTCTCAGGCTAACCTTGAACTTTGTTTGGAGCACGTGTTTCTGTCCTGACGATGCTTCCACTGAAGTGCACGACTCTTGCAGCATGAAGAATTAAGTGCCTAACCTGGATGATCCGGAGAACTTTCCTGAGTCCCAATGCCTACGTCTTAGAATGTGTAATGCTTATAACAGAAAAACACAAGTTTTTTTTTATTGCCCTCTTTTTCTTCTGAATGGGATTCATTCACATTTGAGTACACTACAATATTTGTTGTGAGCTTCTGCTGTTTAATTCCTATAAAAATCACCATAACAAGTTCATGCCAGAACAGTCTCTTCCCTAAAAAAGAGGGGAATGTTTGAAAGGACAAACACCTATAACCAAATTATTTAATTTGAATACCAAAAAAAGAGGTCTGAGGTGCCTCTCGATATAATCAAGGGAGTCCCCATTGTCAGAGTAAGAATGAGAGCGCTCAACCAGTAGAAATGGCTGGTTGTGGTTGTCTCTCTGATACAGCTGACAGTTCCAGGCAGTGCATCAGCACGTAGCTTCACACTTGATCCCACCTACCATTTACTGTCCTTTCTTCATCAATTCTCTATTCCCACTCCTTTTCTGGGACATTCATGACAGTATTTCCCTGTTTTCATGAACACTCCCTTATTATGTCCATCAATCTTATCAATACAGAGCATCAAGTCACCTTTCTTCTGAGGGCTTTCCCACCATAACCAATTCTGAGCCTGCTTCTCACACCAAGGTGACTGTAAGATCTCAGGCTTCACAGGTGCAAGGGTTTAGAAGCCAACCTCACGTCTGTGCGTGTTAATCTGACACACTGTGCTGTACACTCATGTACAGGCTGTGGGTGGCAACGGGGTACAGAATCAAACTTAATTTTCCAGGTAATTAATTCAGTCTGTGAATAAAAATATTTTTTCCTTGTATCTCTGTGCATGGGGAAAAAAAAAAGTTCACAAACATCTTTCATTCTTCTCTTTTCCTCTAATGATTCTGCATTACCAAAAGGCCTGAATTTGTAATACTATTTCCTTCCTCACCTGAGGCTTTGTCTTGCCCTTGGTTACTTCCCTGTTGGCTGCAAAGATGTGCAAGCACTGCCTCCAGAGCGAACGCGGCTTTTGCTCTACCAGGCTCTGACAGCTGTGTACTTCGTCTGGCTCCATCCTCCCTGAAAGCTGTTACTGTCACTTCTGCAATAAGTCTCCACCAGCCAAAGGACCAAATATGCCAATTACAATCCTGAGCTGTGGTGAACTAGCTCGCAGCACTGTAAGAGAAGGAACAGACATGTTTTCATAAAAGCTAACACATTAGCCTTTCACCTTAGAACTCTCAAATAACTTTAATATGAAGTGGACTTCTGCGAGGCCTGAGTTGCTGGGTAAGGATTTGGCTGGATGGTTTTTCTCGGAGAGCTGTGCTCCACGGCTCTGCGTCCAGGTAGAGATCAGCGATGAGTGGAGTTGCTCAGGGGCTGGTACTGGGACTGGTGCCGTTTAATATCTTCATTGGCAGTACTGACAGCAGGACTGAGCGCACCCACCGCAGGTTTGCTGATGACACCGAGCTGTGTGCTGCGGTCGGCACACTGGAGGGAAGGGAGGGCATCCAGAGGGACCTGGACGGGCCTGCGAGGTGGCGCTGTGTGAACCGCATGAGGTCTAACAAGGCCAAGCACAAGGTCCTGCACCTCGGTCAGGGCAAGCCCCACCACCAAATACGACCTGCTGAGCCCCATCTAAACCACATCCCTTACTGCCTCCAGGCATCGGGACTCCACTGCTTCCCTGGGCAACTCATTCCAATGCTTGACCCCCCTCTCCATCATAAATTCTTCCTAATCTTCAATCTAAACCTCCCCCGGCACAACGTGAGACCAGTCCTACCACTTGTCACCTGAGAAAAGAGACCAGCTCCTCGCCGCAGCCTCCTTCCAGGTAGTGCAGGGAGCGATGGGGTCTCCCCTCAGGCTCCGCTCCTGTGGACTAAACAGCCCCAGTTCCCTCAGCCGCTCCTCCTCACTCATTTTCCAGTCCTTTCACCAGCTTTGTTGCTCTTCTCTGCACATGCTCAAGCAACAAAATGTTGTTCTTGTAGAGAAGAGCCTGAGACTGAACACAGTGCTCAAGGAGCGGGCTCACCAGCGCCAATCACTTGTGCCCACGCCACTTCTTACCTAGCCCAGGATGCCTGTACCCTCTACACCATCTCCGGTGCCCACGCTAACTTATTTTTGAAGCATTTTGGATAATGCCAAGCTTTACCTATAAAGACAGACACCAGTCCAAGTTTTCTGAAGAGATCACAGTGCTGAACCATCCCTTGCTGCTCAAACAACTGCTTGCCTGCCTCTAACAGAAAGGCAGCGAGCCAGAAAGAAACGTTGTGTACACCTAGATGTTTCAGTTCCTACTCCTATGTACCTCCTGGGATTGGTATTTCATTACAGCACCGCATCCTAAAGACTGTCTCCCTCTAGTGTGAGCTGTCAATAATCTAATACTGCAATTTGAAACGCCATGATTCAATTAGTTTTCTTGAATTAGGCATTCTCAGATACTCGCCTGGTATTTCAGTAGTTGGTAAATCTTGCACTGAATAAAACATCAGTGATCTGCTTTAGTGGTTAATGTAATAAATACATATTATGTTCAATTAAATAATTTCTGCTTCTCAGTAGGGATTTGATTTCTCTCACTTCCAACTAGAAAGTTCCCAGTATTTTAATAGGAATACACCTACATACAACCGCAGCAGCTGCCCACTGTTAACAGACTGCAAATAAGGCACTGAATTGACAGAATCTGCAGTCTCAGGATTCTCTTGATCAAATTCCAGCCCTAGTAACCCCGCATACCAAAGAACACACATAAAATGGCAAGCTCTGATAAGCCCTGCATTAGTACAGTAGCCTACAATTAAAGACTGCACAGAGAATGCTTAAATACTAGAGATTTAAACATAGATCCTAGATTCCAAAAGCACAAAGCTTCAACAAGAACCAGCTGTGCCCTTGCAGGGGCTGACTCCATCCCGATACCTCCTCTACAACACCCAAGCACAGTTCAGAGCAAGAAGCCCATTTTCTCAAGGCATTGACAAGTGCAATATCCAGCTCCTCCTCTCCCCAAACACCTGCCTATTCCATCCCCAAGCTTCCATTACCTGCTACATTTATTAGGTTTGCTTTACCCTCCTACCCTCCACATTAACTAAATCTCCAAGGACAAAAATTCTCAAGAATAAGAGTTTCTGGACAGTCTATGCCTGCATTCTCTTGCTCTCTCTATATAGGGAACTTACCCTTTACATAATAAAGTATTACAAAATAGAGTATTACTTAGAGTATTGCTTCTATCAGAGTAACTTCAATGTCATTACCACCAATTCTTAGATACCTCCGTAACATGCTTCAGTGTTTAAACTTTGCCTACTTACACTTCGCACAAGTTTATGGATACCGAAGAATTAAAAAAACAAGGAAGTCTGTATTAAAACTACAGCTCTCAGCCTGTCTATCCAACCACCTGTAAGCATATGTAACAATAATTTGTAAAAATAACAGAAAAAAATAATGAAAAGTTATCTGTAAGGAATTAGTGTGTCCTTTGCCAAACATCCAGTGAAATACCTCTTGAAAAATGGCCTCTCTCAGAAAGAAATTAGGAAAAAATGAGAGAATATCCCTCATTGCTATGCACTCTGTGGCAGAGTAACTTCCATCAATGCAATCAATGGAATAGAGAACTGTCATTCCCCCAGGCATACTTTTATGACTTTGCACAGGTATAAACAACTCCAAAGGAAGCACAGAAATGGGAAATTAAGTTCCAAAGTTTTCCTGTTTAAGTCTGGCTTTGGCAGCACTGCATATCAGAACACTACTGTAAGCCAATTAAATTACTAAAATCTGTTGGATAAAGCGCATTTAACTTTCTCTTTTATTTTAGGAACTAATTCTGTAACATGATGCACTTAAGAGTTTAAACCCAAGCACGCTTTCTGTTAGCAACGTCGAAGAAGTGACTAGATTTCCAATTCATGAGCTGTACAGATTTTAACTTTACCCATACCTCTAGCGGAGCACGCTGCACAAACCACAAGTGACAGATTTATTCAGCTGTGAACAAAATTACTCCCATTTCCTTCGGAGGACAACACTGGGGAAAAAAAGGGTGGGGTGGGGTGGGGTAAGGCTGGCCTGCAGCAAAGCAACTGCTGTCTCCTTCACCAAGAGCTTCAGAGATGGCTCTCAGGGGGCAGGGAGGTCAGCTCCTGTCCCAACAGCGCACGGGAGGAAGGAGCCCTGCACTAAAACACTGGCAGAACTAGAGGCTGCAGTAAGGCTGAAGCACCCATGTTATTTAGCAGTGCATCTGGTGTAGAAATCGTGGAAGTTCCCGGTGTATTTAGCACTGTGCACTTCTTTAGGTCTCTTGGCGTGTCTATATTCAGAGCATCTCGGTGCCCAGAGCGCTTGTTCTCTGCAACTGTTAAAACTGAATTTGATCAGAGACTGCTTTGGCTAGAAGCCATTTACTTCAGAGTCAAAGATTTGTTGACAAGTCCTAGAGAACAGGAGAAGACAGGCAGTTTGAAAGTTAAAAATAAGCAGGCCGTTCGTTATTTGTAATATTTACATCCTTACTCCATCCTTCCCTTCTCTGCCTGATACCTGTCCACGCAACCCATGCCTGAGTACTGGGCTGTCAAAGCAAGATTTCCTTCCTTTCTTCCTAAGGTCTCCTGATTATCACTTCAGGTGTAAGGTGTACCATAACTGGCACGGTTCTGGCTTTACAGACCTTTCCCATATTATAATATCACAGTAATTAAAGAAAAGTCAACCCTGTGAACACCTAAAGCAAAGTTTCCTATGTAGCAATCCAGGGGATGAAAGACAAACTCTCTCTGCATCACAGAAGCTAGGAAATACACTTCAGTCTCTCTCATGAATCTCAAATTACATTCCCCCATGCTGCCAAATAGAGTGGTGCCTTTTTTTTTTTTTTTTTTTTTTTTTTTTTAAGGCCCCTTTAGTTTCACAAGTTTCCGTGTGTCTTTGGGTTACAAGCACCAGGCCTTCGAACTCTCCAACAATTAAATTTTCCATGGGTCCCAAGTCCATTCACACCTGGTAACTGTCTTGGCCCCAATTTGGGGACAAAATGCCAACTTTCAAAGGGCTGGTGCAAAACTTCAAGTTTCCTGTGTCAGAAATGACCCTGCTTTACTATTTCCATTTATATGGGGTACAAAAATGCCAGAATTACTGAAAATAATTTTTGAATTGATTGCTGGGCTACACAGGGAGTTACACCCATAACTAAATCCTGAAGCACCACAGCACGCACACATGGTTCTGCCTTTCTTACTCATTTCCTACAAGCAGCAAGCAGTTAGTCCCTCGTGCAGTTATATGATGAGAAATCTTAACGTGCTAGACCGAGAGTGACTGTAAGCAGCTCTCAGCATCAGAGGTTCAAGTTTCTATGTAATTAGCCAGTTCCAAATGCATTTAAAAAACCCCAAAGCCCACAACATTTTACACACATGCACAGACACACACACAGACGCACCATCTGCCAGCACATACTGGAAGCTGATACAACTCCAGGCCAGCTCTGAAGCTCAGCACTGCTGCTCCTGCTTCGGTTCGCAGGAACTGATAGGCAGCCTTGAATTATGCGTTTGTTCAACAGCACCACCTCCAGGAGCTTTGTACAACCACAGCAAAAGGGAAATGCTCTGGTTGTCCCTTCTGCTGAACTAGTTTGGGAACGCATTCTGTAGAGACTTAAAATCCTCTACTAAACTTGTTTATCTTTGACAAAACCTGCAGATTATTTTTTGATTAACCCAGCAGTAACACCCTGCGCTTCCTCGCAAGGAAGGAAATGCTCCAGCTAGATATCACGAGCACATCTGAAAACTGTCAGCATCCAAGGCAACAAGCATGTGTAATCCAGCAGGGACAGCATGCAGAGAGGCAGGGGTGTGAAAACGCATCAACACTGACCATCATCTGCATCCCTACTGAACACAAATACCCCAGCACTGCAACACACGCCCGTCAGTCGTCAGAGTGGTTAAAGCACCAAATGTGGTGTAAGCCAGGGCCTTGAACTCCTTAAAGTTCTGACAGTGTCACTGAAAAGCTTACCTAAGTCTGCAAAGGTATTATTCCAGTTTTGCTGGCAATGCCTCGCTCTTTCACACCTAAAAAGAAATAGAATTGTGGCCACAATGCCTTGAGATGCCTTAAATGAGCTTAATCCTGTTCAGGTACAGCTGGCATTTAATTGAGGACTAACATAGTATCTTCTCTGTTGGAGTGGTATGTAAGCATATATTCTTTAAAAAAATAAATAAAAAGTATGAATAAATATGATTATTTTGCTTTTATGATATATTAACCCACTCTACAATTTTAGAGTCAGTAATCAAAATAGTTTTGAAAATGAATAGCTCTAATTCCAATTGTAGTGGATGCTGAACCAGAGACTATTTTTAGACTGGGGAATACACACTGGTAATATGAAAATGTATGTTCTGAAGGCTTCCTTTTCCCAGCCACTAAATCACATTTCAGACAACTTTAAAAATACAGAGGGTTAAATCCTTTACTAGAGAAGAAATTACAGCAGAGGACACTGGAATATTACAGGATGGCAAATGGCAGAGATGACGACCTCACAAAACATCCCTCAAGATGCACCACTCTATATATATATATAAAAAAAAAAAGCCTTGAGAATATCTGCAACCAGCTACCCGACTTCTAGCAATTGCAGTAATGCATACTGATGAAGTATTGTGTTCCTATGAGAAAAAATGACAACTCAGCAATGGGAAAAATGCTTAACAAAGAGCAAGCAAGTAGTGCAGATTTTTGTGGCAACTGGTCACTTCAGTGACTCAGGTACAACTACAGATATGACAGTGGGAATTCTTGCTGAAGAGAAAGGATTTGACTTGATGCTTTGGGGTAGAGTTTTTTTTTCTGTTTCTTTTTGCTATAGTGCCTTTTCTAGCACATTCTATTATATATTTGTATTTACTATAGCCTAGCAAGCCATTTTTGTGCTGATTGTCAATAAAAAAAAGCTTACTTTAAAAATTGTTTGTTTAATTTATGCCTTATAAATCACCTATGTGGTGGTTGGTGCATTACAGCTTAAAAGAGAGCCTAAATTTAATTTAATGACTGGAGTAATACAGATGCCACAGGAACAAAACCAGTGTGAGTTGATAGCGTGGCTTCCCAGCAGAAACATACGCCTGCCACCACCAACATACCGGTGGAAAAAACTGCCAACTGTTGCTTTCCAACAAGTGCAAGAGAAGCAAACCTCTTAGAAATGCAGTCAGGAAGTCAGGAACCAGCACATCTCAGATGTTTAAGCAGCTTTGACCTTTTTTCTAGGTGCATCTGGGCTGTTAAACAAGAAAGTGAGAGCTGAACCGGCAGGATTTGTTCTTGAGGTCTGAGCTATCCAACCAAGCCAGTTTACTGAGGCACAGGTATTTTAATGTCTTCCCCACCAGCTAATCTCTACATAATCATAACATGAAAAAAGGAATATTCAAGGTAAGGATATCTGAATCCTCAAAGTCCTACACAGATTAGGTGCTCTAAGGCTTCTTTTTAAGTGGAAGTATTATAAACACACACTGAAAAGAGAGGACAGAGGAGAGTGAGATTTTAACTGCAGTCCCATGACTTCAAACCCTTCGTGTTTCTTAGTTCCATCATGTCAGTATTCATAACAAGTAAACAGAATGATTTAAGTAGTAAGATTTGTCCACCCCTCACCAGTAGCACAGAACAGTACATATATTTTAATAAATGTACTGCTTGAGTTTAATGTGCCAAATGTATCAGTCATCCCTACAAGGTTATAGATCTTTCTCATTAATAGCTAGATTGCAATTAAAATACCACAGCACTTCTGCAGACAACCATAAAATATGTCAGCAGTCCCACTTTATGCTGGACATAATGGGGTCTCCAGCACAGATCACGAACGCTGAAATACAAAATGGATTCAACCACATGCTAACTTATTCGGTAACAGAGAAAAAAAGAAAAGGACAATTGGATGAGCAAAAGAGAAGAACTGACAGATAAGGACACCTTGGAAATAAACTATTAATCGACTACCTTATGATTAGAAATGCAAAGAAATTCAGAATGTAATTAAACCTTTCTTACTACTTCCATTACATGGCTGTAAAATTCTTTCAACCTTTGTACAGACGCAATTAAATAAATTTAAAGGCAACATAAAATAAATTCCAATTAAAGATGCCATTTGCAAGTCACTTCACAAATGTAAAGGCAGACCACTTACGTAAATTACCAAAGAAAAGTAAAATTAAATGCCATTGTCCAAACACACATCTGAGTGTAACTAAATAGCAGAGAAAAGCCAGAAAAGAGATTTTGCTCATAGTAAACAGCACACCGATAAGCAGCTATGTACAAATGCTTTCCTGAGCTGTTAGAGCAGGGCAGCAGAAAGCACGGGGAAAAGCAGGCAATCTCAACTGCACTTCTTATTTACTCTGATGAGAAACACAGCTTGTGGTTCACACTATGCATACATTTCGTTTTCTTTCTCTTTGGGAAACTCTTCCAACAGTCAGCGTCCCGTCCTTAGCAATGGCTTCTCTCTCAGTACCTGAGCTCTGCTTTGCTACCTCCCTCCTTCCCCTCGGCAGCTCCCCGGGGGTGATTTATTGCCTCCTGGGCACTCACCATTACTCACACGGATGCGCACTTCTCCCTGCACGTTCTGCTCCTGGCCTACCTTTGCTGTCTGAAACCCATAAGCACCTTACTTCTACCTGTGCCTCCTTCTGCCACTGAAAGCTGTAGCTGCTTAACATGTGTTTGCGTGGAGTGGCTCCATACCAGTTCCCTGTGATGGGCACAACTTTCCCTGTGATGCCCTAAGAGTTATACACATACAGGGATCGCAGCAGCTGCTCTACCTGGGCACATTTGCTTCTACAAAGCAATGACCTGCAAATCTGATCTCGCTCTTCATACCATGCTGTCAGTTTGCATTGTAACTCATACTCAGTCTGCAGTAATACTTTTTTCATTCATCAGTCTTTTAATGTACTGACAGATTGCATCTTAGCAGAAGAAAAGAAAACCTGTAGAACTTTCTCTTAGGTAGTTTTTGAAATCAGAAACTTCTATTTCAAGGAACTACTGCCACTGGAGGTCACCATCTCCTGGAGCAACACAGGAGTATGGTCCAAAATACACCTCCAACCCTAAACAAAGCCACTTTTAAGAACCAGGTATTCCCTATAAATCTGGCCAATAGAGAGAGATCCAGTAGTTCACATAATAGGAGCCACAGTGCAGCCAAAGTACAGGCTGCTTAGCAGAGCCAATATTGACTTTGGAGCAGTTAGATTTAGCTGCATTTTGTACAGACCCTGTGCAAGATGCTAGCAGAGAGATTATGTCCCCCCCTAAATTTGAATCACTGAGCCTAAATATGTCTAGGTCAATATAATGTGATAAACCTTAAACTCACCTACTTACCTACCAGCCAGGGCTTGAGCTGGTATAACTGACAGCATTTGTGTTTCCTGGTTACTTAAAATGCCAGAAAAAAAACTCAAATGTGAATGTAAATATGTCCAAAAAGTCTGTGTGGGAGCTGAGCCAAGTATAAGAGGACCAAGAGACTTGACTGCCTTTCACCCTTCAGCTGAAGGTCACAGCTCTACCTGTGCAGTAAGATGTGGATTGTTCAGCTGCTTCACTTACAGAACTCACAACTTGGGTCACTTTACGCATGTATTTAGATTGTATGACCACAAAGATTCCCAGTCAAAACATGAGATCTGGAAATCTCTTAATCGATCCTTACTTTTCTTGTCTAGAAAGATCCTACTTCACTAGATGAAAATGGGGAAAGAAATTAATGGGCTTGTCATTACTTTGGTGGTTTCTTACCCCATGGAGTGATATTTCTATAAGGCGAAACATATCACGTTTAGTAAACTGAATTCCTAAATCATTTTAATTAATCTGAATAGGCTGACATGGCCCACACTCTACAAAAAAAAATAATAAATAAATGTGAAATTTGCAAGTCATTTATCAGAAACTGAAAAAGCTCCTCAAAACGTACAGCTGAAGTATTTAAATACAAACAGCACACTGGTTTGCGGGTTGGTATATTACACACAGATGAAATATATTAGGTATTATTTTAACATTAAAAATCCCAATTTAGGTACATTTCCCGATAACAGTACTATATGAATGAAGTTTCAAATATACATCAAGCGTTGTAGAGACATTACGGTATATGCCCTATTTCAAAGGCTTCTTGGAGAGTGGCGTTTCTTATAGACAACAAAATTAGCATTCTTGGTTTGTGGCAAAGAACAGAGACACTATATAAAAAGTGGTGCTGATGGCTTGTAACTACAGGGAAATGTTCACTGAATTGCTAATGTGGCTGCTCCGTGTTTTAAGGAAGGACTGCTGTAAAGCTTCTTTGCAGCACATGAATGACAGACACAAACTTCTTTCATTCTGATTGTTTCTAATGGAGTGTAAAGCAAGGAAGTTTCCCACTGTTTAACATTATTGGGCATCACATAATGATGAGTTATGCATCTTCAGTCTCATACCCAATGAAAAGCTGAAGCACGTTGTACCCATTACAAAAGAAACACAAAGCAGACAATCAGCCATTTGTGTCCATGACAACGAAAGAAAAATGTATTTTGAAATATAAATGAACCAAGATTTATCTATATATTTTAGTCTTTGGCGGGTTTTGTACAAAATACTTCCGAGCTCTATCAAAGGCTTTCTGTTGTTTTTGCACTAAAGTGTGAGAATTGCTTAGGCTGAGGTAAGAGAAGTAACTGTACATCATCTGGAACTGCACTTTGCACGTGCACTGATACAAGCACACTACAAGCTTTCATTTGTCACCTTTCAGCAGATGAACTGAGCACCACATGAGGAAAGAGCACACGTTCTTTGCAGTACAATCCCACAGTAGTTGAAAGTGGTTCATCTTCTCTTTGCAAAAAATAAATAAATGGATACCAAGCCTAAACTGTCATGCAAGCTCTGTTAAGGTAAAGCCTTACCCTGTAAATTCAGGCAGTTTATTTCAGGCACACAACAATCTTAGTTAAGTAATCCTGAGCTGATTTACCCCGCTTTATGTTGAGAGAACTTATCTCAGGCAAACTTTCACAGCTTCAGAAGCAAAGTTGCTTGTGTCTGGAGAACTAAATGTAGGCGGCAGGATGTGCATCTGCTGACAGCCACTCCTTCAAACGTGCGCTAAGACCCCAGGTGCCTGAGCACCCAACTCTGCTTGGTCTACTATTCTTTGTAACACCTGCACTGTGCTAGCACCCAGACAGTTGTTTAGGAACCCACAGCATTTGGCAAAGATAAAGGCAAAGACAAGCCCATAGCTATGCCTCTTAGAAAAGCATTTGTGAGAGTAGAGAGCAGCCCATTAGAAAATCTGCAAAATACTTCTCTGACTGTGTACTGGTCATAGCTGGGATAGAGTTAATTTTCTTCCACACCACCAGGTCATTTAGGGAATTAAGTAAACACAGTGGCCAAGAGCAGCCAGACCCAGCTCTGGAACTGTACCATGCCACGTCCCAAATTCTCTGTACGAGGGATAATGTTTGAAACACACATCGCTAAGTAGCAGCGTTAGATACAGGACACTTATTTTAGCTTTCAGGAAACAGTTCCGTCAGACAGACACTGCAAGATCTCCCTCTCTATATTATCTTCAAACACATCTGAGTGAAAGGGCAAACAGAAATTTGAAAGAGATGATTGCTTCCTTTGTGGGGGATACGGTTACCCACTGAGACAGGAACATATATGAATTCCGATTTGCAATCATTTCCACTATTTATGAGGTCACTGGACTTGCTCCTGCTGAGCTCAATTTAGCAAGAGCTTTGGCTAGATCAGTGAAGAGAATATTACAATCACATTGACTTGGTGATGTCCAAACTACCACAGATAACATCACTCAAAAATATCAATAGGCTAAAAGATAGAGGCATATCAGGAGACAGACAGCTTTTAAAACTTGAGATGTAAATGCAGACGTTTTTGTTTTTAAACAAGACTTGGAGCTGCATCATACAACATTTAATTATGGGCTTAAAGATTTCATTAATTATGAGCCAGGAATAAAAAGGATGGATCTCAAGCACTGAGGCAGGCACACTGGAGCCAACCAGAACTTTCAAGCCACCAAGGACAAGCTTGGGTGTCTAACCCCAGCTGTATTACTGCACTAAGCACTTACTGAGTCCTTCTCTGGATCTTGCCCCATATTTTAGAAGTAATCTACAATGTAAATGAAGATTAAGAATATACCTCTTAACCAACAAAGTTCACATTTGTAAATGAAAGTCAGCAAATCTGTAATACTCAGACTTGCACACACAATTTTGGAGACTATCAAAACTAGAAACAGAGCAAAATATGTCAAAACGTTTCAGCTATTGAAAATCTTATAAAAATTTATGCTTAATTTCTAACTAATAACTATAACTTTCTACTTATTTTTGTTGTCCTATTTCTTAAAAAGCAGCAAGATAAATATTAGAAATGTTGGGCAATGACTTAACTGGAACAGCATTCCACATTTTAAACTACAAAGGCAAAATGATAGAAATACAAGTTCAATGGACCCAAGGAAGAAAGTTAAAATACAGAGGATAACATAGGGAGAGTATAATAATCAGGTCGTCCTCTTTAAGTTTATTACATTCTTTTCTGTTTCTACTTATTTCTCAGCAAAACTGTAACAGTAAAACCTACAGATCTTGCTGGAATGCCACAAGGAAGATCAGGAATATTTTTTTGTTGTTGTTTTTTCTTCTTTTGAACCCATTCGTTCCAAGCTCCATCCTATTGGCTCGAGATACATTCATCACGCTTCCCCTCACTAGCTGCAAAATGGCTCTAGAGCAAAACCACCACGTGTAAGAGGACAACCTGGTGGCTGCAGCTGAACAAGGCACGTTACAGCCCTTCAGCGTAACAGTGAGGGCACTGAGGTACAGAATCTCTTCTTTTAACTCAACGATCAATCTTCTCCAAGCACAGAGGAATGCAGCATGTTTAAAGGTACTGAGTTACACAGTTCCCATACAGATGTCAGAGCAAAAGCTGCATTCCTCCAGAGGCACTTAAAAACTTTTTAAACACGCCTATAATGACAGCTTCGGTCAAGAAGATCTTGCAAACTAGGAGAACTGGACATTTCTCAAATATTTCTTTTCCTACATAACTGTCAACCAATGATCATTCAATTGAAGCTAATACTTCAATTTGCAAACAGCCCTTAAGACTTAAACAAAGTTAGGTTTTATGATCCTAGCTGTGTGGTTTAGAAACACAGGGAAACTTATTTTAGAAGTGACCTCTGGGGATCATCCACTTTAATTACATCCACTAACTAATCTACTTCAGCAACAAGCACAGGAAACTAAGGTGTGAGCAGGTTGCTCAGGACTTTGCTTGGTCACCTTCTGAAGAAATCCCCAAAGGTGGTGGGACATACAGCAACCTCAAAAAACATTTTTATACCTATCTGTCTTCTAGGAAAACCAGGCAGCTTTCCCACAGCACGTTTTACTCCTGGAATGAATGAAGGAGGAAGGCTTCACATCTCCCACTGGTCTTTCATTTCACATGGCTTACAGCACACTTACACATGCTTCTCAGCAGGTAAGCTCTGCGTTATAAAGGGAAGTGACAGATCATCTACTGGATCTGAGAAGTCATGAAAACAGACCTCATTCTTGCAATATCATTCAGCATAAAAATTCCATACCATAAAATTGCACAGAATAATTTACCTGATTGGATGCAGTCCCCCGCTTTACCATAAAACTGCTTTTTTGGTCTTCATAAATGACTAGTGATTTGTTAGCTTGCACAGTTTGCAGAAGCTGAGAAGTACATAAATACCTGAAGCAAACATCAAGGCATTGCATCCTTATGGAAGCAGCGATCTCTAACAACAAGATACTGATTTCTTTTCAAGAGTCCAGCAATCCAAGCCATTTTGCTAAGGTATCCTAAGGACAGAGGATATGCTCCAATTAAACTGCACGGGGCAGCTGCTAACAGGGAAGCTCTGAGACTGAGGTACCTTCTTTGACCAGTATTAGCCACTACAGCTTATTTTTATGCAGCATTAACAATGCAGAGAGTGCCTGAACCCAAGGGAGCACAAAACAGAACTGTAGGCTTGAGGACAGTGTACGAAAAATCTCTGAAATGTTTTTGCATAAACTGATGGACAAAATAGGCTGTGAAGGTATAAAAGAACCAACACTTCCACAAAAATCTACAGAGAAGCAGTGAGGGCAGAACGGAGGTGAAAAGAGAAATTCATTAAAAGGAATGTACAGTGACATACTATTAGCATAGTTTTAAACCTGAACAATAGCTAGTGTATAAATTTGCTCATTAGGAAAGTTAGCGCTGGAGGCATCAAAATGTATTTTTTTCTCTGCAACTGCATTACATCATCTGAAAAAAATATTACTAGAATCTATAAACCAATAGTTTAAAGGAATTTCAAAATACTACACAAAACAAAAAAGGAAACTTGTTTGTAAGTCATCTGAATGTATGGAACATAAAAGAATATTAACTCCGACCTTTCGTAAAAAAGTTTACATTTCTACACACATTCCACTGTGTTAAAAATCAAACTGGAGAACAAGTTTCTTTGGTAGTCAAGTTACAATCACAAACGAAAAATCAAATATTTTAAGTGATACCATACCTAAATTAATAAATTACATGCCTCTTGCTGGCAAGATCACTTTTACAGAGTAGAAATTTGCTATCTACTAAATTTAACAAAACAATACAGTATTGGGGCTGAAAAATCTGTAGTGTACATTTTACATTTCCCCTTTTTCACAATAAGAAAAATCCCCTAGCTCTTATAGACATCTTCATGTCCCAGGCTTTTGTAGAAACCTGTCTATCAAAACAGCGATAGCAATGGAAATTGAATCAAAATGTTTCATCTAGAGATGTTGGCTTATTCTTTTTTTTAAGTGCAATCTTCGGTTTCATTATGCTCAAGTATTTTCTATTGGTGTTTGCACAGAAAAGAAGCAATGTGCATTTTAAAAGAACCGTGAAGACTGCTATAGACAAAGTTGAGAATAATGTGCCTTTTCTCCCTGGAAAACCAGGCTCTAGGAAAAAAAACACATTCCAGTAATTTAGTTTATCCCTAAGTATAAAATAACTGAAGTCAAGGTGCCTGCGCTGTTATTATTTTTTCTGATGTTTTTGACACCAACGTGCTGAGTTTTATGGCATTCACAGTTTCAAAAGCAGCGAGTTCCCACTTGGTATAGTCGTAATACTCCTTAATATTTTCATTTTGATGTAATTTGCGGCCCCAGCTTTTTAAATATCCGCTCTGTAATAATGTTTAATTTCAGGGGTCACTCCGCCAAGGAGTATATTAAAGCTTATAAAACTCATTTCCAAAGCTCAAATATCAAGCTGTGATCAGGTTAGGAGGGCAGCATCTGTGAATATTTCATCTTTTATCATGCTGATAATAAGGAGATGACAGAGGCACATTATTACAATGAGAGAATTGCTCATTTCAGCCCTGGCTGCTGGAAGCTAGGGTCTGCAGTGTGTGTTACTCAATAAAAGCAATTCTGATATGAAAAGCAAGTTTACTGAGCCACCACTGTGTCTTATTTGATTGTAATGAATAATATATGGGCCCAAGAGCTCATGCATCTGGTAGGGAGAAGGAAAGGAAAAGGTTTAAGTTTGGAGGGGCACTTGAGTATAGACAATAATTTATCAAACCTGTATTTTATTGTTTAGAAATAAAGTTATGAGACGACCATTTGTTAGACTTATTATTTTGGTAACAAATCTTAAAGGTCCACTAACAAAAAGCCAGGATGTTAGCCTATAATGGCAGAACAAGTTCCATCTTCCACTCATCTAGTTACGCTCAACAAGTAATGACCAACTAGTGTGCTGATGTAAGGATGACAACAGTTCCTGCTGCAGTCTCTTGTATCCTCACTCTTGTTTGGCCACATTTCACACTAATCACTACCTAAAGAAGAAATACTCAAGGAAAAGTTTGTCCATCACCTTGTGTAAAAAAGGCAAAACACTCTTCCATTTAAGAGTCTTATCGTCATGCCTGTTTTGAGAGGGACATAAGAAAAATAAAAGATTCTCTCATCTCTTAGGTTACTTAGTAATACTAGCTTTGCTTAAAAATACTTGCATCATTTGAAAATTGTAGAAAACGACAGAAATCTTGGATCATCTCACAAAGCAACACAAACTGTTTACTGAATCTGTTAAATTTAACTGCTGATACCATCATACCTTCCCTGAGCCTCTTTTCTTGAAACTTCACTTGTTTCATGATTAAGATGTCTGATTCAAACAGGTTTATATCCTTCAAGCTACGAACGACAAAAAAATGATAGCAAGCAGTCTTGTGCATATCCACGTATATAACTTTGTATGTTCTTCATAATCTGAGGTATTACATTCCCTGTTATTATGGGCATTTTCTGTCAACTTATTTTAGAATAGAATGGTACATATAAAAACTAATTTGCAGGTAGTTTTTTGATTATACATTTAAATATTCTCATCATGAAAACAGCTGAACTGTCAACTGAATTATCAGAACAAGCACCATTTCAATGCAGAAATGCTTAACAGCTTTCACTGCAGAAATTGATAAATATTCTAGTTTTCAGGACTACTGCATCATAGTATTAAACCCTTTACATCACTGGGTGTCATAAGCGTGCCATATAATATGCTGGGTTTAGAAAAAACAAATATAATTTGTCTGGAAGTTTTTCACTTAGTAACATTGCTAGTTAAAGTGTTCACATGCTTTTTTGTCCCTTTTCCAACTATTTTAAATAGGACAAAAGCTCCTGGATTCATATTTTCCATGCTTGCAAATGTGGCAGACTTACCTCTGCCACCATTACACACTGACCTCTGTCATGAATCACAAGTTAGGAATCAGAACTAGAGAAAAAGGATTTCACAGGCAAGTTCTGGCTTTCGGGAAATGTCGAAAGATATTATGTTACTGCTTCCTTTCTTCCTTTTTTAAAGCATCTCCATAATAAACTTTCACAATCCCACTACATGTGAGACATACTGTGAACTACAGCTTTAAATCAACTGCCTTATAGCCAAATAAGTCGGATTATATTTCTCAAAAATCAATTATTTATTATTAGCAGCAGCATTAAACAAGGCCATTTCTTTTCTGAACTTCTGGGAACAAATGGCCCTGATCACAAAGATAATACAACTTTAGATTGTCATTATCACCATGCTGTGATAATGACAGATCATTTTGGCACTTGTAACTCTGTCTGTTCCAATCCCTTGTTGTAAAACATATTCAACTCATCTACGTCTAAATATTTATTCTGTCCACCTTCATTTCTTTCCCTCTGCTTATAACCCATCAGGTTCAGCAGTGTTGGTTTTGTCGCTTTGGTTTTAATTTCAAGTTTTTTAGACTTTTTTCATTCTTTTAGGGCTGTAGTTGCTATAAACTGAGATAACACTCCCACCTTTTCAGAAAGAGAAGGTAACAATTGAGTATGAGTGTCAGGAATATAAGAAAGCTCCCCAAATTTACACACACATACCCCATGTCAATAAATGCAGACTACGAACATATGATCACAGAAAAATTTAGCTTGGAAGGAACTCCAGGGAGGTCCTCTTTTCAAAACTTCTGCTTTGTGCAGGGCTAACTTCAAGTTAAATCATGCTGCTCAGGAGTTTTCCGGATGGATTTTGATAATAACCACTGATGGAGATGCCACAGCCTCTCCAGAGTTTTCCCTTACCTCACCTTGTGGCCATGGCCCTTTGTCCTTCCACTGAGTCCCCATGAAGAGTTGGTCTCCCTCTTCTCTATAACCTACTTTGGATAGCGTAATAACCCACTTTAGGTAGCATAATAAGACTTAAATTCTGCTCCCTTAGTCTCTCTTTATGTGTCATTTGATTTTAGAGTGGAATGATCCAAATTCTGGAGCATCTATTATTGTCTTTCTATTACAAAGAAATTCCCCCATAGACAATTTAGTTTAAAAGGGGCTGGAAAACGTTTTAGAATAGTTTTTTCTTTAAGTGAGAGATCAATCGTGGGTAGTCTTTTTTTTTTTTTTTTTCTGAAGGGAACCAGAGAGAGAACCGTGTGCCTGTTGTATCAGAATGGGTTAAAACAGGTCTCTGCTCCAAGTACATGAGATAACACACACATTAAACTACTCCTCTGGGCCGCAGGTATTAGCATGTCTTTACTGGAAGATGTCACCTCTTAAAATAAAAGCCTTTCTACTTTACTTTTTTATGGCTTTACATCATGCCCATTACACAAAATATTTTTTTTTTTGCTGCTTGAATGCCAGAATCACACAGTGATCAACTTCACATCTTCAATAACGTTTAAAAGTACAAGCACTAATCTGAACTTCCCTGACATTACTTGGCTGTTGATAATGCTAACGGATGAAGTAGTCATCCATGATATAACACCAGGGAAGCAAAATTCATCTTCTGAGTTAAATTTGCACAAAGAATAGGATTCAAAACTCACTATCCTCTAGATGCAAAACTTTATGATTTTAACATTGAAACAGATGTGTTGTTCTGACATACATTTAAATAATAAGTGAAATGAAACTCAAAGGAGTTTTTTTGTGTTTTTTTTTTTGTTTGTTTGTTTGTTTGTTTTAAATAAAAACCACACATATCAGCCCTTACAGCATAGGTTTTAGAGTGGATGCTTTAGGGTTTCTTGTCCACTATAACAGACCGCAATTTCCCACTGTTTCCCCCCATCCTTTCAGCCTTAAAGCGCTAACAATAAATAATCTGACTGCATAACCGTACATACATAATCTCATGTCTGTTTTATTAGAAGGGTCATTTTATTTCAATTAACAACAGATAAATCCTCACAATGAGTAACTTCCCAGCACTGCAGAGGGTCACTTACACTGGAACACAAACCTCAGCAGCAGTTTTCTTCCCACCCCCAACCTCTCCCAAAACACAGCTCCTCTGAGCAGACAAAAATCATTTCTCACCACCTCGCTCCCACTCTTCTTCCTCATAACATTGCATTAGGGGGCATTTAATTGCCATGGCCCCCGCTTATGATCAAAACAATAAAAAAGAAAGAAAAAAAAAATGTATCTCCACATTGATTCAACTTTAATAACTTGGCCTACCAAACAGTTTAATTAGCCATTTAAAATTATCTTCTTACTTTTACCTTACAGCACAGAATTAGATTCACTATTAATGGACAAAGCAGCACTTATTAGTGAGTCTATAACCTTAAATACTTGATAAAAAAGTGCTATTTCCATTTACAGAAGGTATTACTGTACTCAGTAGCTTTTAAATGGTTTGTTAATGGCTTACACTTTTCATTCATCATCAAAATTAAAGTATTACTAATAAATGTGGTTTATGAACTTAAGTCAAGAAATATGCTTATTCAGCTGTAACAGCTCACTTGTAAGTGATATTTGCTCCTTAAAATAAATTTCCACTATTCGGTGGTTGTAATGGTCCTATTAATGGAATAATAACTATGTGGATGTTATTAGCACACCTCGGGTGATGGGATGTCCATTACACTCGTCACAAAGCAGAATGCACAAAGTCAGAATGCAGAAAGTTCACCCAGATGCAGTCATGGAGAAAGCCCATCCAACTTGCTGTTACATGAATGCAGTCCTGCTAGTACTGAACCTCTGGGCTAGGATCTGCTCTTATTTACACTACAGTCTCATTGCCATTTCGGTGTATAAAATACACCCATCAAAAACCTGGACACATAAGAGCTCGTGTGTTGTATGACACACATGAGAGAACCGTAACATAACAGAACTGAGTTGGAAGGAACCTTAAAGATCACCTTGTTCCAATCTCCCTGCAATGGGCAGAGAATCCTCATTTGAACAGGACAATGCGAAAGCGTCTTCAGAGTGCTACAGAACAGAAACGTCAGAAAATAGTACGTGTGTATAAATATATATATATATATATATTATTTTTTTTTTTCTTTTGCAGGCGTAATTATGGAAATAAAAGACAAAGCAAGAAACAGCAGTAGGAAACAGAGCTGCTGCAGAACACTTCCAGGGAAGCACCACTTGGAAATTGTCCTGCTAGAAAATTTCAAGCATTTAATTATGCTAAGGACAATAGACAGGGACCATACTCACACATTCCCAACAACATTGGCACTCCCCAGAATCACACCCTAACACAAGACTATTATTCTCAAAAAGGAGAGCAATTTCATTGCTGCATCCAAGAGGCTCAAAACTAGGACAAACCAGTAGCGATGTCAGAGGACACACCCTCCTTCCATCGTCTTCCTCCAACACCAGAAGTAATGGGGAAAAAAGAAAAATCAGAGACAAGTCCATGGCTGTTCTGGTGCTGCTGTCTTTTGAGATTTTGGGGGGATACAATCTCCCTACCTTACTGCACGTTTGAATAAATGAAATCTAAGACAGGTCTTTACATACATGCCACAAGGAAAAGTCTATGCAAATAAAGGTCACCATACCTGCTGAGAATGCCTAGCTGATATTTCTTCCTCTTTCACAGTTATATTTAAGATGTGGACATTGAAGTACCAGGGTCAATTCATTGAGAGGTGTCTCAAACAAATGCTAATTCAGTAGAAGCTGGTACACAAAGCAGAAGAGTAGAACTGTGTTTTCAGGTATCTGACAAGAGGTGCAGGGCCAAGGATGATTGCTGCTAGAGAACACTGAAAATTAGATACCAATTCTAAGGGGAACAGTAACTGTAAAATCTTGTTTAGGGCTCTAGCAGGTGTGGTTTAATTTTGCATTCACATACAGTTGCTAAGGTTTGGGCCAAAGCCCACACCCCTTACAGAGTAAAAAGTTTTCTCTCTCCTTCACTTTCCTGGTCAGTAAATATTACATAAGCCAGTATTACAGAGTGCACTGCAGAGCAAAGAACTATAGATTAGAATGAGAGAGAGATAGTCTTTACCTCTGAAACACAAACCTTCCAGGCAAGGAGAGTTCATTCTGCATACATTACAACCATATAGTTTTTAGAGGGGTGGGGAAAGTAGGGGAAGAAAAAAAAAAAAAAAAAAGAAAACATTACAACCCTCATCTTTTCACTTGGTAGCATTATTTGCATTTCCCCTAATATATGCAAGCTCCTGCTGAATAGCTAGGTGTTATTATTCATTACAATTTTCTATTACACTGTGATAAATGACACCCCCAGGGGTAGAGCTGCTCTGCGAATGCTTATTACAGTCATTTAAGTAGGAGTTGATTTAGCTTAAATAGGTTGTTTCATATAGCTGTATGCCATAGCTATACAGGCCTGCCACTGCTATTCCTTTCAGCTCTGGAATAACTAGGGTTTAATTGAATTATAACTGTTCTGTGCATGTATTACACTGTATCCCGTTCATTGTACCTTGCAAAATATGACAGCACTGACTAATTCCACATGTTGCAGAGCTAGAATCATTTTATCCTGTTCAGATATTTAACTTTTATTTATTTTTACTTCAAGTTTAGCAAGGAATATTGATTAAAAGGACAATCTTCCTCTCTACACACAATTTTACAGAGGACCACCTGCAAGTGGTACCAGTCTGTTTCTTCTATATCAAAAGCACGCTCCTTTCACCGACGCATTTCAGGACACCTGGAAGTGCATATATAATGCCCTTTTGCTTCAGTTTACGTCAATATGGCAGCTATTGGAGCCTATCAACAGTCCAAATACGGGCATTGTAGCTCACTGCCTGAAACTCCAAGTTTAACTCAGAGAATACATTTTATCAGGCAAATGAAATTATGAAAGCTCCATTAAATGTGAATAGAAGGTAAAAATTAACAAAAATGTACAAAATAATACAAATTCTCCCACTATTGGGTGTATTTTTGTACAAGTAGCCCATTTCTACACTCTGTTCCTAAAATTCTTAAGGCTGAAAGACTTCAGCAATGGCCACAGATTTAAAATCAAGCTAAATCTCAATGCTGTTTTGCCACCACAGCTAGCAAAACTTGTCACATAAATTTAACAAAAGTTTTTAATTTAGTTTAGTTCCTTTGATATCATTATTATTCAGAAAATATAGAAAAGCATTTTCACTAGGTATGGCCTATATAGTTCTGACTATGAAAGAGCTTTCACTCATGTGCTCCTCACAATATAAAGAACAAATCTCACACAGCTCACTCTTAGTTAATCGTATAACCACAACACATAATGAAGCACATTAAAGTTTACAATTTCATTATGCATACTACAGACACAGTAATATTTTCTGGTTTATCTTCATTAGAAGTAACATTTCTTCACCTATTAAAGACCATGTAACGATCAGGTATAGACTGGTACAAGATGCACGAGTAACCATTTAAGATATCTTTATATTCTACAGATGCATGCGGTTTTCGTGTTTTTTGTTGTTGTTGTTGTTTTTTTGTTTGTATTTGTGTGTTGTGGGTTTTTTTGCATAACACAGACACAAAATTGAAGATGGTGTTGTTCGAAGAGTACAGATATAGCCCTGAAGACAGGAATGGCATAAACAGCAGTTCTAATCACAAATACTGCAGTTTCCATTGCCAAGTCTCTGAATGTGTGAAGCTAAGTAAGAAGAGTAGCAAACAGCTGGGAAGTTACCTCATCCCTTTTCACAATATGAGGTATTCTCAAGGAATCCCTAGAAGTATTTCCTTTAAAAGTGCTTTTAGTCATACATGCTTTTAGGTAGTCTTGGTGTCTTAAAGACGTCAGGTGGCCCCTTAAAGTGTCAGCTATTTTTTATTTGGGATGGAATTCAATTTTCTTTTTCAATCTGTTTTCATTCCTCATATGTCCAGCTGAGTCCCTCTGCTGTCCCTTCACTTCCCAAAGTAAAGCTTTTTACAGGTGTTGTCTGCAGTTATAAGTGATCTTTACTGACCACTCAGTTCATGCTACACAGAACATGCAATGCTGTAAGCTAGGCATCAGACACCAATTTATAACACAACAAATTCCAGCTCTAAAACGACAGACTGAAGAGAGTAATTGATAGATATGGATTGGTTAAAGTGAGGGAGCTTTATTAAAAAAATACTGCAGACCGAGGATGCATTAAGCACTTTTTTGGCAGAAGAAAGAACAAAAACAGGGGACAATACACTGTTCAAAGCTGGCACTGTGGCATTAGTAGTGGTTAACTAGGAGAAACACGTACAAGAGCGTGCAAGTGGTCAGAAAAACAATTTTGAAAGGACTAGTAAAAGATGAGAGACAAAAAAAAGAACAGCAAGTGAAAATGCAGAGCAAATAAGACGTTAAATATAGCATTCCCTACTAAAGCAATAGAGTTTCTCTAGCCAAAAATCTTACTCCCATATAAACTCCAGATGAGACAAACAAGTGGGGAAATGGCTTCACATATTATTATCTTGCCTGATGTAAGATAAAGCTTTCTTCTTTTGGATCTTTGGCACCCAAATGCAAGAGCCATCAGGCTCAGCACTAGGGCTAATAAAACCAGCTCAGGGTACCAGAAACCTCTGTACTACCGGACACTGGCAAAAAGCCTCACATGGACATCATAATGCAGACAGTACATAACACTTCTCAGCTGATCCTGTAAAACAAAAATTCTACCAATAAGCAGGAGTAGCATGCAACAGAAAACGTAAACTAAGGCTCAACTTTTTTCAAAGATACCTGAATTACCTATTGGCTGCATAGCTCTGTGTATTCCACCTCCCGTGACAATGTAAAATCATCAACATAAATGAGGATTCTGTAATTATATCCCTACATATGTGCTCCGTAACAGTAAAAATGTTGATAAATAAGCAATTTCAAATAGAAAAGTAAATTTATTTAATGACAATAGAAAAGAGTGACCTTCGCATTCATCTGCCACTTACATTATTCTTCAAATCATCTTCAGCATCAATTCACAGACCCAGTTATAGTAGAGTTTTTACACCAACTTTGTCCAGAGATTAAATAAGTATTTTAAATGGAACACAGTAATGAATTAAACACTAGCTATCTGAGGAAAACGGTAAGCCAACAGCCAAAAAATATTCTGATGAGAATATGTAAAGCAATTAAACTTTAACTACTTTTAAAACAAATTCTTTTAAATGCTAATGGCCATTGTTTTCTCACTTGGTAAGTAAAATTGTGTCACAGAAGGTTAGATGATTGCCAAGATTTAATTGAATGTCTAAAAGAAAAGGAAATGTTTCTTTAAAAAGCTAAGATGGACCTCTTACCACATTCCTACAGCAAAATGTCCTATAACAATAGAACTGTGATTTGCTGAAATTAAAATGCTATTATGGTGGAATTAGGGCTTCAATATTTTTAGCAGCTTAAATAGGCCTTGCATTTTTAAAGGACATCTGATAATAGATAATTACATTTCATCTTAAAGAAACTGAGTTGTTTTCTTAAGGAAAAATACTTTTCTTTCTTCCATAGAGGTTAAAGCATAGCCATCATTAGTAGCAGCAATAGGCTTTAGGTGCCTACTTCAGCTTGGGGGATGTATATTAGCATATAAATAGCCGTTGGTGGCTGCTTGATTCTACCTATTTTATGTTTCAATGTGGCATCAGAATGCACTTAGCAAGAAACGGGGAGGGCTGCATGTGTGGAGCACTTGAGGGAGGAGTTCTGTAACGTGGTGGTTTTATAGAGTGGGCATCTTTTACTATAAAGAAAATCCCCTATTTCTATGTTATTAAGTTTGGTGCTGAATTTGTTTTTGTTGTCGTCTTGTTTTTGTGCATGCGTGTTTTGTATAATTTCATTAGTCTAAGAGTTCTAAAGAGCAATCTGCTACAGTGTTAGAGGAAGGTGCACTGGTTTAAGCAGCAGTTCTAAGAATAGGGGAATACGTCAAAGTGGCACAGTTTTTAATAAGATAAACATAGCTGTTTATTTTATATTTAAATGAAATATCTCTAAAATAATTTCTATCCTTTTTATTATTGGAAAACAATGGAAAAGCAGGGGTTGTTATTACCCTGCCAGCACTACTCACATGTAATACATTTCTTCGTGGGAAGCAGGCAGGGAAAGAAAGCCATGAGCATTCCCCGTCCTCCATTTCAGACTGACCTTCAAGATTTACTGCTTTAAAATGTTAATCATCATGAGTGACATTTCTTGTGTCACTAAGTGGATTGTAACAGCAGAGGGAGAAACAGTCTTTTTAACAAGACTTTCCTCACAGCCAAAGAGGGGTGACTGAAGCTGCAGCAGAGGTGAGGAGTGGGCTCCTCTAGGAGAGCCGTAAGGGCAAGCGTGCTTCAGTCGGTGCATTCTTATTAGGGAGGTGATGGAGTGAAACAAGGCTGCCCAGCTGCATACAAAGACCTTTTCCAGAATCACAGCTTTCCAGCACTGTGTGTAACCAGACCAAGGCACCTCTACCTCACACTGAACTGCTCTCACCGCACAAGAACTCTAGGCAAGATGATATAAGCAATCGGAAATCAGAAGCAAAGCTGCACCCGGAACTGCCACGCTGTTCCTTAACATTCATTCCAAGTACCTAACAGGGAAGCACAACAGATCCGTTAGGCAATTCCAGAGAAATTAATGCATTAGTCAAGAAACATCATTAGTGTACATTAGCTTTAGCAGTCAACAGCATAAAATATTACACGGCCACCACTCAAAAAATCAACCAACTTCCGACACTACACATTCTAAGCTCTGAACTTTTCAGCTCCCTGGGTAACCATCCATGATTTGAAAATAAAATACCGGACTGCGAGGAGAACTGTACCCTTCTGGAGAGGTAACTGCTGGTGGCAGCACCCAAAACGCTGTTAGAGACCAGCATGTAGGTTCAGACCAGCTGTTTGTGTCTATTCATTGTGAAAACTGGAGCAGTATCTTAGCTGATGGCGATACATTCTCATGCCTAACTACAACAAACCTTTCAGAACCCCACAGATGCACTGTTGCAACTACAAAGCAGCACATAAGGGTTTGATGAATGACACTTTTGAACATTCTGCCAACACTAAGCCCTTCCAATTGAAGCTTCAAACCTTCTTCCCTTTGCCTTGCATCTCACTTTTCTGGAAGACAGGTCTTAGACAGTCTCAGTTAAGTCAACAAAAACATTGCTAAAAGTGGTAAAGCAAACTATACATTTTCTCGTGCCACAATTACCAATACCTGAAATGCTGGCTGAAATAGTACAGCAAGGGATTTTAGATGGGACTGATTAAAATGACCATTAAAAATTTTACTCTTTAATTATAAACAAAATATTAGAAGAAATTATCAGTCCCATCAATTTTGAAATTGCCATCTCACTTTCAGCTAATCAAGTCAGAGAAAGGTCGAAGACCTCCATCTTCTAAAACAGTTCTTGATTTTCTTGCATTAGTCAAAAATTTTAGATTGCAAAAATGTGAAATAAGCCTTCCATTTTATCTGCATCATTAACATTTTTAAATACATTATTTAATCTCCATGACCTCTACATTAGTTTATACCAACTGAAGCAGGACCAACAATCTGCAAATTAAACAGGAACCATAGCTAAGCACTTTAGATGCCTCTTCTTTAGTTTTCAGATTAGTTTTAGTTTCCATCTTTAGTTTTTCAATTGTTTTCTGGTAACAGGGTAGAATTCCAAGCTGGATTGTTTGAAAACATCATTTGTTAAGCTTATGCAACCATAAGATTTACTAAAGTACACTATCATTAGAAAATTCCACAAGAGAAAGTTGTTCTGCTAGCCTGTTCCTTTTCATTCCTTCTTTCTACTTCTTTATTGATGACGTAACTTCATTACATCGTGTTGCCTTTTCATCTCGAGGACGGGTTCCCCTCTTATACCCTTCACCCCACAGCAGTCCTTTTCAAAACATTCCTGATGGCCTCATCGTTAAGAGTCTGATGTTATCATCAACCATGGGGGCTTGCCAACCCCCATGGCCACGCTCCCACATCTCCCCCTTCTTTATTAATATCAACCATCTTCTTGGCACAAATTATTACTCCATATACCACAAAAATAACCACAGATTCTATAAACCATGAAAAAAAAATATGGAGATAAGTTAGGAAGCCACTCTTCCAATAGGCTTTGTACAAGCAGCAAACGTGGTTAGACAAAGTTCAGGATGGTGAGAGACTGGGAGTCTGACAAACGCCTGCTCTCAGCAGGCTTCAGTGGTCGCCATGGGCACCTTGATTCTCATTAAAATGCAGGATACAAACCCCACTCATCAGACAAAAATGATACTGCTCGTGCAAGGTCAGCAGCTGAAGCATGCAGGAACAGCATACAACCTACAGATCAAATTACTTCTTAAAGTATCACCTTAACACCCCGATATTACCAGGGTCCTACAAGCATGCCAAAAATCTTTTCTGCCAAACACCACAAGGCTTGTGTGTTACAAACATCAGAGTGGTGATATTTTTGTCTTCAAGAGGCTTGTGAACTCATTAACAACCGGTCAGTTCACATAGCTAAGCGATTCTAATTGGGAACATCACTGTTGATGGTACGAACCACCACAGAACAGAATGGAATTCCAGGTAAAGTCAGATTTCAAATCTTCCTAAAGCACGTTGAAGTGATCACACAGAAGCACCATGAACGGCAACAAAATAATTGAAGATCATCTATATATGGGAAACAATCCATCTGAACGTAATTATTTCCCATGTATTTGATGTATACTATTCGTTGTGATTTGTGTTGTATGTACTCAACACAGTATTAAGTACTCATTTCTGTATGGCTGTAGTACTTGAGCTTTCAGTTCTGATAATATATTGTGAAAAACACACAAAAGCAGTTTGGCTGTCTAGCTCCAAATTTCTAGCCAGCGTTGACATACTAATGAAGAACAATAGAGCTGTGCTCTTCCCTTTGACAGCTGCACCCAGGAGAGTTTAAGGGACAAAAGCAACCAACCAGAAACACAACAACAACAATCATGGGGGGGGAAAAAACATCAGATGTAATTTAGATTTGTATTTCCAAGACCAGGAATATTTTTCATGCATTAACATCCTGCCTTTTCAGAAAACCTCACAATAATGATAGTGTTCTGTAAAACTGTATGATAATTATTTTGATCTGGTTGCTGTACAAATATCCCTAGCAGTTAAGCAAACATTGGCCTAATGACCAAAGTATGAAGGTCCCACAAGAACAAGGATTTAAGTGTAGTATGACAATGTTTCCAACACCATACAGCTTAATCAAGGTAATTGTGAAGCTAATTTTGCAGACATAGTTCTGTTGTTTTACATTTCAACTTACTAGATACTGCTCTATCTGTAACAACCTAATTAGTGAAAAGAGGAAACTGAACAGGGGCGATCGCGGGCATCCATTTTCAAGGGAGCACACCTTCAAAGGAGCCATCGCATGATAGCTGAAGTGCTCTCCTGTGGCAGAAGAGCTCAAGGTGGTATAAATATGGCAGCCCTTGTATGCTGTAAATCAGGCTCATCTTATGTAAACAGTGTGCTTTTCCTGCTTTTAATGAGACAATTTTCCCCTGCACAGGAGAAGCTAACAATATCAGAAGTGTCTTTGATGTGATTCATGTGAAGCTTTATTTTCAATTGGAGCAGCTTTGTTCTAGGCCCTGGCTCTTTCATCTCAGAGAAAAATCTACCATCTTGTACCTGAAAGGGTGGGGGGTTTTAATAGGCATCCCTGATTCATCTGTCTAGATAAACAAATGGTTCTGCTTCTACTCATCCTGATCAAATACAAAACATTACTCTGAAAGCAATCTTTATTTCCCTTCCTCAGATAGTTGAGAGGTTACAGATTTCACAACTGATTATATTACGCAGACATGCACTTTGTGCAAACAAACACTGTAGGAAAATATTGGTGGGATCAGAAACATTTTTATTGTAAATGTAGAGAGTTACCAAAAATCCCCACAAGTTATTTAAAAATAAATTAAGCATACTTGTAGAGTGCAGCATCTGTCCTATTTAATTACTATCCGTTCCCCAGCTATAAGCAAAAGCACTAACAGCTAGGATATTTCTGTTTCTGAATTACCTTTTGAGATCCCCTAAGTAAAACTAAATGACACTTTGTACACTATTTCTTTTGACTTCCAAATATATTCTTTAAAAATACACAATCAGAAAGCAAAACCCAATAGCTACGAATTTCTCCTCAATTTGTGAAGAGCTAACACATCGACTACAAAAGCAAAAATGAAGATTTTTGTGTAAGTCGCATGCCAGTCAGCTATCTTTAGAAATTGAAGGTATTTTCATTAAAACTTTTGTAAACATACATAATCAAAAGCTATGAAGTATTTGATTTTCATGCCAATGTGTTTAAGAATATGCCTACATTCTTTTCAGACCATTTACTTTACTGTAAACATTCATGTTCTCTTACTGCTTCCTAATCAGGAGAGTGAAAAAGAAAAAGGAATTACTTAATCTTTTCTCACAGCCTACGTGAGAAAACATACCTACAACAAATAGCAGGAGCTAAATCCAAGCTGCAGGCTTAATCAATTACCAACCGCAAAAATCTTCTCAAGAAGTCACATCATTTTTGGAGACAGCAGCACAGGGTTACTAGAAACAGGGTTGTTTTCCACAGCACTAACTCCTTAACCAGCAGAACAAGAGCAAAGGCAAAATGTCTGCAGACCCCACTGAGGGAAGAATTAAGCTACCGTAGAGGGGTGTTTTAAGCTGTACTTCTTATCTCATTTGAAAAAACTAAGATGTCACAAACTGGTAAAAGTTCAGTAAAGATGTAAAATAGGATGGTTACAGGGTTTTGTGAGTTTTTGTTGTTGTTTTCTTAGAAGTTAAACAAAACTGTTAGCAACTTCTTTAGACAATACACAGGGAAAAAGTTATTCATTTGCATACAGTTGTCTTCGCTCTGATGCTTTAGCTATTTAAAAGGACTAATATCCTTGAAAATTTTACTTTAAAAAACGGGATTATCAATAATACCAGCCTTAGCTCTCCTAAAAGGTCAAAATTCCTTATAAATTTGTTAAATATTTAGGAACTATCAGTGTACACAAAACCCACACTAGCAGTCCAAGTAACTACAAGGACTGCATGCAAGCAAACCATTCTCACGATACATTTTGCAGAAACACTTCTTCCATGAAGGACTGTTGGTAAAGCTTTCCCAGTTCCACAATGCATACAGATTTTTAATGTAACACTTAGGAAATGTTTCGGCATTGCAAATGTCTACACATTAATTTCTTCAAGGTCTGGTCTGCTTCATTCCAGTTTACAGTGCCATCTATTTTCTGCTGGGAGATAATGAGGAAAAGCAACCCAGAACCCTATCGCTAACTCTGCTCAATGAATGGGTGGGAAGCGTAACTGCTAAGAAGACAAGTCTCCAGAGTACAGAAATATCTGTAATCATAATTAAGCAATAAAGTGCTAGTAACATCTGTTTCCTCATATCCCCGCAGAGCTTATGTATAGCACTTGAAGTGATCTCAGTATACTGGTCAAAAGGGTTAATTATTCTACAATGGGAAGTAGAAAAAAGCAACAGTGAGGGGAAAATGTCACTGAGGAAATGTATATTACTGAGTCAATGGCCAGCAACTGAAGAAGATTCACAGCAGGCTGCTAATGATGAGGCAAAGATTAAAGCTAGACATGTCTTGATGGTAAGCCCATCAACTCAGCAATAATAATGCTGAGGTAGCACACACTGGAATGGATGGTGTAAACCCAAAAGGAGAAGGAAAAAAAATGAAGACTGGGGGAGGAGAGCTCTCACCTGATCCATTTTCGTTCTACTAATTATTTTAAGCTCTGTGAGTTAACCATAAGCAGAATGTTCTTCTTTCTAACACTTTAGCAGATGAAGAAGGTTTTCTTTACTTAAAAAACCATCTCTAAAAGATCTGTGTTTCAAAGCAGTGTGTAAAACTTAAGGGTTTTTAAAAGGGTCATGTTCACGGGGCCAGAAACATGCATTCAGTTATGACTGCTGAACCTATAAAAATGTGTCATTTTGAATTGCAGAGATGAAGTATAACACAGTGAGATCTGTTCAGTTTCCTAATGCCTTAAGAATATTTTGTTCGCTGTATAGTTATCACACACTCATTTCTGCAAGGCATGCTGCTTCTTGTACATGTCAGCTGAAACGACAGCAGCCCTATTCAAAGACAGATGATGTACCTCCTGCTGTGCTAGCAAACAGACACTCAACAAGACTTGACTTTCACTGCTAACAGGCATGGACATTGAACTTTGCAAATGAAGCCTCAGACTGAAAGAATGTGTCCAAAAAGCCCAGAGCTTCAGACTCCAAGTTGTAGTCTCTGCCTCTTAGCTTGATCGAAGCAGCACTCTCAGTTGGCCTTGTTCTTTAATTCAAATTGTGAGTCATGGAAAGATTTGAAATAGGAAAAGACATGAGACTTGACTATTAACAGCCAAAAATACAACATTCTGGAAAACCAATATCATTCTCATTAAACAGAAGAGGAGTTTGATTCCCCCTTAAGAAGGGACAACAAATTTGCTTTACATTTTCAACATAACGCTATCATATTGCATAAGAGCTCTTTGCATGTCGACTTTGGAATAAGTGAAATAAGTTTGTGTGTCGATTCCTTTATAGTAACTGGATTCCTTTATAGCAGACCTAGGAGGCAAGTAGGGAAACAGAACTGGAAGGATGACAATGACTGTACACTTCTACCTACCACTACTTCAGCTACCTGGAGGCTGTGACAAGGCATTCTTAAAAAGCAAAACCACTCCCACCCCCACCAATAACAAAAAAAAAGCCACCTAAAATCACACCCACAATGCCAGAGCAAGTGGGATCAGGGAAGCAATTCTCATCCTCTGGCTACAGATCTACATGCGCTTTGCGTGGTCACTATCCTGCACCGCCCCAGCCCCACTGGCAGTTAGGCAAGAGGAAGTGCAGGTACAGGAAGGAAGAGCTCAGGGCATGTGAGAAGCCCTGGTGATAACCAGCTGAGCTTACAGTACCTGAACATATAAGAAACACAAATTAAAACTATTTACTCATAGAATGACTTGCTAGAAACATACTTTAACCATAGTTACTCCTGGGTCTAAGTCTTTTCCTGTAGGATTCAAACAACAATGAACATCCACACATGCTGCCAAGTCAGGCTTCTTAAAATTAAGGATTCTGAAAAAGAGCACAGTAGCCCCTGGGTTCTTTCACACAAACAATAAAAAACATCTGATTTGTATAAGCTTTTATATCTTCTTTTAGGCTTAACAGAAGCACACCTTAAAAAAAAAATAGCTACATAGCACAAGACAAGCAACACATGATGATGTGTTTTTATAAACAATGCAACATTAAAAAAAAAAAAGACAAACATTTTCTTTAATTTTTCTTTTCCTTGACAACCTGATTGGCCTGCTTTCCTCTGACATATCATTAGGAAGTGCAATGCATTTACGGACTGAGGTATTACAAAACTAATACAAATGAAGAAAACAGAAATATAGCTGAGCTTTTTTCCATTTGCTATTCAAAATACTTGGCTTGCTGGAATGCTGCCATTAGGATCATATTCAATATTGCAAAATGAAGTTATTTTACAGTCTTAGTTAGTATCCATTTATTCTTTGACTGTATGAGATTGCTAAGAACAGAATGTGCTATAAGGGCAATCCAGGTGAGATTTGTTTCTTAATTTTAGGTTTAACACCTGAAAGTTACTCCAAAAAACTACATAAACAGAAGACAGTTGTTACTTAACATACCATGGTACAGTCATGAACATGTACATCTGCGGAGTAAAAAAAGGCCTCTGCCATTCTCCAGATCAGTCTACCTTCTAACTGTATCTCCATGATTAATCACAAGGCTTCTTTCTCTTGCAGAAAGAGAATACTAACATCTCCTGCAACAAAACAGGCAAGCAACAATACCCTTTTTCCAAATCATTTTTTTTTCCTAAGATTTACAGGCCTCCAAGTCTGAAGACCAAGCTGCAGCTTCAAACAAACCGAGGGAAGTTTATATCCTCACGTAAGGATGGGGCAGACTGTTGTTATTCTTGAGTTAGATATTCACTCTGTTCCTGTGTTCTGGTGCTACTAACAAAAAGGTAACGATTTAGTATTGCCCTCCACTTTTCCTTTCTTGGGGTTCCTGTAGTACAAGTGCTTGACACCTACAGACTTATTCTTTGAGCAGTGTAAGTCTGAAACTATGACATTTTAGTTTGCATAGACATCCTATTTGATAACTTTGTGACATTTTATGCTTTGTTTCTTGTTGCCAAATATCAGCTGAAATCTTCCTTTATAATGCAGTATTATCATGCCCACATCTATTTCAAATGCAAATACAACCTCAGGAAAGCAAGTCCAACAGTAATGACACATTTAGACAAATAAAATAAATGGGTGTTTTAATATTAAAGTGAAAACTTAAGCCAAACATCCAGGCTAAAGAAAGAAAAAAAATGATCGAGACAATTATCAAAAAAGAACAGCTTGAAAATTATTTACCTTCTGAAGATGTGCCTGCTTAACATTCTGAAGACTTCACATTACTGCATTCCTCTAAAATGTATGCATCTGACTGAATGAGACTCACACAACAGGTTTTAGATTTAGCTTGAAGCAGAAGAACAGCAAAACAACTAAAAAGCCCTTTGGGCTACAGAAATAGTACACAAGTAAACACTTCCTGCATGCTGGGCATATCTGGAATTAGGGAAGAGATAACACAACCACTTTGGACACTAACCCCCATCATAGCTAATCCTCCATTTGTAATTATTCCCTTCCTATTGCCATAGGTCAGAAAATGAAAAATCTACATGATATATATCTACATAATTTTCAAAGTTAAGGATAGATCTCATCTGTTAAGGTTAATAGCAGAAAAACATGAACAAAATTTTTCAAAATACTTCCAGAATCGGATAAAAAAGTTATAGAAGTTTGGTGAATTATTTAATTTGGCCTTTAATTCATTTGCACTTTACCTACAGAAGCAGCTTCATTAGCTTTCTGTTGTTACAGACTAAATACATGTCTTTGTATAACAGAATACTTCCATAAGTATGTGGAACAGTCAGAAAGTTACACTCCATGAAACTCTTTAATTTATACACACTTAATTCAAAAGCCATTTTAGCTTGGCACCTTTGGAAAATTTAATTCAAAACCAAGTCAAATTAAGCTGCAACTTGAAGTACTAACACTTGTGTCCCCCCCAAAAGCTTACTCTTCCTTTGCAATAATTGTCATCTGCATGCCAAACATGAATTTCCTAACCTTCAGCTTTAAAGAACCACACTCTAAAGAAGTTAGTTAAAGCTACAGTGCATTTTGTGAAGAGCAATCAGAACTAGAGGAATTGGAGAGAGAATACTTTTCAAGAGGGAAATTATGACCCAAAAAATCAGGTATAAACAGCTTTCCTTGTTATAAACATTATTTAACTGTACTGTTAACTTGTTATAATAATTATATTAATATTTATAACTCTATTTATACTTTAAGATTATTCTGTAATACAATTTGAAGATGCTTATCTCTAAAGCATCCTAATACCTACTAACCATGAGCACAGTGGTCCTGGAACCACTCATCTCTTAAACTTTACCATGTGGTAGCTCTTCTATATGGAACTGCTTCGCCAAACCTAGTACTTATTCTTAGCATACTCCTGTATTTCCTCCTGGCCTGACAGGAAAATCAGCGGAGATTTTAGCACTAGGATACAGCAAGAGAGTAGCAACAGGAAGATGGAAGTACAGGCCTCTCTACAAACAAATTTTCCATTCTGACTGGATCCAGTTAACTTTTATCAGCTATCACAATATGCAACCCATTCATGAGGATTAGCTAATCCCTTAAAACAACACTGAAATTAAAAAAAAAAAAAAAGTTAAAAAAAAACAATCAAACTTGAGATTTGAGCATTGTATCTATCATTACACACCAAAAGAAAGATTATCATGAAAATAAGCAAGAGAAGCATCTCCCAGTGTTTTGTTTTACTTTTGTTAGCCGTTTATCTAGTCAGTCAATCCCAATTACGTAGCTACAGAAAAACAGGGGGAAGGGTTCAATACAAGAAAGAAAATGGGAACAAAATCCAATGTAGATCTCCTCTAATTAGTACATAGTATTTGACTAACAAAACAAGACCTCACCTTAGAGCTTCACAAAGCAGTGCAAAAATAGCATCCTCCAAGTACAAGTGATACACACTGCGAAGAACAGAACGCCATTGCAGGATCTGTGGGAATTTGTTGAAGTAACAACTCTATTCTTCTCTGTGGTCCCAACCGCCAGAAGGAAGAAAGTCGGTAATTACTAACGGGGCACAGGGTTCCTTTTTAAAAGGGTGATAGAGTCTGACCTGCGTCTCACTAAGTGGGAACAGCTTGGTATCCGGTGTTTGACAACTGCAATTTCATCTATGGGTTGGTAAAACTTAGTCTGCTAACGTAACTAAAAAAACAACAACAATGCATTCTGAAAAACCGAACTCCTAGATTTTTCCAGCTAGTGACAGCTGATAGCATTTTGCTTGGGAATGAGACCTACTGGAGTTTAATGCTGTTTGCACTTATTTTCACAGAGCAAGTGATCTATAATTAGGTAAAGTGATGAAATATATTCTAAGCATGCTACAATACCTTTTCTTATGCTTCTCTCTTACAGAATTCAGAATAAATCTGGTTTGACTATTAAGAATGATTTTACATTACAAATTATAGTTATTAGTTTACTGCATGTGTTTTTAAGCTGTAGTTCCTAGACTTTAGTATCTCAGTAAAAAATCATCTTTATTTCTACTATAATACTGCAGATACGAAGGAATAATGCTACATGACTTGAGTTAAATTGCAAATTCCTTCTAAATATTTTTTGAAAATATTCAAAGTGTAAAATTTTGTTACATGAACATTCAAAATATCAATATACAGAGGAAGTAATGCAAGACTTCTTTGCCAACAGACAGACAGATTAATTAGCTATAGCTATGTCAGTATGGCAGTGCCTAGTACTTAATTCAGCTAGTGCTAGGTGAAGTCATCTCACTGTATGGATTTTTACCACTGAAAAAACCTGTGGTTAAGAACACGGCTAGCGAGTAATATATTTAAAACCACACCTGACATGATAAATGAAAGAGAATAAATGTATACAGCTAGTGAGACTTCTAGGGAACAGGGGGAGACTTCAACACTTTTGCTGACAGTGACTTTACTGTCAGTGGCCTGTCTCTCTCGGAGGCAGCTGTCAATCACAGAGCAGCTTTCTCTCCCAGAGGAGTTCATTGTGCCTGCAGACAGTTGTGGAATAACTGCTCCTAGGCGTCAGAGCGGCAGATGGAGTGTATCTGTCAATCATTGTCACTAATTATTAACTTCTGTCACTCAGAGCAAGGCAACATATCTCTGCCTGATCCTCTGTGATTTGATCTGCTACGCCACCTCAGAGACAGACAGTTCAACCTTTCATTATGTGTCACACACACAGCGCTCTGCTGGGTCAGCCCTCGTGACTCAGTGTTCCAGCAGAATTCTATTTTAGCCACATAGCATTGCAGAGAGGAGCTGGCACGAAGGACACGCTCTGTGTTCAAATGCAGTGGTCACTCATTTTCTGTAAGTGTTTTGGAGCTAGAAAAGCATGGAAAAACCTGTCTGCTAGGTTTTAGGCAAGGGGAAGGGAAAGAATCTAAATACACGCGAAGTAACTTTGCACATGATTAGCTGCCCCTTGTAAGTTACTAAAATGTCAATTATCTCAAAAAACTAATTCTGAAGAAAGGCAATTTCTTTTAATGGCAATTATTTACAACAGTTCATGAGGTCAAGGGGAGCAGACCAGACACGAAGCATCATCCCATCCTTTTGCATAGGCCAGAAAAATGACTAGAAATTATCATCAGTGATTTCTGATGATCTTATGCTTGCCTGGATTTTCTGTCTTGGATTTATGAGTACAGCTATTAAAATTCTGTGCAACAACATCGGCTGTGCTCACTAAAGAGAAGAATCAACAACTGCAACATACTGCTAGAGAAAAAGCATTTATTTTCACCATCTCTTTATATTTTCAAATAAAGAACTGATATCCCTATATTGATATCCCTTGAAAGCCCACTTAGCCAAACCCAAAGCAGTATCCCAAGGTTGATCAAGAGCATTTATTATACAGTCTATGATATTAAAAAAAAAAAAAAAAATCATAATGCCTTCAGTACTTAAAATTGTGTAAATCCACAAGGCCCCAGACGCTTTATATAAAACCAGAAAAATTATCCTCTGCTTTGGGAAATGTCTTACACACAGACCTATTTAAACAAATACACACCTCTGCAGGCTTAAGTCCTCTCTCCATCCTTTCTGGGATTGGCAAAATTATTAATGATGGAATTTGTTCAGGCATAGAAAATGCTGTGGATTTTTGACTACTACTACTATATTCTAATACATTCTGTTCTGCTATACTCTAACACAACCAGATGCAAAAGAGAGGATATAGAAAAGGGATTAGAGCCACAGTTACAGAATAGGAAAATCCTAGAATGGTTTTAGTTGGAAGGGACCTTGAAGATCCAGCCTCATTGCTCAAATCCCATCCAGCCTGGCCTTCAACACCTCAAGGGATGGGGCGTTTCCAGCTTCTCTGGGCAGCTTGTGCCACTGTAACCACCCTTAGAGTAAAGAATTTCCTCCTGGCTAATCTGCATCTCCCCTCTTTTAGTTTAAAGCAACCTTGTCCTGTTGCTGTACTCCCTGAGAGTGTCCCTCTCCATCCTTATGTAAACAGGCCCCCTTTAGGGGCTGGCAGGCCACTGTACAATATCTCCGGAGCCTTCTCTTCTCTAGGCCAACCTCAGCTCTCTCAGCCTGTCTTCAGTGGAGAGGGGCCCCAGCCTCTGAGCATCCTCATGGCCTCCCCTGGCCTCGCTCTACCAAGACCTTGGAAGAATACCACTGCTGAGAAGGATCCAGGGAAGCACTCCAATCTGAGCTTCCACTGGGATGCTGTGGAAAAATGGATGAAAGCACTATCTGGATGAATGTAGGTATAGAGAAGGGGAAATTACCCCAGTACTGCAGTTTGAACCCATCAACCTAAGTGTACTACAGGTTTTAATGGTGTTCCTGTTTAACAGGAACAACAGAGACTTACAGACAGAACCTCACCATTACAAGAGACTTCCAGAACTCAGCCTCTTAAACAAGAAATACCAACAACTAACTTCATCAACAGGTGTATGGATCTCCAGGGAAAGAGAATGTCAAATACTATGCACGCTTCTGAATACCAGTCTGAAAAGAGCTAAATACATACAAATTCAACAGAGTTTAAAAAAATAAAAAAATAAACACACCCTAAACCACCACTTTTTAATAGCAGAGGCAATCCAGTTAAAACAGTGCATTGTCCACAGTTTCCCAATACCTTCAACCGTCTTTCTCTCCAGAAAACCCAATATAGCTCTGGACATTGCGTTTTAGAAGTTAATGGATTCAAGAAGGAATTAACAGTTCGCACACTCTATTAGGATGTCCCATTTCCTTTATTTTAGGAAACAGAAAAACTGAGAACGTTATTAAATTTTGTTTTTTTTTTTTTTTAAAGTAGTTCAGATTTGGTAAGCCTCTGCTCTGACCTTATAATCTATTAGCTTTTATCCAATACCACTTAGTCTGACTGTAATGCCTCAATAGCAAATTACAGCATTTCATTTCCTTTGCTTCATTTCCAAGAAAAAAGCAATCGATAAAGTTCAAATCCTAAAAACGCATGTTAGACTTGAAGATTCATGATCAAACGTGTCATTACACACTTACAAGTTTAAACAGGAAATTATTCATTCATCATCTTCCTCTCTGAATACTGGAAGACTTTTTGATTCTGAAGGACAGAGATCCCAACCAGCCACAAGTTCAGTACTCCCCCATGCCCCCCTCAAAAAAAAAATTTTAATAAAAAAGTGACATTTTTCCATAAAAAGGGATTTATTCAAGATCCTTACTCATTTCTCTCACTTCTGACTGAAACCTAAATCAAATTTCAAATAAAAAAAAAAAAAAAAGAAATAAAAGGAAAACATAGCCCAAAAGGGAAACTGTTACTGGAAATTGCATAGCAAATTGATACTCCAAATCTTGGAAAAATTTTATTTACTTCCCCAGCTCTCACACACACCCATTTATATGAAGATGCATTTCTTTGCCTCTTGTTATTAAGATTTTTGTTAGCATACAGCTTTTAATGGAAAATAGGAAGAAAAAGAGACCATTTCTATGTCCTCTGACCATTTGTTGTCATTACAGCTCAGAGTACATTTAATTTCCTTTCATAACTTTCGACAACAAGAATCACTAACAGTATATTAGTGCAAGAAACTTTTATAAAATATTACAATCAAATCAATTGCATTAACACATTTGAACCCTTAAGTTGAACACAGTGGAAAACACAATACTTCTTTATTATATCAGCTGTCTGGTCATATATACATCATCTATAACTAAAACCAAAAGTGTTGAGAGTCCTATTTATCCAGAGTTAGCAAAAGGAATTATCTGACAGTTCAAAATGAAAAACCACTAATAAGCATTAGAGTGTATTGAAAAGTTTAAACAATGCGATTAAGGAAACTTTTGCAATAATAAGGAATGTATGTGATTCTATTGTACCTTGCTAACAAAATTCCTCTGGGATTTCTTATTCTGTTAGACAATAACTAAACTGGAATATTATGTTAAACAATTCTCACATTCTACCTGTATTCAGAATATATTTAAAATTAAGAGATAATGTTCTCTCAGCATACTGCACTTCACTAAAATGGTCGTATTTTCAACCAAATTATTTGCCCAAAGCAATAAACAGAAGGAAAGTCAAAAGGCTCTCAATGGTGCTTTAGCCATTTAGAGCTCTGAAAGATGCACTTTACAGACTTCTAAGCCATCTTTTTTAAAGTTTATTTTTAAGAAGTGAAACAAGGAATTCTTTAGAAAGAGACTGCTAAGGGGGAAATTGAGTGAGGGGATACTGTGAAGAGGAGACAGAAAATGGTATGTTTACCATAACTCCTGCTATAAAAGCCAGTAACAAAGAAAGGCGCCCAATGAACTGCTTCAGGTAACAAACACCATTGAAAAGGAAAACTGGGAACCAACTTAAACAGAAAAGCTCAACAAATTTAGGAAGGAAGATGGAAGGGGCAGATACCTGTCCACACAATCCATATCATAATAGCCCATCACATAGAACTCCTATGCTGTTCTCACTGAAAATGAAAATGAAATAAAATGAATCAAGATCCATCTTGGAATTATGTGCAGATAAGAAAGCACAGAATCTGTCACATATTATTTGTTGTGGTCACCACTATCAGACCCTATTGAGTAACTGAAATGTTATCAGTACACAGAAATTAGACCAGGTAATTGTCACTGCACTTCAAGGTCTTACAGCAACCCCAGATCATTTCCTTAAAAAGCACCGTGTTTGATGAATACTGTAATCCCAAATTCTACAGAAATACAGTTCCTTTTTATTTCCATTAAACCCACATTTTAAACTGTATCAACATTCCTTAGCTCATTTTCTTTGTAGCGCTGTTTTCAAGTATTCAAGTACTAAATAAAATACACCAAAAGTGCTTTTACCTGGTGCCACAAACTTGGCATTTGCATTGTACAAACAGCAACTTAACTACATCTGAACAGAGACAACTACTTCCTATGTTTCAAACTGCAATCCTTGAATTTAAAGTTTTTCATACATTTCCTCAGAACACGTACTGCAATCTGCAAATCATCCGCACGTATTCTGGTCACACCGCTTGCAACTTACTATTCACTAGTCAATAAATCCAGACACTAATACTTTCCATCTGAGCGTAAGGCTCTAATAAGTTAACATTTCCAAAGCATGATGAAATTTTCAAACAGGTCAAAGGACACACTGACACAAATAATATTTGCAAACCTCCAAAACATTAAAATTATTAGCTGGTACTATTTTATATATTTAAGTTTCAGACTTGTATGCATCTGAAATAGCACATGCAGTAGTCCATTTGCTTCCATAGATACAGCGTAACAACACAGATCCATAAAATACAACCAAATCTAGGTCTTTGTTTTGCTCAGATTTTAAACTATATTTAAACCCAGCCACAAGGAGGTCAAAGTCACAGTTAAGTATAACTGCTGCTTATGTCAAGTATACTGTCACACGAACATATGAGGACGTACACTTACTCATTTCAAATTCATTTCAAATAAAAGAGACAGAGTAAAATATCTGATGCCCTCCTTTACACTGTCTCTGCTTTAATCACATCTCAGCCCACACTGTTTTTCTTCAAACCATTCCTGGATTCATTACTTTTCAAATATAATCAATGGGAGAAATGAGATGACAAGAGCAAGTGTCATGACTGCTTGGTTTAGAAAACAGTTTTCCAAATCTTGACAGTTCATGTTTCCAAGCAAGACTAAAAATCCTAAGAATTCATAACTGTTTTTCCTAGCATTGTTGTGCATATGCATAAGTTTTATTGGTTAGGTCATGCAAACAGGCATAAAGAACCTCATGCTCTGTTCTTAGATTTTCAGAAAAGGAACTGAAAAACTCAGGGTAAGCACTGAGCTTCACAAGTGGGACCTATCAGTCTCATTCCCAAACGCTCTATTCAGTTGCCAGTCAACTTTGAGGGACATCTGAATTCTCTACGTTTCCACAAGGCAAATTTCTAAGGCACTTTAATTTCTGCCTCTGGACACAGAGCCATCTAAACCTTAACAGCTGGCACTTCAGCTCTACTGAACTTCAATGAACAGCAGCCTTCTGCCCATTTCCCCTGCAACAGCTAAGCTTGGAGACAGTCACTAGAACAGTGGTCTCCAAGGGGAGTGCAAGAACATGTATTTATACCATTAATACATAAAATACAATTTAAAAAAAAATCATTTTTCCTTTTTTATTTCTATTTTTGCCTAGACTTCATAATGCACATTGTATTTTAGTGCAGTAGTACATGCATATATTTCATAAATACACATATTGGGGGGTGCTCAATTTTCTTTTCACTGATAGGTATGCACCATGAAAAAAGTTTGGAGACTGGTGCACTAGAGCAAGCTACACACTATCAAACTGCATCTCTCAATGATGGTGAAGATAAAGAGGCAGATGCAGTCCTGCCTTATGAGTAACAATAAAAAGTTTAGCAATGAGAGCCCCAGCATGAGAGGCAGTACACTCAAATTTAAATACATTCTGTCTGCCTACTAGGAGCAGGGCTTTAAACCCAAACCTCCACATTCTTAGGAGCCTGAGAATAGTCTGAAAATAGTCTGCCCTGGTGATGTCCAGAGGTCAGGTATCAGAATCATTAACAAAAAGAAATCCTAAACCCATTGTTTATCTTAAGACCATTTTTTCATGACTGAAATCAGTGTATTATGTTGTACAATAAAACACAACATGGGCACTAAGATGCTGAAACAGCCTACTGTACAACCTAGCAGGTTGGGTTTGGGCTTTCCACAGGCTTTGGCTTCTCTTTTCTAGAGGCCTTTGCTTACATTTAACCTCAAATTTTGCTCTCTTTATAAACAGCTGTAGGGCTAAGAACCCACAAGACAGTTAAGAACAAAGAAACTTGAATGCTACTCAATTCAACAGGCTTTTAGGTACTCTGATAAAGAATCTGCAATGTTATGAGGTGACCAAAGAACACCACCTTTATCGTTACAAAAGTGGAGCTATGTGGCAGTAACATTAATCAAAGGTGCTGAACCAATCAGGAATAGAAAATGAGCAAAAGGTACCAAATTTTTAGTAACAGGCTAACGTAATAATTCCTGTGCTGTCACTGAAATGATGGAGAGAGCACTAGAAGAATAGCCTTTCTAGTAGTGTCTTTCCTAGGCTAATAGGAAAACATCCTCCTAATGTTGAAAAGGAACATCCTGCCCCATCCAAATCAGAGTAATATTTTACAAAACAAGATGTCAGAGTCACAGCAGTTCCATAAGGACATTTTCTTATTCCCCTGAGAAATGAGGCTGGTAATAATGATAATAATTTTTATTATCATAACAACAACATTTCATACCGAATAAGCTGGAATGTTTTGTGCCCTCACAGAAATTCACCAAACCTGATAGTCTTAATGTTTGACTCTGAATATGTCTGTCATGAAACAAGCACGAGCCTTCAGCAGCCGTGGCTGCCTGATTAGTCTCACAGTCACTCCAACGAGCTATCAGCTTCTCAGCGTGAAGTTCTACTGCATCACTGCTCCAAGCCTTTAGGCAAAGGATTCTAATAATGAGTCACAGTGCCGTGACTGAGGCCACACTTCTGCTCTGGTGAGCTGCTTGCTGAGAGGGACTGCATGCTCCCTCATTATCATTTTATAAGTTTTTTTTCTTTTCCTTTTTTTTTTTTTATTTGTTCTTTTGTATTCCTTTTCCTTCCTCCAAATGCTTGGTGCGTTTCAGTCAGAGTGCTTAGTGCTTCCACCAGGGCAGAAGCCATATGCTCGCATTTAATAACCTTATGGTATGAGGTAGTCATAAAATTTATGATAAGGCAGAGTATTATGTAGAAGAATCAGATATGGTAAGATACAGTCTTATATCAAATCCTAATAAAGAGGCATAGTCATCTGCATTCCAACCAACAGAGGTTGCAGGGTAAAATACCTTACACATTTCTCTTTCATTTATGATCCTACGCAGAATTAATAAGAAGAAAGAAGAACAAAAATGGTGACTCACTTATTAAGTTCCATCCTATTCTCATGCACCACTGGGAAGGCCAATTCTGGAAAACTGATGAACGTTACTGAAGCCAAGAAGCAGTCGCATCAGTTACATCTTAAACGTGCACAAGAACAGTACTAATTTGCCAGCTACTAATCACCCAGCAGCACCCAATTCAACAAACATACTGAACAAACTTGCTGCCAGACTGGCGCTTTTTCCTGCTGTTATGCCACTCCAACAGAATGCCCCAGTGTTTTGAGACATATGCAGATCACATGCAATGTCATGTAGGTGTTACTACTACTACTCTTCCTTGTTCATCCTTTGTGTAGCTAGAAATCTTTTGCTGGCAAACTTTATTATTATTTTTTTTGGAGAAAAAACATGATACATGATAATAAAAACAGAAGATTTAGAACATGCACATATAGTTCTGCTAAACTGAATCTCCAAAAGATACAGAGAAACACAGAAGTGATTCCCGAGCAGATGGAAGATGGTTAGTGTGATGATGTCAGGAAAAGTTGAAGCTGCTTTACAGATTACCCACCTGTATGTGTAAAACTAGACAAACAATCCTCTACAGAGCTAGTTTCTTATATAAATCTCATTAATACAATAGCAGATACTAAAAAAAACTCTAGTGAGTAAAAGATGGAAAATTTTGTGACAAATTTTATAAAATGATTTACATGCAGTAGGTTCTGTACAGGATTAGAATAAACCTGAAACGCAAACTGACTGACTGCAAAGACCCCATAAAGGCACATCTGCTCTGATCCATTACAGAGACAAGTATCCTTGCAAAGTATACCTGCCACTAATCTGGAAATAATTAAATGAAGCAAGAGGAGGTCTGCAAATTCACCTCCCGCTTTAACTTTATAAAAAAATGTTAAAGCCAAGTTTGCAGCACTGTACAAGTAGAATATTTATATACAGTATCTTCTTTTGATCATTTGCAAAAGAATACTTAACTCCCTTACAAGAATGGCAAATGATACGAGTCTTCAGCTCACATTTTTGTTGGCTTGCAAGCTAAGCAGAAAAAAAATAAAGGAGGGCACGCATTAGATCTTGCATAGCTTCTTACACAGACCCTATCAGCAGTGCTACTGGAAAGAATAAGAAGTGAGAAAGGAAAGAGTTAAAAATAAAAAAGATGAAGACAGCAATGATCTTAAAAGAGCAGTATTTTTATGTAATCGGAGAAGAACAGCACTATGGAAACACTGAGTATGACAGCACAACCTTATATCTACTATAATTTTACATGATTGGAAACCTCAAGTGTTCCAATCATGCCTCTTTCCTTGGGATATAGCTACCTTCAAATCAATCAAGCTTACTTAAGCTGACTTTTAACAGCCTAGTTCATATGGATCTTAGCATGTTCCAAACAGCTGAATATTTTCTCCAGTTCTCTAGCATGTACTGCAACTCCATTCTGCTGTCACAATGTCAGCAGCGTCCAAGTGAACTGAAGATTGCTCGGGTGTATTCACATAAACTGCAGTCACACAAGCCATTAAACCGTAGCTATACCTGTACCCATGGTATTTCCCCTTTTTTCTTCACTTAGATAGCAAACATTATTTCACACTAGCAGCATATGGCAGCAGGCTAAAGGGAGCAAGCTCCACAAACAGAAAATGTAAGAAAACAAAATTAAATACGTGAGGGGAAAAAAAACTTGAAACAACAAGGACATTCACGATTTCTGAGGCTGTGAAAAAGTCAACCAATGTTCACTGTGTACCTATCCTACACTGGTGTTAGGAGATTCCTGTCCTCAGTATATCTCACGTTATCCACATAGTATTAAAAGGAAGAAATAAAGAAAACACGATTAACTTTGTAAGCTTTCCACCCCACATCTGTGAGAGCATGTTGGTCTGCAAGGTCCAAAGCTGGACCATAAAATTCAGCGCTTCGTTTGAATTCACATTGTCTTTATAATATTTTCAATTAAGTCTGAGAAAAGGATATGCTTGTATTTGGCACTGACGTTTTCAACAAGTATTATTAAAAAAGGCACTATCAGGGAAATAGAATGCAATCTAAGAAAAAAAAAATCAACTTTTGACTGAAAGACTCTAACACAGTCATTTAAGTGAAAATCACCTTTCTGTTGACTTGAAAACACGTCTTCGAAACAAGACTCCCCCCCAGCCAATTTTCCATTTGGTTACTTATGAATAATTTCACATTCTCTTCAAACATGGCCGCTTTCACAGTCACTACTTCTGGTGACGTATCCTTCATACGAAGAAGGATGTTCCATCAATAGAACCTAATCCTTCTCTTATTCCTCAAGTTTTCTGACTTTGTTTATAACAAACAGTTCAGATGGCCTGGCACCACACAATTCTGAAAGTCCAAACAACTTCAGGCTTCAAAGCTTTTGAAAAATGTTGCCAAGCCATCTACTTAGTTGGAAATACACAGAATTTTCAAGACTGCCTAATTTAAATAAATTCACATAATGCAAAAAAGTGAAATGTAGACTTCTTGTGTACATTCCTAACACCAGAAAGGGGGGGGGTGTCTATTTTAGTGTTTTTGTCTGTTTGTTTCTCATTAAGTGAACTGACCATTTATCCTCATCCTACTATTTGAGAAGCTGTGTGGCCTAATTGCACTGCATTTCTCTTATATTTAACTTTTTGACCCTAAGAGAGTTCTGCAGCACAATTCTCTGTAAAACTGTAGTTAACTTATTCAATAATAAATTCATGTATTCTTTAAGACTGATGTGCTGTGAGCCATTACAGCCTAAGCTAAGTTGACAGACTCTATTAAAGCGCAGTACTGTCATGGAAATTGTGATCTTAACACAAGTGCATGTGACGGATACCAATTACTTTGCTCTTTTCCATAAAAAGTCTGCATGACATGGGAGTTATTATGAATGACTGATAAGATCACTGAATGCTTTACATCATGATTTTCAAACATGATTCATCCTTAATCATGGAGTAAGCATAACTGCTTATCTATAACATTATGACCTGCTGTAAGCAGTAGAAGCAGATTAAGCTAGTCACCTCCTAACCAAAGTTACTATCCCAATGTGTTAATTATCACCACTTAAGGAAACCAGCACCTTTCTTCATGACAGAAGGATGCTTAATAATCTTAACATCTGCCCTTCAGAAGCATCAACTTATTAGACAAGAGATTCTTTCCAGAAAGCAATTATTTTAATCAATGCTAAATCATATAAGTCATCATCTCTTAACGACCGTCTTTAAAAGCAATTAGCTACACAGTTGTTTCTAAACACCGTAAGATCGGTGCTGCAGTCAGAAGGAGGGCACTGCTTGTTCAGTATGCCACTTAATGAGAAAACACCGGTTTCAGTAATTCTGAAAGGGAAAAAGTGATATAATGACTTTTAGAAACACAGGGAACACTGCAAAAATTAAACTGCTTCATTACAATTCAGAAAACAGGAGATCCTTCTACCTCTCTGTACTTAAATAGATCAGATACCAAGGTCATGTTCTATGTGGACTTACTTGTGAATAAAAATAAGTGCCAGCTGATCAACAAACATTTGACTTGCTCTTTCCAGTGCTAAGCAGTTATATCTGACCACACAAACGAAGGACTTCAAAAAACAAAATTTTTAATTTTCCTACATATAAACTGAAAGCCTCAGAAAGTTTTTACTCTACACCGATGATTGATCGTTTCTTTAGATTTGGTTTTCTTAAGCTATTATATAGTATCAACTGCATGAATTACAAGAAGTTATAGTGACAAATCTGGTTAAAGGCCTGACTTGTAACAATTTGGGTACCCAAAAATGTATTGGAATAAGAATGCACAAGGTCAGCCATTTTACACATCCCACGAAGTTGGATTCAGGGAGTCACTGTTTAGAATCTCAGCCATAAGCATCACATATAACTGTAAGAGCAACCCAATGCATGCTTCAAAATGCAAATACCAAAAAAAAAGATCACAGTTTTTACCAAATTACATAAAATTAAAAACTTACATAATAAATCAGAGCACTGGCTGTGACATGGCACTTAACTACAAATACTGTCCCCCTAAAACAGTGTCATGAGCAGTCATTAATACTCAGGAAACTCTTATGTTGTAAAAATGATTAAAATAGACAAAATGAACATATGATTAGTGTTTTATTGGGGGGGATTTATTTTTTTAAACATCAATACTCATAAACTAAAGAGATTTTTGCATTGTGGCTCTCCTTATATCAAGGGTCTGAAAGAGTTACTCATCTGTGAATTAATTCACAACAGTCCTCTTAAAGATAATCCTCTACATGAGTTTCCTCTTAAGACTTACTTCATCTAAATAAAAGTTTTCAAGTTGAAGGCAGAAGTCTTTTGAAAAGAAAAAAAAAAAGTAAGAATAAGACAGTCGTGATAAATTACAAATGCTGCAAGAACACTCCCTCAGTATGTTTAGCCCACACCCACTTCTGGCTACAGTCAAAAGGTTTTTCAAGAGGTTTTTAAACTAAGCAAAATTCCTATAGAATTAAGTAGAAGGGAAAATACTACTACAGCTGTGGCCACAAGGGAATTTTTCTTCCCACGATAAATTAACAGTTTTTTGATTTCATGAAAAACGTACTAGATAATATTTTCAGTGCTTCCCAACATGTTAGTACTTATTCTCCTCCAGCACAGCAGCAGAAGACATCACCTCACAGTTGTTCACAGCAGGTTTTCAGTCATATAGTCCTTCCCACCCGACATTTTTGCTCATAAACACGTTGTGAATATGTAAACATTTAAAAACTGTGACGATTTAAAAACTTTCTCTTGCAGCTCTGCTAGACTCTTCGGCTAATGCGCTCTTTATAAGAGAACAAGACAGCCATCTAGAGGGCAAAAAAGGCAGACCCTTAAATCACTAGGGAACACTGAACAATCAGTTCACTGCAAACACCAGGTAGTTCCTTTTTACTTGGTATTTCACCCTGACTACCAGAATAATCCAGAAACCAAAAAGTGACAATTTTCTCCTTTTAGGATGATAATTTCTACAGAAAGCACAGATTTTTATAAAAGCAGACTGTTTACTACTACGTAACACACAATTCTAAAAAATCAGTATCACAGGTATGTAATTAGGGATGAAGATGTCACTGCTACTTAGCTCCTTAACTATATTACAGTATTCAGCATTTCCTTCTTCTTCAGTACAGGTTCTGGCGCAGAGCAAAATGCAACACAAAGCAGCAGCTACACCAGCAGCGAGCTTTCTTGCTCCACGATCATAAAACAGCATTTATGGCCATTATGCCTTAAGCAGCTCATTACTGATAAATTCTACAAACCATCACAGTAAGTCATAGGAGGGGGGAGTTCCAAGTTGAAATAGTTTTTTTGTTTGTTTGTTTGTTTGGTTTTTTTTGTTTGTTTGTTTGTTTGTTTTTGTTTTGTTTTGTTTTGTTTTTTGGTATATTAGAGAAATAGATATATTTGGAGATTACAGTCCCCTGTGAAAGGATTCCAGCTAATTCTTACTGTTTACTCAGATCAATTCCTGACAATGGGAAAGTTTAACACAGTTGTTAGCACAGCTGATTTTGAACTGGTATTACAAATGAAAAATGCACAGAAAGACAGAATTATTATTTGAAAAGTGGAGAAAAATCTTTCTAGAGTTTTGATTTGGATCTAGAGATCAGGGTGGAGAAAGGTGCGTGGTGAAATAATAGGCACTGCTCTTGGCTCTATCCAGACCAGTCCCCCCTTTTTTTTTTTGTCTCATTTTCTATGCTACCAGAGATCTAATTGTTCAGAACACTGCATGTCCGCTGTGACTACTGCAGGCTGTCTTTTAAGCCTATTGCAGGTACCTGCCATATTTTTCACTGCATAGAGACCAATGTATACAAAATTCTCTCACTTCTCTTGCCGTTTCCACAATATGGAACACAGCTATTGAGTTGTCATTTAGGAACTGAGGGCGGAGGCAGAGGTATTCATCATACCGTATACTGATCCTGGGAACATCTACAGAGGGCTTGTTCTTGCTGAAGTATCTCTTCCCCTACATTTCTGGAGATTTCACACCATCCCTTTGTTTCATTTCTGACACGAAATGCGGATGGCCTGCTTACTGACACCAGCAAGAAATAATCTTTGAATTAAATCCAAAAGTGCTTTTATAAAACTTCTTTTCACTTGCCTTCTAATGATGACCTCTTCCCTAATTTTGCGACGGTTTCAACTTGCTTTTCGATCATTGGTACAGCTATAAAAAGCAAAACACCTCCTTCCTAACCCCATTATGATGAAAGCTTTGAATTTTATTATTCATTTTTAATAGGAAGAAGCTAAACTCCCACAGGAACCATAAAAGGTAGGGGTTTTATCTCTCAGAAAGTGAAAGGTTGCTACAGAGTCATGCCTTCAGCAGACAATCTGATAAAGGGTATACCTTGTACTCGGGATGACAAGAGAAAGAGAGGCTGCCCATTATTATTTTTAGTTCAGAAATATATATATATATTTAAAGAGGACTGTTTTAGGTATTCTTCTGGTACTTTTTTTAAAAGTCTCTTATCAGTCTTTGAACAGTATTTAAAAAATCATGTACCATCAATGTAAATTAAAAGCTCAGGCCATCATGCTCTCAAGATAATTGTCTAATGTTTAGGTAATCCTGCACAAAGGTGACATTTCTGTTCATCACTCCTTAGTTCAAAGTTGTAATATACCCCCTACTCTACACAGTGCCATTTTCCGTCAGACATTAACATCAATATTTGTACCAAATACCACATTTAAAAAAAAAAAAAAAAGTAAAGAAAGATGGCAACTGCACATCAGATCATTTTCTAGGTCAAAAAATGTCTTGCCTAGCACCTGGCTGATCTTCAAATGGTATTTCAAAACCTGACCAATGACTGCAGCAGCTCAGAAGATGTCTCTGAACAATGTGCACTATCAGTCTGGGAGCATGTTTTTATCCCAGTGAGTTCCAGCGAACAGGTACATGACACATGACAAAAGTTAGCCCTGACACACTGCGGATTTGAAGTGTGACACATGGTTTAAGCAGCTCACAGAATTTTTCAAGAGTGAACGTGGCTGTTGAGAAGCAAGATTTTTTTCCTCCTTGCTTTCAGTGACAACCAAAATTACCAGTCTCTCAAAAACATGTACAATTATACAGGCTTATTAATGGAGATGTTTCTTCTTTTCCTTCTCCCTATTGATTTCAGATAAAGAAAAAGCGGTTAGCAGAATGAAAGAGATTGAAGGGAAAAAGAGAGGAACAACACCACCACAAACTCCATCCTGGAAAAAAAAAATCAGAAGCAAGATGTGGACAGCCTGGAACTGCTTCTCCTGTCAAGGTAGGAAAGAAAAATATGAAAGAATCAATGGCTACTTACACATATTCCACATCTTAAATGAAGAAGATCCTACCTTCAAATAGCAACATACTTCAGAGGAGTGGGTAACTCATCTCCAGATGATCCCATTATGAAGGCAAAGTGTTAACTGGTTAACTTTAGGTATTTGCAGTTGCTAGAAGTAAATATGAATTATATTAATATATCATTATATATGTTATGCTGCATTAATTCTAGGTCTAGTTTAAAAAGAAAAAAAAGTTTCTCTGTTTCTCTCCTGAAGCTGAGCTTTTCTCCTGCGTTTTGGAATACTGCCTATTTTGCCTTGACAAGAAAATCTCCACAAAAGGAACAATTCAGATTCTTTAGTGGGGACCTTGCAAATGCTCTACTCTTCAAATGCCTCAGTTGTAAGCTCCAGCATTTTTCTAATCTCCTGCTTAAACACAGATTGATTTTAATTGGTTCTTTTCCTTCTGAATGGTCCCTGACTGCTTTTCTTCACTTGCCTCACCAGGTGTCTGAAAGGTAAATCAGAATAATTAGTTCTTCCTTACCTAGTTGATTGATGAAAAAAATGGCATTATCTAAGGTAAGAAAAGCAGGCAGGGAAACTAGAATATTCTAATATAAAACATACATAAAGGACAGAAACAGACAGCCAGAACTGTCATCCTCCATCACATCCATGAGGCTAGCAAATATGGTCTTATTCCCTGCTACCAAAGACAAATCAGTAGTTCATAAAAGCTAACTAGGAAGCCTCATTTTGTAACAATTAAATACCCAGTACTATTCACTGACTGCAGCCTCAGTAATCCAGAGGACATGACCCACCATCCTACCTTTGCCATAAGTAAAACTGAGAAAGCAGCAAACCAGTCTTTAGTGAGGCTTTGTGAGCCCTGAACCTGTGTTCTCTGTAACTGGAAAAAATAAAAAATAAACTGTTATAGATTGGTTTGGCTTAGCTTGGACTGATTTATTAATACTAGCTGGAGTTGTATTTCTATAGACTTCCGTGTTTATGCTGTAAAAAGGTCAGTAATAAAAATGACAACAGAAAAGATATTAAAGAACCTATTTACGTGCACTAGGTGCTATTACATTCCAAGCTGTAACACTGTTCTGAAGACAATAATCTCTTACAAGAGCAAAGGGAAACAAAACCTGCGTAAGCTCTGTCAGTAAAAAGACCACAAGCTCACACTGGAAGCTGTGCCAAGCACTCCCCTCAAGTGAGAAGCAGGTAACAAGGTACAGCTGCACACACTAGCTGTCGAATTGAAGCCTACATCAGTGGACAAGGAACTAACAACTGGCTGCTTGGCTTGGCCTGTACCTGTGATGCACAGTGTTTTCACCTAAAAGACAAAACTAGGATGGGGGTATATTTTTTTTTAAGGAGTATACTTTTACTCAAACCAAGTTTGTCATCAATGAACATGTTTTTGGGATTCCCCCTAGACTCACTGAAGAAATAATACAAAATTAGTACTTGCCTGACTAAAATTGATAAGAACCAATGAATACAACCATGCCAAGACTCTTCTGTGATACAGCTCTCCCTTCTATTTTTACAAGATCCACTATTTTAACAAGTGCCTTTAATGAAGTTGTGTACCTGGAGACAACAGATGCCCACAAGCACCACCTTTACACGCTTTCCAAAGCATACCCAAAAAACGAGCTAGGGTTAATTTAATGTTAATGAAAAATGAGAAAAACAGTAATTCTTTCCCATTCATGCTTAGGGGACAGCAGTTCAGAAATTAAGACCAGAAAAATGGAGTGAAAAGACATACTGAAAATAAGGAAACATGACAATAGTTTTAAAGCATGGAGAATACACTTGGTGTTCATAACACAAAGGAAAATATCCTAACATGACTGTTTTGGGGCCAAAAAAAAAACATTCACTTCTGACAGAAGGACAAAAGCCAAACAAAATAAATATCCAAACAATAAAATATTTTTTACCAAATATTGAGCCAAAAAGAAACACTCCAGCACTGAAAAAAAACAGACTATCGAAACCACTTCCTACAGAACACTTCTCTCAGTTTTGAGGAAAACCCAGTTTTCCTCAGCTGCTCTTATTTAAAGGTTAACCTAGTCTTCAAGGAAGCCTCTAAATACCTCAGAACTTCTCTTACCGTGCAGTGGTGACTGGACATCTGCTCATCCCTTGAAGGTGTGCTTCAGACAGCAAGCGAAGATGGCTTTAGGAAACATTTCTGAAAAACTTCTTGTAGACACGTTACAAGGGTGCCATCTACTGCGAGTAGGTACTCAAAGCTAAGAAGAGCTGTTCAGCACTAAAGAGAACTCAAAGTCTTTTATAAACGAGAAAAGCCCGTAGACACACAGGTGCCACACAGTACGTACTCAGACTTAGGAACAGGTCCCAAAGTCCATCACATCCCACACAACAAGGCCCATATGACAGGTTCTGAGGTTCTAAGTTTTCAGCAGGTCAGTGCACACCCACCAGGCGTCGACACACAGCGCCTGAAGGCTGCTAGGCACAATTTCTCCTCAGGCGATGGGCGCCACAACTTCCCCGCCGCGGACCATGAGGGGAACGAGCGACAAAATGGCCGCTCCCGCCTCTCCCCTGCGCCAGGGCCTTCAGCACAACTTACCCCCTGCCGACTGGGGCGGTCACCTCAGGGGAAGGCCGGGCCCATCCACGGCTGCTCAGCACCTCAGGTCACAGCTGGTGAGGAAGCCACAAGCGAGGAGGGCAGCACCGGAGCCCCCGGGCATCTTCTCGCCTCAGCACGGGGTGAGGCGGCGGCCAGTCCCGGCCGCACCTCAGGCAGGGGGAGGGCGGGAAGGGCTGAGGGAAAGGGCACTCGTTCTGAGTGACGGGACAACTTGGGTCTTAAAGACAGCAGCTAGAGACGAGATAAAGTTCTGAACCTCTGCCCGGGGTTGGATCCTTGCCCTTGTTATATATGGAGTGGTAATTCGTGTCGAGAAGATGGTTGATATTAATAAAGAAGGAGGAGATGTGGGAGTGTGGCCATGGGGGTAGGCAAGCCCTGTGGTTGGTGAGAACATCAGACTCTTAATGATGAGGCCATCAGGAATGTAAAAGAGTTTAGAGGGAACAAAGAAGGGTGATTCAGGAGACTCCGTGCAGTCTCGGGTTTCTTGTTCTCCAGCCATTAAGGCATGGAAGTTTCTGGGTGTTTGCTGTTGCTGTTATATGCAAAGTTGTTTGACCAATGAAAAGTTGTTTTGAAAAGAACTGCTGTGGGAGAAGGTTATAAGAGGGGAGCCTGGCCTCAAGATAAAAAAGAAAGGCAACACGATGAAGTTATGTCAATAAAGAAGCATAAAGAAGGAATTAAAAGGAACAGGCTAGCAGAACGGAGACCAGGACTGGAGCAGGCATATTAATTGCCTCATGAAGATAGGTTCGGCCAAACTCCGCAAACTGCTCAAAGAAGCTCGTACAAAAAGGCACTGGAAATGGCACACTGGCGCTGGGAAGACGCTCAAGCTGAGAGAAGCAGAGCCAGCACACAACTGCCCCTCACTGGTAAGCAGTTGCACATTATGGGGAATCCTACGTCCTTAGCAATAAAGACTGTCCTGGTAACCTTACAGCTTATTCTCCTTATTAACAATCGGACAGTTTATGATCCTGAAATATGGGACCAAATTGATGTCAAGGTTTGGGACTCTGCAACTAAAAATGACAAGGATGCAGTGGGATTGCTTGGCCCCTGGCGAGCAGTCTCTGAGGCCTTAAAGAGCCATGTGGGGCCACAATCAGAAACATGTGGTTTGCCAGACAGTGAGGGAGCTGTGGGCTCCTTTACTGATCCGACTGCTACGCCATTGGCCCCTCTGCTGCTACAGCCATCGCAGGCCTTTGCAGTGCCAGCTTCCTCAATTTTGAGGGCAGCTCACAGAGACTGCCCTACTCTTCAAAAGAAAGAATATTTCATTCCTTCTTGCAGGCTGCTCCCCTTCTACCCCTTTTTCTTCCTCCTTAGAAGTGCACATCCTCAGGTCTTAGTTTAAAAAAAAAAAAAAAAAAAAAAAAGACTGTAGATTCAGAGATTAAAAAAAAAAAAAAAAAAGATGAAGCACTACTCAATGACCTCCTTTACAATTTCAGACCTCCATTACTGGAGAGGCTGTCATATTACCTTCCCTTTTTTTCTCTAATGGTATCTCCACCTACAGCAGGTCAGCAAAGTGGACACAGGTGTCTGCAAGAGGAAGAAAAGACAAAGCTCCTGTCCTTCCCCTCCATGACCACAGAGATCTCAGCAAAATCTGAGAACTGCCTTGCCAGAGCAGCAACAGGGTAAGATACACTCTTATTTGCATAGCAGCATTTGACTTAAATTGATTAATGTATTAGAAAGAAAATTAAGAATAGTTTCAGTAATTTAAAGATCTTGATCCTTAACAGAGATAAATTTAACTTCTGAAGCTAATAATGTTCAGTAATCATGCAAGTATATTGATGTTCTGTTTTGAGAAGCTATCATTAACTTTTAGTAAATGCAATCATTCAAGAATAAGATAATTAAGAGCAAAAATAATAAGAGTCACACATAAATGCAATAGAAAACTGAAAAACAACAAAAACGGCACACTAGAAAGCAGAACTTCATAACGCAGCCTAAGGCTCATCATTAATCAAAGTAAGAGAACAAGCTTCTTTATCACTTACATGCCTTTACAGTCTAGAGTTATCTTCCAAATACTGAGTATTCAATAAAGAGTCAGCTTTAAATTGAGAGGAAAGCCAAGGTTGACTAGATTTTTTAAAGTCTCACATGGGAATATAATATTAAAATTAAAAAAAAAAAGATAGCATGGCATTATTCGCTTAATCATATAGGCCAATTTTATTAGACTTTTGTTGAAGTGTCTCACCCTCCAACAGAAACAATAGTGCCATGGTTTGATCTTTTTTCATTTTATTAGCACAGAATCATGTAGAATGAAGACAGAGAGGAACACATACTCTGAACATGGAAAACTCACTACAAAAATGGGAATGACTTGTTACTTCCTGTGATATTGCCTATTCTCCTCTCACCTTGCGTACCTGAACACTGTTGTAGAGCTTGCAAGCCACAAAAACCCAATCTTACAAGCCCACAGCACATCCTTAAAAAAACAACCCTGCAGTTCCATTACCAGAAAGGGGCTAAGCCTAGGTTCAGAATGACAACTGCCAACAGAGACCAGAACTAAAGCATTTGAATTCCCAAGTCTCCTACTGACTTGAGTAACTTTTGGAGCAGATCCTTTATGTATAGAGTATCATACAACAGCTTTAAATCAAAGGAAAAACATTTACATAGTATGTGCATACACCCTAATGTAAATGCATGAATGTTAATTTTTACATAGTTCAATAAAAATCAATTCTATAAGCACATAAGCAATCTTGTGGTTATGTCTGACCACATAAATACATCAGTCACAGAGATCGTTTACGGTTACAGACCTTCTGGTAGAAACCTTTATAGTGGCACTTGGATAGTCAATTGGTCCAGTGGCTTCGGAACACCTATACACACATAGGGATAGGCAAAGAGTGGCAAGATCTTTATGGGCCAATAGCTGAGCTTACTGCATAACAAGGCTGATGTACAATATGACATCTGCAGCAATATTACCAATAAATTAGATGAAAACTATTCAGATACACTTCCCATAATATGACGGCCAGCATTCACAAAATCAGAATACACGCAATTCTATTCAGATTGCATGGCAACAAACAAGAAGCTGTTTGCCACAATACAGAATCAACACGCTTCAAATGTCCATTATTATTATTAGGTTGTGGCACTCCAATATTTAATTACTATTCAAGGATAACACCTTCAGATAGTTTCCTAAAAATTGTCTTGATTACCAGTCAGAGGGTAAGGAGAGATCTACCGTCACAAGCCAGTAATATGATCGTTTCTTCATTTGGAAATGGCTGAAACTGGTTGCTATATTCCAACAGATGGCAGACATCTCAGTTTAGTTAGCCATGCAATTGTTTTGTGAATAGGATTAATCACACAGATTTATGACATCCATGTTTTAGCAAAAAAGAGCAGGTAGTTTATTCCTGGTTTTTAACACTTCCCTTCCATCAAAGCGGGCGTAACAAGAAGTGTTGTCTGAAAGCAAAGTATCATGATCTCTCAAAACAAAACTCCAGCTCAGTTCTCCAAGCAAACATCGAGTCACTAGAACAGAGCTCTACCTTGTGTCCACTTCACAAGTACAGAATTCACAAGGATACTCTGAGCAAACTGGGGAAAGCAAGAACTTCATGGAATGATTTGTGAGACCAGCCTCACAAAACAGAAAGCGTGACTTTCACGAGCTTAAGTATTAACACCACCAATGTTTTGCATGATAAGAGGTTAAACTTAAGCAAAACTGGACATTCTACAGAATAATTTAAAAAAAACGTTGAGCAAGTGACTGTTCGATGTTTCACATTAAACTCAACTCTCTCATTTTTAAGTTTTGACCGGGCAATCAGTCATAGACAGACTGTTAAAACAGGACTCCAAACTGAAATACCACTGCGCTTGCAATAAAGGTGGTTTCAAACTGACATTTCTAACTCCACTGGCCTCAAAGTATTTTTACAGTAGTTTCAGTTGTCGGACATGAGTTACAAGCTGCTGTGCCACAGTTAGCGCCGCTCTTCTCCTGTGAAACATACTTCAGGCTTTCAGACTACTCTTCTCTTGTTCCACAAATCTTTGGACTGAAGAGCTGACAAGTCTATCCAATGTCTTTAGTTTCCCTCTAGACTGCATTCCTAGGTGTGCCATTGTGAGTCACTGCTTTCATATTCGAGGTGCTTGCTTGATGGTTGCAGATTCTGTGGGAGGCAACACCTACTTCAAAGACCTCATGAATGGCTTTGCGGAAGCAATGGAAATTGTAGTCTATCAGACCTGTCAAGGAGAGGCGGGGAGAGGAAAAACTGTGCTCAGCTTGCCACATGTAGTCAGACCTTCAAAATCAGTATGTTTCATTCAATACACAGCTATTTTGTTACTTGATTCAGTATGAATGTGGATTCAGAAAATTTAACAGTTAAGTTTTTACTCTAGTGCCAATATTTGTTTAGACTGTTTTTAGAAAGCAAGTACTCATTTGGAACACAAGGTGTATAATTCATAATTAAAAAGCAGATAACATTCGACATTATCTTGCACTCTGATGGTGTCATCGATGCATATCCTAACTGTGGTAAAACTTCTGAGATCATGTAAAACTGGAGTCAGTACTAGGTTAAAAGTTAAAGAGTTCCACTAGAGGATCTTAGAGGTCTTTTCCAACTTCAATGATTCTAAGTACAGTACAGTTATTAAAACATATCTGGTTTTCTTCTTTTGAACAGTCTGTAAACGCTAAGGTAAACACCATCACTATCTAAGTCAAGTACTTAGAAATTAGGGTTTATTCTTTCATTTCTACCCCATAATATATGCAAGACCACTCATACCAATTGTCTGCTACAGGTCCAAGCAACTGTATAGCTGGTTAAACTTGCAACACATTAAACCCTTTGCTCTAAGTTCCTACCACTGTACTAGCCTGCCACTGCTGATTTCTTCAGTCCTATGTTAAAAAGGTTGCAGTAGCGCAACACAAGAAATAGAGAATATGGCTATCACAACACAGCAGCCTGTCAAGCAGAACAAATAAGCATTACTCCATTCAAATGACTGCACTATAGCAGATGGTAATGACACAGGCCTCATTAGCTACACGAGTCATTTCAACAGGGGGACAGCATTCAAGCAATGATTCACAAGAATAAAAATAAGATCATTTTAGCTCTATGAAGGGAGAAAATTACCCCCAGATGAAATTAAATAAATTTAATTTTACAAAATTAAGGTGACTTGTAAGGCAATATTAATATTTTATAGTTGATAAAAATCGTTAGACAAAAGCCATTCAAACAGGGAAGGCTCTTACCTTTGCGCTCAAAACTTTCTTCTCTAAGAATGCAAACTAATGCCAAAAACTTTGTTACTTCCTTTAAGTACAAGACCGTTGTGTTATTGAGCTTGATAATTGCCATTGACTCCTTATCATAAGCACTTCCAGTACCATCTTCTTTTAACCTAAGAAAGAATGAGTTAACCCAAGGCATAAATAAGTAACTTCATGACAAATGACAATGACAAATAACTGTGACACGGGGGACGCGTTTTGGTGTTAAGCTAAAACTGCATGGAGTTTTAAGGACTGGGACAAACTATTAGTGTTATTTCTGTTACTGTAGTAGCAGTAGCAGTATTGTAGAGCTACTTCTGCAAAAAGACAAGAGGTTATACAGCCCTGGGGCTGACCCATCAAGAGACAGACCATTAAACACTGCAGTATTCGTTGGCAGTACTGTATTTTTCAGGTTACAATCACACCTTTAATTAATTTACCACACCTCTAGGGCCACTTCAAAAAATGTGTTTCGAACTAAAATTCTGCCACAAACCGGGAGAAGCAAGTGCTATATGCATCCCTCAAAAGCCAAGATGAAGAACCGGAGCCAAATTGAAAGTTGGCAAAAGCTACTCCGTTGAGATAGCAAGAAGGCTGATAGCAACGTGACTTGCAAGTCACACTTAGGAGCTGTTGTATGCTATCAACCCCAGTTGTTGCAGGTACTAACATATCTGCGTACTACCATCCTGTGCCAAACAAGACAGCAGTATTCATATTTTACATTGAACCCTTGCCTTTTCAAAATGTCAAATGGCTTTTTACAGACGTGAGTGGAGGAAGAAAAATGATTACAAATAATTGATCCAGCTGCCAAATCATCTGTTACGTTATTCTAGTCACTTACAGAACCAATATGCTCTATAGAACAACTAATAGCATCTTGCAGGATGATGAAGCCAATACCATTTGCATAGTTTGCAACCTATTCTACAACTTTTAAGGATTTTTTTTTCTTAAGAGTATTCATCACTTACCCATATATACAGGAAACATCTATCACTACATCAATCATGTCACAGCACAACTCATATGACTGCATGTCCACAGGGGAACTGTCTGTTGCGATGTAGATTTTGCTGACTACATCGAAGAGAAAAGCTTTTTCAATGCCTGAATTCTTCAGAAAGAGAAAGAATTTGGATGAGTTTTTAAAATAACTGCATTTTTTAAAATCTCAAGTAGAATTCATACACTTTCACATTCTTAATAGCAGGAAATGTTTTAAACAACCAGTTTAGAGGCTTAGAACAGAATCAAGATCTAGAGCATACAGTTTATAAATATAATACCCTTGTTGCTATAGTACCTATCAATATCACCTTCTAGCTGACAAAATGTAAAGCTTGGGACTTGGTTAGAATTACTTTTAGTTTATTATGTACTATATTGTAATTAAAAATATATTTTACTCTGCTACCAGAATCTAAATTCAGCATTATAGTTTCTGTTCTATTAACACCAGAAGAGCTGCATATTCACCTGATAAACCAGGTTCAGAGATGAGTTACTTCATAGCAACAAAGCGTGTCAGCACGCTGTTGTAGTATCTTGGCAGTTCAGTGACTGTGTGATGCAGCTGCCATGTAGATTGACATGCAGAGCCAATAAAGCCAGCTTCTAAACTTTTGACTCCACAAAGAATATCTTCTTATGGCAGTTATGATAAAGGAAGAGCACGCAGCCAATTGTACCATCCCACATGTAACTTTAAGCACTTTAGCAAAGTTCATGTGCTCCTAAGTTCAGAAGCGTTCTGCTGTTAAGCGAGTTAACCACATATACACCACGGATTTCTGGCAGAGCTTAAGTTCTATTTACGCACCAGGAGCATTCATTATTGCTTTATCCTAGCCTGTGTGAGTATCAAGCCAGCATGCTGAAAGGATCTAACCTATCCTTTTAGCATCAGGGCCACGCTGTACCCTCATGGCACTTAGCAGCATGAACATGCCTATTATCTGCTGAGCCAGGTTATTACAGTCCTCTGCCAACGGGAAGCAAGCTTCAAACAGTAGCATGGGGTGATGCATCTGACCCACGCAGCTCCTCTCAATCCCAACTGTAATTTTCCATGTTGTCCACACGCCTACAACAGTCTCAGACATAACTCAGATGAAAGACAGGCTACTTCAGCCTTGTCCCTAGGTTGGTATTTCATTTGATTTAAAGTACATAGCACAAAATTCTATGTCACAAATTCTGTAAAAAACACAAACTTTAAAATAAGGACAAAGGTTTTGCAGGCCACATGAAATTGACAGTTTGGTTTCAGGTGAAGTTCATATGAAAAAAAACGTCTTGGCACCACAGCTACGTTACACTACTAAGCACCTTGACAGACTAATTAGTGTATCATGCTGGCAGAAGCCTTCCTTATCAGCAGTTACAACAAGCCAAACTACACTTCGCTAGTATTTTGAGAAACCTGGATGAAGCACAGACCAGGACAGTTTAGCTCTGGTACAGAACTTCTAATGCAGACAATTAGGATGAGTACAATGCTGAAAGCCACCCAAACCTCCCAAGGCCAGCGTCCCTTAGCAGAAGGACTTGCTTCATTGTTCCACATAATTCAATTACAATTCTGTTGAATTAACACTTACTGATATAAAGATATTTAGTAGATTTTCCAGTGTTGGCAGTTGCGGAATGAGCTTCTGAACCACTTTACTGAAGGCTTCAAATATTGAATGGTCATAGATACTGGTCAAATAAAAGCTGAGGTGAGGGGGGAAGAGAAAAGGGAAAAAAAAAAAAAACAGATTCATGAGTCTATTAGAATCACAATTCAAATGTTAAAGCTTTATTTTCTAACATTCAAGCCTGGTAATTAAACTGGGATGCTTTATCACAGATATCTTTGGCTGCTCCATCAAGAACATCATTTCTGAGACTGGAGTAAACACGATATAAGCTTCCACAGGAGATGTGAGAACAGAGCAAAAAAATAAAATGAATTTGCTGTCACAACACACTGAGCCTACAAGAATACTTAATGCAAAGGAGTTAAATGTCTAACTAGGTTTCATCAAGTCCTGCTCCTGACCTTCCACTTTGTCACACTGACACTGAGAGACTGGCCATAATTAAAGGCCCCATAAGAAATAAAATAGTAAAAACAGGAAAAGAAAAAAAAAAAAAAAAGATAGTTTGTTTTAAAGGTTTCAGTAAAAGATTCCTTAAAAAGCAGGTCAAATATCAAGAAAGAGACCAAGCTTTTAAACCAGTCATACTGAAAAGCCAGTGGTAGACAGTATTAGAACACAGCTTCTTCTGTCCTCCCTCCCCTGCCTCTCCAGGCCACTTGTACAGATTTGGCCTGTTACACTGAATGAAAGCTATGCAAGAGGATCTTGAATTATCAGCAAGCTTATTCATAAGCCTGTTGATTGGAAACTGATACGCTAGCCTGCCTTATTTTAGTCAGGTAGCTAGCTGAGATTTGGCCAAAAATTCAACAGTTTATTTTATAACTTTAAGAAATTAACAAGACCTTGCTCCAATCCACTATGACATCTAAAACCCCATAGTCTGTAGGCATTATCAGCAACAGCCAAATCACATATGCCAATATTTTGTAACTCACCTAAGGTGAAGTTTTTCAAGCCCAGCATCTGTAAGGTCATCGTTAGCCCTCTGATGAATATCCCGCTGAGTTTCTATTTTATGGTCATCCGATAAACCATCAACTTTATGAATAAAAACTTCAAAGTTCATTTCTGGGTTGACCTTGTAGGCTTTTGAAACTGTGATGTGAAGTCTTGTTAAAGCTTCCATATAGTCATCCTGTAAATAAGTTTTGGCAGCAATGAATGAAAAGCCTCTATCTTCAATAACTCCTTTCAGTACAAGAACTTCATTTCACTTCTGTGATGAAACAGAAGTTTGGGAGAAGAGAATACCTTGGAGATTCAGGAATCCAAGTGGCTTAGACTGTTTCATTAGCTATGCAAGGCGCAATTATACCAAACCAGCTTTCATAGCAAAAGGCAGCTTAAACTTCAACTCCAGCAAAATGCAGCAGTAACGGTCCCAATAACCAGGTACTCTCCAACGGCACGATTCTTAAGTCCATTAGAAGCTAACAGATACCTAACAGTACCAGTACTTTGACACTGAGGTCAGAAGCACGCTGTTATTACATGAACTCCATAGTATTCAACAGCAGAGGAAGGGGATAATTGGATCATTCAGACCATTTAGCACATCAGATTCCCACAAGTGAAGTATTTCAGAGTACCTGCCCCCTTCCACCGTCTCCACAGGGGCTGCATGTTCCACATAATCAGTTCACAGAACTAAGAATCACACACCAGAAAGTGAGATGGCCAACACAGCCTTTCATACGTAAGAAAGGTTTCACAAAACCTTATTTAAAAATCCAAATTATTAGATTCCCAATTGTTCCTCTCACAAAGTAAAATACAAATCACTAAGAATTGTTAAGAAGTTACCTGAGCATCAATAACATATATTAGAGCACCTGTTCCTCTGAAGATCATCTCATAATCAAACGTTGGGTCAAAAAAGTCCATCTGTCCAGGAAAATCCCAGATTTGGAAATTCACAAACGAACTGTTGGAAATATCATCCTTATAGATCTTGTTGGTGCTTTCCAAGAACAGGGTCTCATTGGGAGACATTTTGTGAAACACCACCTGTTAAAAGAACACAAACAATAGCCTTGACTTGGCCTCAGTAGAAGAGACTGTTAAAAGTTCTGTGACTTGAATCTTACAAATAGGTTTATCCGCTCTGAAGAGTATGGCTTTTCCTACAGGGACTTTTCCCTTTTGGTGAAGAGACAGCCTGGTTCATCAGCTAAGCAAATAACCTACTGTTAGAGCCAAGCAACTCAATTCAGTTAAATATTTTTACAAGCTTAAATAATGATACTGCCTAAAGACACCAACCCAGTTGCTCTTTCTTCCTTGCAAGTCAAACACAGTATCTCAAAATGTTGCTGTATTAGCCATATTGCATCAGGTGTAAAGCCACCACATTATTAAGCAACCACAAGCTTTTAAGAACTGTTCTTTTCTAGCCCTAGAATTTCCTCTACAAAATGCCCAACACCAGCCTGAAAGCAGTTTATAGTGCAATAGAAACGAACCATTGCTACACTACAATGTAAGCTTACAGAAATACATCCCTGTTTTAGGGCCCTGAACTGCTGGGTAGTTCACCTGCTGTTAGCGACTGGTTTATCTTTGCTCACCTTCTCCCTTCAAGTACCCCAGAGGAATGTTGAAAACTATCAAAGTATCATGGTAGTTGGTAAACAGTTTAGCTGCCGTGCTGAAAGACACAGTTATTGCTAGTACTCACAAAGCTCCACTGGGATTTTAGCCCTTTCCTGAACAAACAGAAACATGTAAGCCCAGAGCAAAGCAGTCTGTAACAAAAGCTGTCAGCTTCAACAGCAAATGTTGTGCTACAGCAACTGGACTGCCTGTCACAAATGTTACTACAAACGGTAAGGTGGTTGAACTCTAGGACTGCTACATGAAATGTTTCTTTTATTCTTTTAAATGTTTCACACCGTTATAAAAGTCAACCATTAAGAAGAGTGAATGCAACACTCTCTGTCAAACTGAAAACAAACAGCTCCACACCCAGCACACCTAATGGTTGCACAGTGAGGTTGAAAGTAGTATGTCAGATTTTTAGAAATAAGGGGAAAGAAATTCACTTCCTCAAGGTTTGAGGAAGCTAGGGTCTGAGTGAGGTTTCATACAGCACGACACTGGTATGGAGAAGTGAGAGCAGTTCTAGGCAGGTAGTGGCCTTACTGCGAGGACTAGACATCCCTTGGGGTCTGAAGAACAGTTTTAAGGCATCCTGGAAATCAACACTCCTTTGGAACTCGGCATCCCTCACGCGGAGCAGGACACAATTAATGAATTACATTTAAAGCAGATGAGTCTCTGAGAAGCAATGTCATCATCCACTTTCCCAAAGCGGTGCATGGCTGACATAGCTGGTGCTCCCACCTTTGCTTAGAAGAAAAAGAAAGGCTGCATCTATGAAGTGACTTGCAAAGTCTTCAAATCTAGCCACAATTTGGGGTTACTGGATCCCTCCAGCTTTCAGGTTTCACAACTTCCAGCTGTGGATAACACTGAGATCTCCAGTAACAGCCTGTGGGGGCTGCCATTCCCATGCCCAGACTCAGAAGAAACCTTTCGGTGCCACCACGACATCTGCACGTACGCGGGGGGCAGCAGGCCTGGGTACTGACAGGTGACTGGAGAGCCTGGAGGGCAGTGACAGCCCCGTCTGTGTTTCAGAGCACAAAGTAAGTGTTTTCTAACAGCTCCAGAGCGATTTGTAAACCCTGCCTAAGGAAAGGAACGAGTCCCCAGCGAAGGCAGGAGTCCCAGGCTGCGGTTCAGGACCCAGTGGCGCAGCCCAGCCTGGGGATTACCACGCAGCCTGCGCAGCGCCGCTACCAGCAGCGGATCCGTTCCTCCTTGCGTGCAACATGCAAAAAAGGCTCCTCTGCAGAGAAGTTTTACAGAAAGCCCCGAAGGGGGCCACGTTCGCATTACAGGGAAACCGGAGAGCCCCCTGCTCCGGGCTGACAACCCCCGTGCCTCCCCCACAGCCCCTTCCCCGAACAGCCCCGGCAAACAAAACCCCGGAGCTGCAGAACACCCCGCGTTCTTTTAGCACCCACCACCGGCGGCTCCCAGCACCACTTCCTCCTCGCCCAGCACCTCGCCGCGGCCTGCAGCGGGGGGAGCGCAGCCTCTGCCCCTGCGGGAACCGGCGGCGGGGCCGGGGCCGCTCCCGCTGAGCACCGGCAGCGCCTCGGGAAGGCGACGGACCCGGGGCCGCCTGCCCTTTGGGGAGGGGTGGGCGACCACCGGGGGGCACGGCACACCCGGGGGGGTCCTGTCCACACCGGGACGGCCTCCCCCGGTTCTCCGCAGCCTGCCCTCACCGGCACCGACCCGGAGGAGCGGCGGGTACCCTGCGCTCACCTTCTGGATGGAGGACTTGCCGCTGCGCCGCAGCCCCATCAGCAGGATCCGAGGCTTGGAGTCCGCCCCGCCCGCCCCGCCGCCGGGCCCGCCCGCTCCTCCGCCGCCTCCGGGGCCTCCGGAGCCCGGGCCGCCGTCCAGCTCCGCCTCCTCCTCCTCCTCGCCGTAGCCGAAGTCTTTGGGGAAGGCGTCCGCCGCTCCGAAGCTGCCCCCGACCAGCGCCGGTTCCTCCGCCGCGCCCGCCGCGCCCCCGCCGCCGAACTGCAGCGCCATGGCCGCCCCCGCCCTGCGCCCCGCCGGGCCTCCGCCTGCCGCGCCAACCCAACGCCGCCCGGCCCCGCGCCCATTGGCTGAGCCGCCGGCTCCGCGCCGCCCATTGGCTGAGGGAAGCAGCAGCAAGGTAGGGTGGCTCCGGGCACAAGACCCGAGTCACCTGACGGCGCGGCTGCACGTGAGCCGAAGGGGCGGGGCTAAGCGTGGGGGCGCGGTGAATGGCCCGAGGGGCGTGGTGAGCGGGGTGGGCGTGGCCACGGGTCGGGGAGTGAATGGAGGTGGGCGTGGCTACGTGCAGGGGGCGTGGCCACCGCGCTCCATGCGCCAGCCCCGATCGTGCCCCGCAGCTCCCGGCCCCAGCGGCCGCCCCGGGAGCGGGGCTCGCCCTGCCCGGTCCTTTTCTCGCCCTGCTCGTTAACCACTCGTTAATATCGCCCGGCAGCAGCTGCCCGGCTCGGCCCTCGCGTGAAGCTGTGCTACGGGGCTGTCAGTCTGTCCCTAGCCCCGTTTAAGGCTCACACGACCGAAGGCAAAACCAGCAGAGGGGTGACCAGAGAGCAGTGTAAGTGCCCCTTATCGCCCTCCCAGCTGATGCTTTCTCACCCTACAACTGCCCCAGCCCAACACCTGACCTGCCTGCTGCTCCCAGGGCCAGGTGTGCTCTGAGCAGCACCACCCCCTCACAGCTGTGACACATTCCCTACAGCACCACCCCTCCCAGTCCTTCCCCAGGCTGCAACTGAATGCAGCGTACACATCCTAACTTACCTTCTGCAACAGCGGTGAGAGGGAAGCAGCACGTTGAGTTTTAGATTTTGTTTTTGTTTTTAAGAGTTAACACAGCATTACCTACTCATTTAGCTCTTTTCTGTCCTCTCTAGATCAAGAAGAGGTACAGCAGCAAGGTAAGAAGCCAGTACATTCATTAGCACCTGATTTCAATTTGCACACTGACCTCAGCAGCTCTGCTCTATCTCACCACACCTCTAAGACCAGGTGCAAGACCAATCCTAGAAACAACTTATTCTACTAGCCAGTAGATCTTGTACATAAACAACTACTGCACTTCTGTCTCCTTATCTCCCCACATTTTTTCCCCATCAACAGTTGCCTTTAAAGTTCCTGGTTTTAGGATTGGAAAAAAATACTCTCTGAAATGCATCTTTCCCATGAAAAACAATTCTGCATTTCAGAAGCACTATGAAATGATGCAGGTGATACTGCAGCTCCAGCAGCATGCTGTGTCCCTCACTTAACTATACCCATTCCTGATGCCACTTTGAGCAGACAGTTGCCCTACACCAGCTTCAGCAGAAGCCTAACTGCAGTACCAAGTACCAGCCTGCAACATGCTTTGGAGGTCTTGCTTTTACAGTTGGTTCCTCCCTCCTCCCAGCTGAGAGAATACCAAGAGATCAGCAGCTTAATGGGATCATCGACCATGATATGCAACTTACACAAAGTTGGCAGGCACATTTCTCTACAAGTTAATCATAACAGCAACCTTTTCTGCAGCACAGAAAGCAGGAAGATTGGCCAGCATGTCTAAATTCATCAGTTGGTGGTGCAGCTGCACAGAAATCACACTCAAAACACTTGTTTTCCTTTAAGATGATCGGGTACCTAAATAGATGTGCAGAGTTCACACAGAAGAGTCAGGACTGCGGTTCTCAGGAAGCCCTTTATTAAATCAAGGCATTAAAGGAGTAACTACTGTTATTCATCATGCTTCTCTTCTTGAGGTGGTTCATACTGAGCCAGCTGTGGATTTAAAGAGAGGAATTCAGTTAGGGACAACATCTTAGGGACAATTTCTACATTAAAAAGTATGAAAGGCAGTCTGGTCTGGAAGTGCTGCATTTTCTTTTTGTATTTTAATCCATCACAGGCAGTTATGCATGTCCATTTTCAAGTTAAGCAACAGATTAACCCTTCCTTCAAAGCACCAAGTTGTTGCATTGTACAGTCACACAGCTGTAAGAAGTTGGCTTTTCAAGTACACTTTCACTTTCCCATTTCTTTTTCTAGGTCTCGTGAAGTACTATTAATCTAAAATAGCAGCTGGTATTGATCAGTGCCTCCTAAGTTTTGATTTGTACTGATATATAATTATTTTTTCTCATAGCAAGGGTATCTAAACACTTTCTGAAATCATTCTAGCTTTGATTATTCTTTATAGAAGGCATGGCCTAGGCAGCCATGCATTAAAGTGTGACCTTTACTTGGAAAGTTATTTTCAAAGAAACATTAAGATGTTTACTTGACCTCGGTAACATAAAAGATAAGCTGAAGCTTCAAAAACAGTTCGAGTGCCAGGACTGAGTCTGAAATATGCCAGTCCAGCTTCCTCACTTAAGATTCTACCCCTCATCCTGCAATCTGTGAAGTAGGTTAAAAAATCAATACATCAAAACAAATTAAAATACCATCGTGTCCCTTGTAGCAATACTGATTTACAGCAGCCACTGTGGCATTCACAAGAACCACAAAAACAGCATTTCTAGCATGTTCTTCTAGAGTTTACCACACCAGATGGTCACTATACAACCTGAAATCAGATTTCTTCCCTGTAAGGACGTAACTGTTGCATTTCTGCCCCCGCCCCCATGTAAATACATAACATTCAGTAAGTTTAAGGAAAAGAACAGCTCTTCACAGATTAACACAGCAGCAGAACACCTATTCAGGCATGATTGAAGTTACCAATAAAGGCACAATTAGAGGGGTGTATTTTATGCTAGAGGAATGCTGAAAATAAAGCTAACAGTTTTCCCTGCTGAGAACATCCGTGTGAGTTCATCCATGCAACTTCTACTGTGTCAGAATGACAGGTAATAAGGGAACAAAATAAAAAGACATTAATAATGGAAAACATAAAATAAAAGTTAACATTTGAAGATAAAGAAGGACGAAGCACAACTTAAGTAAACAACTTGGCTTATGGAAAGCTTGCTTTCCTGAAAGAAGTTTTAGCAACACCTTTTTAAGAGAGACCCAGGTCCCTCTGCTTTCACATGTCCACTTACTAGTTGCATTTTCAACTCAGCTACAGCAAGCTGCCTGCTGGTCTGCTGCCACTCCCACAAGAGGGGGCAGGATACTCTCTGTTGTGTTTCCTAGTAAGCATAAACAAACGTAGCTGCAAGGACTCGGCAGGTACTAGTTAAGAATTGCTAGGTAAGCAAGAGGACACTCCAGAAGAGGGAGTAGTGCCCAAGGATCCCTTCTCCCAGAAGGGAAGCAGCAGTAGTTGTTTAGGACACAAAAACAAACACGGGGATGTTCACACAGGACAGAAGAGCCATCCCCTCCAGACAAAGACATGGAAGCTCACAGTGGCTTAAAGCCCTGACACCAGCTCATTAAGGTTCTCACAGTTTTCCTTTGAAACTTCTTGTTCACTTTACAGTCATTACCATCTAAAAGGGAAGCTGTTCACATCTGAGCTCTTTTAGAGGGCCTAGGGACCCCTTAAGGAACAGCCCTGCATTCACCAGAGCCTTGCAGACACAGGAGTACCAGAGCTGTTTTAACCAAAGGGCAAGTTAATGTTCAACGTGATAAGAGTGACCTCCACTGGTAAAATCCTGCCATGTATAAATCCATACCAGGATACAAAAACTAACACAATTTTCCTCCTTCAGTTAGCCCTTTAAAAGCCTCTCTAGTAGATACACTGGCTTCCCACCACACCCTCTTTTTCAAAGCTCTTGTGGAAGCCTAAGCTACATCGTATCAGGCAACTTAAAAATATCCAGATAGGACTGAGTGATAATAGGGAATCAGCCTTCATACGTGTAGTTTTTACAAAGTAAATTCTCTAGTTAGTAAAACTAGATTATAGAATGCAAGTCTCCCATCAAAACAATTACTACACAGAAGTCTACCAGGAATGAGCTGGCATTCCTCAGCCCCAAGGCTAAACAATGTTAACAACATTTATCAGTTATTCTAGTGAAAAAAGTTAGCTGTATTGTAAACCTCAAAGTATCTGCTTGTGGAATGCAGAAGTACTTCAGAATACCAGACAGACTTTTACCTTGGTTTTCAGGTTTTTATTTTCTTCCAACACAGCTTCGTATTTTTCTTTCATCTCTGCCACTTCCAGGCGAAGTGCCTCTATTTCTGGATTCTCAGGAGCTGAAGCTCCCAAATGATGCTTCAGAAAGCTGGTATTTGGATGTTAAGTATTTCTTCCGTTAGACAGCAGAACTGTTTTAACACTTAATTAAAAGTTAGTGATGCAATAAACATGACCAAAATTGCATTAAACCACTTCGATTACTACAGAGCTTTTCATCCTACAGGATAAAGTTCCAAAAATATGAAAGCCTTTCAAGTTCATTGGTATATCACACAAACAAGTGACATCTGTACATATGAGATGCTCACGTTTTGCTACACCAACCTTTTCTTTCCTCTGAAATGCAGAATATGGTAGCTTTTCAATTTGTGTTTCAAACATTTAGAAAGAAAAGGGGAAAAAAAGGTAGGCTACCTACAAAACAGCAAGAAATAAAGTCTTTAACTTTTTTCTTGACCTTCTTGTACTCAAATACTACTAGAAGAAGGGGCAGTGTGAAGAAGCAGACTTCAGAAGCCACAGATACAGTAATCAATTCTAACATTGCAGGTCTACAACATCTTGTAGTAGCCTGTAACTTAATTTCATAAATGCTGACACACTGATGAGCACGATTCTCTTGTATCCTGTCAGATTTGGTCAGCTCTCTGACAAGTTTTCAACCAAGAATAATCTGATACACGCATGTGAATATTACCAAACGCTTTGATAATAAACTGCAGCCAGAAACGCTGGAAAATGCCAGAGGTTTTAAGGTTACTGGAAGTGGTTTAGCACCAAAGGAATTTCCAATTGTCTATTATATATTGTCTTACAGGTGGCTCTTGATCCACTAAGACTGCTAGTAGTAACTAAAATCACCTAGAAAAGGCACATTCTGAGTTTAAGTCTTCTGAGCAAGTCTCTCCAGTTCATCTGGAAGTGCGAAACAGCACTGACACTGCATGGCAAGTCCCCAGCAGCACTCCACAGAAGAGAAAAAGGATACTCCAGTGCACTATTTGGTTTCTCTGGCTCTTCATATAAGGCTACCAACACTGCAAACAGAAAATATTCAACAATTTCAGAAGGTTCATGCAACTCTTTACTTTTAAAACACATACCAACAGCCAGAAGGCATAAGTATTGCGTGCCATGTTTATAGCACTTTCTTCTGTTTAAGAAAGTTCTCACCTACATCCTTTGATGTTAAGAGTAGGGCTGTACAGGAGAACACAGAGCATCCCACATGGTAACAGCTAGACAGAGAGGGGTTTCTTGGTCCCCTAACCAGTCTTTGACTATTCTAGCATAGAAAACAAACCTAGACAAGTTTGACATGTTCCACACACAACCCTAGTGTTGGCTCTCATCAACAGAGAAACATGACTTCTAATTATTTTGAGACTCTCCCTTTACTAGCTGTTATTTCTACTTCAGCTATGACTTAGAGCTGCATGACAACATCAGCGCTTCTGTAACTTTATGCATTAAAACAAGCTTCCAAACAGCTCCAGAACTAAAAGGCTACTGTCAGAGGAGGTGATTAAATTCCTCACTTCACTAAAACCTTCATGGATTGGGGCTCCTGTGGACAACAGAGTACCAGAGGGCTCAGCACAAGCAGCAGTACCCTAACAGCTTAAAAAACTAGCCATATATATGCCAACCCTGTATTTGGGGCACCCAGCCCCATAAGCAGTCTGAAAGTTCCCAAATGTAATCACCCCACAGGGGCACACACACGTCCATAGATGTTTGGTTTCATAAATCCTTCCCAAGCAGTGTTTGCAGGGAACTTCAGTGCCCCTCTCCCAGTTTCAGGTGCTCAAACTGCACAGCTTTTACACCGAGCACCTAAATTAGAAACAAAATCAAGAAGCCACAGTGCTTGGAAGAGTTGTTTTGCTATTGCACAGCGTGCTTCAAACTGCGATAGTACAAACACACCTACAGGAAGCCAAACAGCACCCACGCACCCAGCGGAGAGCCTCAGCATGAAGCCCATTCCCTCCCATCACAGATCTGCTGTTCACCCTTCAAACAGCGAGTGTTGTCAGGCAGGAACATCAGCACACTGCCGGAAGGCTCTCGGGAGCACTTCAGAAGTCAGAGGAAGCCATAAAGAAAACCAAAGCATCCTTCAGTGGAGCACAAGTATTTTCCCTGTTCTGATACCAAGTCAGTTCCACAACGGCTGGACGTGGTGCTTAGGGACATGGGTTAGTGGGTGACATCGGTGGTAAGGGGGTGGTAGGACTGGATGGTCTCAGAGGAGTTTTACAACCGTAATGATTCTCTGAAAGCTTACCGGCCAGCTTCAGGAGGTCCGAGCCCTGCTTAAGGAGGGGACCTTTAACCAGTCCTGGGACAAACCTACAGGTACATCCCTCACAGGGTCATCAGGGCTGGAAAAGCCCTCCAAGCTCATTCGGTCCAAGTGCGCCCTACCACCACCCCCTGCCCCTGTCCCCCAGCACCACGTCCAACCTCTCCCTGAACACCCCCAGGGACGGGGACTCCCCCACCTCCCTGGGCAACCCGTCCCAACGCCTGAGCGCTCTTGCTGAGGAGAAATGTCTCCTCATTTCCAGCCTGAACCTCCCCTGGCACAACTCGAGGCCGTTCCCTCTGCTCCTGGCACAGTTCCCTGCGGGCAGCTCCCCCTCTCCCAAACACCCCCCCCACAGCTCAGGGGAGCCCCCAGCACCCCCCACAGCCCCGTACCCTTGGTGAGCGTGTCCAGCACCCCCGACTTCTCCAGGTAGCGGCGGAACTGCTCCCGCTTCGAGTCGGCGGCCTGCGGGAGGACGGCCGGGCGGTCAGCGCGGCGGGGCGGGACGGACGGGCCCGTGCCCGGCTCCCACCCCGCCGAGGCCGAGGCCGGTCCCGGTGTCGGTCCCGGTCCTCGGGCAGCCCCCGGGGGGCTCCGCCGGGGCCGGTCCGCGCTGCCCCTACCTTGTAATGCGCCATCGGCCCGGCCCGCGCGCCTGCGCCCGCCTCCTTTACGGCCCCGGGGCGGCCGCCGCTGCCATGGCGACGAGGGCCGGGAGACACGCCCCAGGGGCGGCCTGGCGCTGTGACGTCAAAACGAGGGTTGATGACGCCAGAAGGAGTGTTAGGGGCATCTACAAAAATGTTAATTGTGTCAAAATGAGGGTTGCTGATGTTGAAATGACACTAGGGAGGCCTGCGGCCTGGGGAGGCTGTGGGGCCTCCGCCTAGTCCCGGTGTTGTGTCCGTGCGCTGTGATGTCAAAAAGAGTGTTACCGACATTAAAAAGTGTTAATGATGGCAAAAAGTGCATTACTGGCATCAAAATGAGGGTTACTGATGTCAAAATAACACTGGGGAGGCCTGTGGCCTGGGGAGGCTGTGGGGCCTCGGCCTAGTCCTGGCATTGTATCTGTGCGCTGTGATGTCAATGAGAGTGTTAATGACGTCAAAAGGAGTGTTACATCAAAAAGATTGTTACCAGAGTCAAAAAGATTTCTACTGACATCAAAAAGGGTGTTACCAGCATCAAAAGGTGTATTACTGACACCAAAAAGAGCATTATTGACACCAAAACGATTGGGGAGGCCCATGTCAGCCTTGACCTGGTCACAGCGTGGTGTCCGTGTGCTGTGACACCAAAAGAGAAGAACTGATGATTTCTCTGCTGAAGAAGTCGGTGGTGATACACTGAAAAAAAAATACTGCGGAGTCAGAATAAGTGAAACATTTATCAAATATTTTTTTTTTTTTTGTATTTAATAGTTCAAACAGCAGAATATACTTGACATTCTTTTTTCAAAAAGCTATCAACTATGTGTTTGAATTCTTAGATTAAGAATTCAATTTATTGATTCAGAAAAAGATTAAGAATAAAATTAAGAATTCATATTTATTGATAATTCATATTTCTCAGGTGTTCTATTGCTTTCTTTAGCCTAATTTAATTTACTGGTCTTTGTAAAATACATTTTTAGACTGTAATTTTGTCTTCTACTTTTATCTGGTTTAGGTACAGCTGTAATTTTAGTCCTGACTTCCTAATGCATGGATTTATATGATGTATGTAACCCTGAGGGGTTAATGTAGATGTTCGGCACGGAGGTTCAAGCCATCCTGTCATTGCCAAGAAGTAGACTGTTTAAAAGTTACTTAGCTAATAAGCAAAGGGCTACACAACTTCTATTTTCACTTCCGTGAAAGAGCTGGTTAAAGTCAAACGAGGCGGCTACTCTTATCAATAGCTCGTATATTACAGCTTCCAGTAACTACCCGGGCACTGAGTAGCAAGATTCACCGGCACTAAATGCGCAGGTCAGTGGGGGCACGCCGGCTGCCGGCACTGCTGGACAGGGACGGGCGCCCAGACACGGGGAGCAGCTGGGGGCTGCCGCAGCCCCTGCTCTGGTGAGAACTGGAGCTCACCGCCCCAGCGGAGTCAGGAGTGTCTGGGCGGCTGGGATTTCTGATGTCGGTTTTGGAAGGGGGCTGCCCTTGGTTTGCACTGAGCCTGCTTTGTCTTCTGCTGCTGCTCTTTGTGAGGGAATTCGTGGAAGAGCCGGCACTCTCGATGGCTGTGGAGCAGTTCCAGGAGGAAAGAATTCCTTGCTGTCTTCTGAAGCTGGAAGCTGGAAAAGTGCAAGGTTGCAGTGATGGTTGTGATGGCATTTCAGCAAAGCTTCTCAAGCACATACTTGGAGCTGTATCTGCATTCTGTGTGCCAGCAAGGAAATGTTTCTGATCAGCTTCTTTCTGAGAATTATTTGCTTCGGTCTCAGGCCTGCTAGGCAAGGCCTCATTATTTGTGCTAATATTTTGATTCTGATCATTCAAAGCGCTTGTAGCCGGCCTTTTCCTCGGCAATTTATTTTCTTGATTGTGATGGGTGTAGTTGCTGCTACTTTCTGTATGGTTATTTTGAATAGACTGAAACATGGGAGGAGAATTTAGAACCGGGTAGATGGCAGTGTCGGTTTGCTTTTCCATTAAAAATGCATAACCACTAAGTACGGAAGGAAGAGTTTTTGGAGGGGTTGCAGGTATTCCCAAAGAAGAGCGTGGTATCACTGAGTATTTCTTAGATTTGTTTATGTAGAAATTGCCGTGGCCACCCTTGTTTTCCTCCTGCCCACAAAGCCCCATTTTAATTTTTCGTAATCCTAGGTGGATAATTTCCAAGACATTTAAAACCAACGACACAGTCGCTATCGACTGCATGAATAATATGAACACCGTCTTTTCTGTCGGTCTTGATACAAAGCAGTCAACGACGTTTGGACATGGCTCTCTCTGACATTTGTAAAGGGGATCCAGCCGAAACCCATAAAGCAGATATTGGCCAATCATGAAACCAACTTCCACTGCAGACCTAGTGAAAATATGTATCACGTAAGTGCAGAGCAAAGAGCCTCGCAGGGGTGCTTTGTTCAGCTTCCTTTGATCCAGTTGCCGGAGTTCTCTCTCCAGCCTTTTCCGATATTCGGTCATTTCCAATTCAGTGCTTTCAAGCTCCACTCTTACCTGAGCTTTCTTCTTTTGTCTCTCTTTCTCTAAGGCTCTTAGTCTGTATAAGGCATGACCCATATACACCAAAGAAGGGGAAGACACAAAGATAACCTGCAAGACCCAGTACCTTATGAGGGAGATAGGGAAGGCCTCATCATAGCACACATTTCTACAGCCAGGTTGCTCAGTGTTGCAGATAAATTCTGACTGTTCATCATTCCAGACATCCTCAGTTGCCACTCCAAGGACAAGCATTCGAAAGACAAAGAGGATAGTGAGCCAAATCTTCCCAATAATGGTGGAATGAATGTGGACCTCCTCTAAAATGCCTCCAAGGAAATTCCAGTCTCCCATGGTTATTCTGCCATCTTAACACTGAAATGTATGAGAGAAAAAGTATCAAATACTGTAAAATCCACAGTCCTTCCTTAATGCATTATGAAAATAATTATGCTGGGAGGAAATGTCCTATCTCACGTTGTAAAGCTGGCAACATGACCCACTCCTCATTGATATTACAGGCATTATTCTTTCTTGTCTACAAGATGAAGAAGTGCATCGTTCACCTGCATCTAACCTCAGTAAAAGACAACCTGAAAAGGAGGTAACTACGAGAAATGCAGCACCCAGGTCTGCATCCGAGTCAGTGGAAAATCAGGTGCCTGAGTGGTAGCAGGGTTCTGTGCACCTGGGGGCTGTTTGAAGCATCATCCAAGAGACACCAGTGTGAGAGCGGTGTGCTCATATTTAGGACACCTGTGAAGGTAATGAGGTTTTATTTCCCTGCAAACAAACAGAGAAATATTTCCTGGTCCTCATTTTCAGGTGTTCTGAGACCCATGTTGCAGCTGAGGTTATGGTAATGTCCAATTACTGTTTTTCTGTGAAAACTGGTTATACAAAGGCTCTCATGAGAGAATAAAACATCTCACTAAAAATGCACTGTTAAATTTTTAAAAAGTATTTTTTGAACATATAATTGGGAGCAAACAGTAGCTTTTGGGTTGTGGATGAAAATGATAAACAAATAAATAAATCACCATAATCGGATCACTCTCCTCTTCTCAATGATACCTGCATATGAAGTACAGAATGGAGTGTCTAAGTGTCAAGTGTTGCTATCTTTGTCCATGGTTCTATGAAAAATTAATGATTTATGCAAAAATTAGCTACCAGCATTTTCACAAATAATTGTTATCTGAGTACAGACAAACTGGTAATATAAGTGTAATCACACACCTTGCATTTACTTCAAATTTTTGGTTCTTCCTCTGTTACAGGATACTACATAATGAACAAGATTATAAACTCCATTTCAGCACTTCTGTGGGTGCACACACTTACAAAAATATCTGTCTTCTGTATGTGCAGGGATAACAGTTATGTTCGTGGATATAACTTTACTTTGTTCAGAATTAAATTATATTAAAAGAGAATAGTCTGATTTTTTAGGATAAGGATGATTTAACAGAGTTTTCAGTACATATATAATTAATATTCACCCTGTAAAATAAGAATATTAAGAAAGTAAATGGATGTTGAAGCCTTGGCTGCAATACTGATGACCACAGAGGAAATTTAATGTTAAGACAGCCTATTAAACATGACAAGACACTTTTGTATTGGTAGACAAATAGGTGTTAGACATTTTAAAAAGATAAACAAATTACAAATAAAGAGCACATTAAAAATAAAACGTACCTTCCTTTACAAAAATGTGTAAAATTAAGCTCTATGGCATCCAATGAAAAGTTACAACCCCTGACATCTTCCATCCGTGTGAGCGAATTTCACATTACAAACAGTTTAGTTCACTACTGGAGCAACTGACAGAGTGCAAGCTTTGCACGCTGAATTTATACTTGCTAGGGAGGGAGGGAGGATAAAATCAATCTGCTGGCCAGTCTGCTACAGCTCCAAGCATAATTTAACTGTAATCAAATTAACATCTACAGGGAAAAATCACATTAAAAAAAATAATAATAATAAAATCCACTGCTCAGACTTCCTTCAGGCGATCTTCCCTTGCCCCTCTCCAGCACCTTCCAAGCTTTAAGAACCATCTCAGCGTAAGGTAAACAGCGAAAAAGAAAGCAATACCCCAGGCCACCCCACCCCGTCCCACACCCTTACCTATTAATTTGATTGCAAAACGCTGCTTGTTCTAATGCTGGGCACAGGCAGGCTTTGCACCATGAACGCAGTCCTTTCAGGTGGAACGATCAGACATCTTAGAGACTTCAGTTACAGCAGAAATGCTGAGGTCCCGGTTTAGACAACTTCAAGCTTTGCATTGCATCCTAGCACAGTGTGGTCAAACAAGGAGCCTGTGCACCTTATGTGTACAATTCCTAAGGAAGAAAACAGCCCTGCCATAAGCTGCCCAAGGTAGGAGCTCGTAACAGAGGGTAGAAGGAGGGAGAAAAGGGTGCTTCTCAAGTCTCCACCTTTGGAGGCTTTTTGCCCTTTGTAAGCCTTGGTGATGGGTATGGGATAAACGGGTGATCAAAGACATCAGGCAGACTTACTGTGATGAACCAGGAGAATTTCATTCTCTTTGGTGTTTGGGAATGGAGTTTCATCGGTTTGATGAATGATGTAGAGGTCCCAAGCAGCACAGGCTACAGCTCAGACCATCAGGACAAAATACTACCTGACCCTCTGGTCGTTTGGGGCAGAGGGTTTTTGTTGTCTGATTCATTTGTGGTTTGCTTTGGTTTTTAAAGGAAACTTGCTTATTTTGAATTGAAATTGGAATTTCAGAAGACCTCTGTCACTACACAGATGCACTTACGACATGGCATTAGTGCCCTACAATTAACTCTGTTCTTTATGCCTTCAAAAACCAGCAAGTAAAATGCTTTCCCTTATCGATTTAAATGAAATAGTTGTTGACCATCAGAAGATGGTTTATCCCTGTAATCCCATAAGACATTACTTATGAAAAATTATGTTACCACAGCAGCCATATTAACTCAGTCAATTAACGGCATAATTATCGATACTGATTTTCTGTGGCTGCTTCTGTCAAAGCACTGGAGTTATCTTCTGGCATTGTTTTTCATTCTTTTAATACACGGTTGGTTACAAAAAGGCTAACTACAACCAAGCTAGAGTTTACATATCACAATAGCAACATTCAGCTTGGCTATGCAAAATCTAAGAATGTAAATCCTCCCCAAAGGAATGCGGTGTAAATTTCTGCAGAAAATCTGTTCTGTTGTAACAGCTTAGTGCTGCACTCCTGATAAAAACAAAACAGAACAGAGAACAGTACTTTGGGCAGCTCCAAACTCATTCCTTCTTCATATACAGCACCTGTCCTTATATTCCATGATCCCTGACCCCTCATTTATTTTCCCCATGCCACCTCTCTTGTCACATTGACTTCTTTTAAACATCCCTGAACATTGCAACTGCTACTCCGTTTTCCCAGCCCGTACAACTTGGTGTTTCCTTTCAGGAGCAAGTTGCTACCCCCCCAGTCTAGCTGTCAGACACACTGAAGATGGAGTGATGTTTATATCTAGCCTGTAAAAACAGAGCAGGTGACACCCATTCAAACACTCTAAAATTTAGTAAATGCAAGCAAAATGTTTGGAAGAGGGAAGAGGAAGAGACCTCATTTTAGAAAAGGGAAGCTAGGGAAAGAAATAGGCTTGCTTTGTGTACAGAGGTTTTCCTGGAGCTCGTGTTAGCAGCACAGTAGCCAAAAATTCAGACCTGTTATGCATGCTTGGTATGAAGATGCCACTCCTGCTCTAGGATCAATATTTGCTGAGAAGTATAACTAGCACTATAATGCTCTTTTAGATTTTTCTGATCAGTGCCCTGCTAAAGTGTATCGCCAATACAAGTGGCCTGTATAGGATGCATAAACTTCCTCTGCTGAAAACTCCGACATTCATCAATATCTTTTAATTTTGGTGCTGAGGACCAGTCAATAGGTCATGTCCGATTTCATAGCTAAATGACAGCTTGCTGGAAGTACTCAGTCGTTTTGGCAAGCTATTGGTCTCCAGCCAGCCATTTCTATTAAATACTTAAAGTAGGTTTTTAAACATTTTTCTACCATTGGTACAAAAGATTCCTAACCCATCCGAGTGGTCCATGGACACCCCCCCACCCCCTGCAAAGATTCTGAAGCTTTGTTTGAAAATCCCAAGAATTAGAAGAGACTGAGCTATGGTGTCTGGGGAACCTCCTCGTTTTATAAAAGATTCATGTTAGGGAAAACCTTTGTCAATCTGCACTTAGTGTTCCAAGATGCATTATCTCATGTGAAAGGGCATTTCAGTCAAATGACAACTTGACCGGTCAGGAGGGAAAATGAATTCAAGTGCTGATGGCAATTTTATGGCAGCGATATGCTGCTCTTTACTTTAGTCCAGATATTTTGCAGATAGGAATATTTACACAGACTGTCCTGCCAGTATTCAGTGTTTAGCAACAACACAAGTAGTGATGTAAGGAGAGAATGCTGTATTTTCTCCCAGGTCAAGCAGCGACATCACCCACATCTTATTGTAGTTGGTTGTGCTGCGAAATACCCTCCAAATTTCATCTGCCTACTAAATTATGTTTTCTTATCTCAGGGTCAAACACCATAAAAATCATTCAGTCGTGGAAATATTCTCCTAAGATCAGACCTTTTAATTCCTACTCATCAATAGTGTGCACTTTATGTGTACAATTGATTTTGATTTTCTACTGCACTTGTCTGACCCACAATGGCCGGCTGGATAGCGAGAGGCACAGACATCAGCGACGTGTCCTACAGGCTTGTGGGACAATGCAGACTCACTCCTGTAGTCTCATTCAATACTGACATCGGGATCACAAATGATAATGAGAAATTTGGGCAACCACACTACTCAATATTGTCTTTATGATTGCACAATCCAGCAGTGCTGGAGGCAGATCACAGAATAGGACATAAAGAGAGAGGCACACGCTCTTGATTTCTGTCTGCTTTCTGTGCTGGGTTATAGAATCAATTTTTATTGCTATGATATACGTGTGAATTAGTAGGTGCAGACTTGTGGGTTTGCTTTCCCAAAGGATCTTTCTGAAGATGCCCTGGCTTTTATCCAAAAGGTTTAAGGTGGTTTTTTGGTCACTAGTTATTTTTAAGCTTAGATTTCATGCAACATTTCTACTTAGGACGCCCTTTTTTTTGCTGCTCAAGCTCTTCACTATATTGCAAAAAGCTTCCTGTAAGCAAGCAGGGTGCTTGTACTCACAAAACACTCCCTGCTAAGATGCTGAATGCTCAAAACCAGCTTAGTACTGTTTAGGAATTTCTTGCACAGCAATTTAGTAGATCAAAGTTGACGGTATTTAAACCCCATTGCTACAACCGAGAAATATCCAATCTGATGTGCCTCAGCACGTTTAAAGAGAAGGCAACCGCTTTTCCCTAAAGACATTGTAGAAGGTGCATTTGTGTGGAGCTCTCCCTTGGTGAGCAAAGATCATTCACTGCTCGTGCAGGGCTGCTGCTCACCGTGCACGTGGCCGTTTGTCCGGCTGCAGCCCACTGAATAAAGCAGTTAATTGGACCCTATAAGAAATGGGGCTGGGCAGAAGTCTGATACAGCAAGAAGCCAATGCCTAGGGAAATCTGAAAATCATAGAAGAGGGAAGGCTGCATTGGACTCAGTAAAACTGGTTTCTTTGTTTGTTTTTCCACCAAAATAGCAAAGGCAAAGAGAAAAAATCATAAATCAGACCAGAGCAAGGAGTAAGGCTACACCAAAAACTGAAGGGGCAATGGCAGCAGTCACGTAAGAGGAGCTCTTCAAGTCCTCCACTCATTTGTAAATTCCTGGCAGATCTGGAGGCAACCAGGGCCCTGCACCAAACCCAAAAAAAGCCGACGGTGCAATCTGGTGGCAAACAAGCTGACGTCCAGCTGAGGCTCCCTTTTGCAGGCAAACTGGGGGGATAGGGGCTGGGTGCAGGGTCTGTGAGGAGGCCACGCTCAGAGGGGGGCGATCCATGGCTTTACCCCGGCCGGCAGCCTGTCGGGGGGGACCCCAGGGATTGCTGCTGGGCCTCACGTTGCTCGCCACCTTCCTGAATGCTCTGGGCTGGAAGCAGCCCCCAAAAGCCTGCTGCTAACACCAGGGAGCTGGGTCTGGCCTCCCCGTGAGGAGCAGGCCCAGGGGGGCTCAGCGCAGGGCTCCTGTACTTGGAGGGCAGCCATGAGGCGGGTGGAGAAGACAAGAAGACAAAGGGCAATGGGCACAGGCCGCACCAGGAGAGGTTCTGTCCTGATATAGGAAAGAATTTTTTTACAGTGGGAATAATCAATTGAGGGCAGGACCTCCCCAGGGACGTGGCAGAAGCTGACAGGGCGTGAGGGGACAGGCTGCCAGACATCCCACCCATGCTCCCTGTCCCCATCCAGTGTGGGCCTGGTGATCTGCTGGGGACCCTTCCAAACAGTTCCAATTCCACCACCCCAAGCCCACCTGCGTGCTCTTTGAGCTCTGCACAATTCCCTACCCTACATAAAAAGGGCCTGAACTGATCTGAAATAAACCTTCTACCCTTCATTATGATTTATACAAGCCCCCACGGGTCTGTTTGCTTTGGTGGGTCGGATGCTGCCACCGCTAGCGGGGAAGTTGGTCAGCAGCTCCTGACTTTTTGCCCCAAGCCTCAGGAACATCCCAGAACCTTTCCCAGCTCCCATCCGCGAAGGCACAGGGCTGCACCACCACCAGCGTTTTGTTCCAGCTGTTTATTCAGGCGTTTGAACGAAACCAGTGTACCATTTTGAGATCAAGCTGGGATTAACTGTGAATTAAAAAAAGCACGAAGAGCAGCTCTAATTCCCCCTCCCTAACCAGAGCAGTGCCCAGAAACAGCTCGCAAAGCGTCTCATTCCTCTTCTCCTCAATCTCTGTGGCCTTTGCCATGGCATCGCTGCAACCAGCTGCAGAGGAACCGCTCAGGCCTGCGGGCGAGCGCCCCAGCTTCTCCCGTGGGGCTCCTAATCTTCTTTGAAGCTCAGCTTGTTCTGCACCTTGCGGGCCATGAACGTGGCCGTGAGGACCGAGCAGGTCACGGTGAAGAGGCACAGGGCAGAGAAGTTGTGAGCCAGGTCACCGTGCAGGGAGGAGTAGATGTGCCGCCGGGACTCGTAGTCCAGCACCACCGCCTCGATCTGCGCCAGCGTGCAGAGCACCAGGCAGACGTGGAAGATCTGGTGGCTCTGCCCGAAGAAATGGCACTTCCCAGGGAACAACTTCTCCGGGTAGGGGTGGGAGAAAAAAAAGGCGCCGATGAGGAAAAACAGGACCTGGCACTTGTGATACAGCAGCGCCGGGTCCGCGTGCTCAGCCGGCGGGGCGGTGTAGATGCGGTGCACTACGGGGCTGATGTCCAGCACGTAGGCCAGACCCGAGGGCATCTCCTGGCACAGCCTGCCCAGCACGTGGGCGGACTGGTGGTAGCGGAATTTGGCATAGCAGGAGCCGGCGCAGGACAGCCACGCCAGCAGGACGGCCCCGGGCATGTAAAAGCCCTTGACCTTCTCGTGCCAGCTGGGCTCGATGGCATAGTAGTAGTGCCCCAGCGCGCTGCCGTACTGGTAGACGGCCACCCCCACGTAGTCCATGAAGAAGAAGCTGTAGTGCCAGAACTCGGATTTGGCCTGCAGGAGGTGCGCGAGGGTGCTGAAGGTCAGGTAGGTGATGGACGCCACGATGATGATGAGGAGGGGCTGGGCGTGCGGGTCCTGCCCGAAATCCACCCTCTGCGAGAGCTGCTGGAACCGCAGCAGGAGGATGAGGGCGGCCACCAGGTGGGTCCAGACGTTGATGGCTTCGTTGTGCTGCTGGAAGAGCGTGGAGAAGTAATAGCGCCACGTCTGGTGCACCGGCCGGTAGCCGGCGTGGATGTAGGGCTTCCAGAAGACCTTCGGCACCTCGGCACTGCTGACGGTGGAGGGGGAGAGCGGGGCCAGCAGCTGAGGGACCTGCCGCACGTTGACGAAGAGGCGGCTGAGCTTTTCAGGGACGGCCGTTGCCATGACACAGCCAAAGTCCAGTTCGCCGCCACCCGGCGCAACCTTTGGGACAAAGAAGAAAGTTTTGCTGTGGGGTTTAATGGCAGCTTCACCAAACTCAGCAACAGGGGCTGTTTGAATGCTTTTTTTTTTAATTTATTTTAATATGTAAAATCCTGCATGACTAGAGAGTAGCTGAAATAAGAGAGTCTCCAAAAATAGCGATATGAAGGAGGCTGATGTGATACTTAAGCCCTGCTGGAGTGCCCCACACAGGCGACAGTCTGGAAGACTGGAGAGGCAGAGGACACCAGCACGGGGTTAATCAACAAAATAATTAATTTATCAGGATACACCAGCTCCTAAGCTCAGCTCGGCCCTTCCCAGGGGTTCGGGATGTTCTGTTCCTACAACATCCTGAGCAAACTTCCCGCTGCAGGAGCGGCCCCGATCTTCCCTTGCCAGCCGCCTGCAGAATCCCTGCTCGAGGCTCTGGCCGGGCACCCTGCCCTACCTAAGGAGGAGCTGCCTCGGGGGATGAAGTAACGGAGCAGGGGAGCAGGGCCGTAATCTGATTGAGGTTTTCACCGTCTGTTTTCAACTGCGTTTGCCGTATGACTTTACACGAAAACAATGCAGCCTGAGTGAGTTTATCCGGTTGCATCACTGACATCCAGCAGCGTAATCTTTCCGAGCAAGCTTCCTATATTTATGCTTTTGAAGCTGCTGTCCCTGCCGAGATAAAGGCAGCCCCGCTCTGCCTTTGCATGGTGGCCTTAAAGGCTCACTGAAAAGAACTCGCTGGAGGTGAGCTCCCCCACGCCCGTTTACCTGCTCCTGCTCAGACAAGTGGGGGAAAACAGCCAAATTCCTGCCCTGGTGCTGATTTACAGCCTTAACTCCTGGCAAGTTCAGTCATTTCAGGCACAGCTCAGACAGGAAAAGTTTGGAAACGGAGGAGGAGGGAGTGGGACTGCTTTGTATTTTTTACGCTCCAGAATTTCCTCATCGCAGCGGAGCAGATAGGTCCCTAACCCACGCCTGTCTGAGGAGCACAAATAGGGATAAAAATCGGCTCTTTGCCGCTTGGCTCCCTTCTCGTGTGCTCTTTTCCCACCTTGCCTGGCTAAGGAGGCTCCCCCTTGACCCAAGCCCCCCCGTGATGGTGTGGGCTGCCGTGGGGAGGTCCAAAGCAGCCTCGGGTCCCACTGGGGCGGATGTGGGCGAGAGCAGCTCTAATGAGAGATGGGGACACCGCAATGCGTGGGGACCTTCGGTTTGTGATGGTTCCCATGGGAAAGGTGCCCCCGGGGAGATTTTGGGGCACAGGCAGCAGGATCCAGGCAGGAGGAGGCAGGGGAGGCTCTGGAGGCCGTTTGGGGCCCTCCCAAGGACCAGGTTTACTCCTCCAAAGCTCTTCCCAGCCACGAAGCTTTAAGGGATGCTCGTGTAGGGCCGGGGCAGCGCTGGGCACCCCAAACCCTGCTCGTACCGGCCTCCAGCCCCCCCCCCCCATCGCACCCGGGATTTCCTGCAGCACATTTCCGCAGCATCCGTCCCGTGTCCCCCCCCCAAACCGAGCCTCCCTCGGGGCCTCACCCCCAGCCCCCGCAGCCCCCCGGAGCCCCAGCCCAAAGCTCGGAAACCCGGCTCAGCACCGAACCTCCCCCCCCCAATTCCCTCCAGCCTCCAACCTCCAGCAGGCACCCGGGGGGGCGATGCCCCCTTTCGGCTGAGCCTCCCCCAATCCCACCGCCCCCTCCCGGTGCCCCCAGCCCGGAGCTGTCCCCGTTTGTCCCCGTTTGTCCCCGGTACCCCCCCCAAAGGCACCTGCAGAGCCCCGCTGCGGCCGCGCTGCCCTGCGGAGGTCGCGGAGCCCCGGCTCCCTCCCAGCCTCCGCAGCCGCCGCCCCCAGCGCCGGGCCCGCCCCGTACCGGGGCTCGGAGCTGCCGCACCCCCCCCCCCACCCCCGGGGGGAATTTGGGGGGGACCTCGGGGGCTGCTCGGGACCGGGGGGGAACCCGAAGCCAGCGCTGGGCACCGGGAGCCGCCCCCGGGGCCTCGGCAGGGCCGGGGGAGCGGAGGATGCCCGCAGGAAGGGGAGGGGGGGAGGGCTCCGTGAAAGCAAAACCTTGGGTTTTATGGGGGTGGGGGTGGGAATTGGGGGTTTTGGGGGGGTTTTGATGCCTTTTGGCGGTGGGAATTGGTGGGGATATCGGTTTTATTCCCTTACAAGGGGCTGTTGGTGCAGCTCGCTGCAGCGCGGCGCTGAAGGAAGAAGGAAGCTGCAGCTCTGCTGGCAGCGCGGGCATTGTTCAGGCAGGTTCTCCCCGTCAGGCAGAGGAATTTTCCTCTTTTTTTTATTTCCTGCACCAGGGCAGGGCTTTTCCTTTACCCCTTTCTCCCCCCAGGATGTGCATCCCCCTCCCCATCCCCCTGCCGAGGCCCCAGCCCCACGCCTCGGGCTCCATTTCGCACACGAAGGCGCAGAAAAGCAGAACTGCAGGGAACAGAAGGCCCCAGGCAGCCGTGTGACAGCTCTGGCAAGTCAAAGAAGCGTATTTAATGCCTTCCTGCTCTTCATAGCGGCTGGGTTTTGGCATCCTTCTCGTCCTTGGAAGGAAGGGGGGGAGCATACAGCATTTGGGCTGCTGGGCTTGCTTGAGCACCAGGCAACCATGTTAAGGCAGAGATTTTTGGGTTTCAGTGAGCACTCACACATAAAGATGGGAATGATTCTGAGCAGCAGCCTCACCACACAGTGCCAGAGCCGCTCACCTTCTTTCAGAGGCAGGTCTGTAATGCCTGAGGTCTTTCTCCCCCCACCCCTGTGCTCGGTGCCACTGAAAGCACCGAGCCTGCTGCTCCCCCTGCAGCTGGGGGCTTCTGAGCAGACAGAAGGCCCTTCCTGCCTCAAAGAATGAAGCACAGTGCTGGAAAGTTCTTTAATCAAGAGCTCGGCCACCCCATCTGTGCAGCCTGGCTTTGTGTCACCCTATTCCCCAGCTTTTTTCCCCCCCCTCCCCTTTTTGTCGCATTTTTGCAAAGCACCAAGCGCGATACCCAAGAGCTTTCCGAAGCGAGCCTCCCTCCTTGGCAATCCCCAGAGCACTGGGGAGTGATCCAGGACTCAATTAGCCCCTTTAAAAATATCCCTACCAGGTTTTCCCTCCTCAGAATATCAATGTCCAGTGCGTGGTCAGTGCCAGGAGCTCTGGGCACAGAGCAGAAGCAGCCCCATGAGCAAGGAGAGGGAGGTGGGACTGAGCAGAGCTCAGTGCCCGACAGCACAAGGGGCTGAGAAGTGACAAGCCCCCTTCTCCGAGGGAAGGTGATCATTACTGCCAATTATTTCAGCTCAGGAAGTCACACACTTCATTCATTACAGCTATTTATACTCACCCATCGTAACCTCGCCTTCACTGCCAAGCTGCACGGCTACTCGTGGACACGCCAGACCGTGTTGATCTTACAGGAAGGGTGTTTGTGTTTTTTTGTTTTTAAGGCAAGCGTACAATACAGCAATGCGCCACCTAAAAGCATCTTTACTCACAGCACAAGTACAGTTGTACGTTTCACTTCCCAGAAAAACAAGCACGGCATGCATCTCTGCGGGCAGGCCTTATCTCCAGACTCGCCCCAGGGCACAGTTTTTTTATCCCACATCTGCAGCAGACACCAAATTCTATCTTCAGCAGCATTTTCTGGTGGTGGATGTGGCTCTCACCCCGTGACGCTGCAGCAAGGGGTACACAGATCCCGATTCAACAGCACAAGTTATCTTCCAGAAACCCTTACCAAAAAAATAAGCGGGTCAGCTCGGAGTCATGTGGCAACAAGGACTCGTTTGTCGAGGCACCAGCATCTGAAGGGAGGTGGCTCTGAACCCTTTGAACAAAAACACCCCACAGCTGACAAGGGCTGAGGTGTCCAAACAAAGCTCCCACTGTACAAGCGAGACAATGAGCGTGCTCTGGGAAGAGACAGTTACACAGCACGCCCATGGGTGCAAGGAGAAATGCTGTTACAGATTTTTGGGTCAGCGCTGGCTCAGGATGCCTGTTGTATGCATCGGCCAACCAATTCTTCCTCAGGTCAGTGCCAGAAATGATTCTCATGGTAACAGCACTGTGCAGCTTTATTTAGTCACTCAGTTACAGCAGTATTTTAGAAGACTGGGACAGAGTCAGATTATTATTTTTTTTTTGAAGTGTAACATATTGAGCATGGAACAGTTTACTACATATTCCTTTCACAAATGTCTTACAGAGCTGATACAGTACTAGCCATCAACCCAGGAGCGAGTGCTCTGGAGTAGAAAAGGATGCAACAAGAAGATAGCTACACTGGAAAGACAACACTTTAGAAAAAGTGAAACATGGAAGGTCTCCCCTCTAGCCCCCAAAGAAAGCGTACAGTTTGGATCTAACTTTACAGTTCTACATCAGTTTCTAGAAACTTAAAAAACAAAACCAAAAAGTAAAACCACTGGCCAGTACAGTCTTTGGATATTTAGAGGAGGGGGAGAGTGTCAGTTTCCAGAACGAAGTCAGTCGGTTTCGGCCTCACCGGGGTCTTTGCCTTCTTTGTTCTTTCGAACCTCTTCAATGTGCTTGTCCTGGAAGCCAACAGCAGGGGAGCAGTGAGCCGCAGAGCGCGCCCCCGCCTGAATCCCAGCCCCAGCTCACACCTGCAGCACCTCGAGAAAGGCTCGAGAGGAAGTGAGCAGCCTGCTCTAACCCCATCCGCCCTCCCCCCCCACGAGGAGGATTTCTACAAGGTCTCCCAGAGATTTAAAGATCTTCTTTTGAGACTGGACCCACAGAACACCCAGGGATGTGTCTATTCGTACCAGTCCCCTCACATGTCCATTTACTGGTCTCTAACTGGTTTGTGAGTGAGGAGCACTGGCACGTTCCCTCCCAACCACGACTCGACACCTACCTTCTCCCTCAAGCGTTCCAGTTTAGCAGCCATTTGTGCCTCACGGTTCTCTTTGTTGGCTTCCATTTTGTGGGTCAGCTTCTCCTCTGCCATTTTGCTGAAGTTGTTGTTTTCTTCAATGGCTTTCTGAAGCACTTCTTTTTCATGCTCTCTCTTCTCAGCTAGCTGCTTCAGGACTTCTGCTTCATGAGACTGACAAAACAGACCAGGCACGTTCTGAACATTAAGAAACTGCACAGCTACAATCCAGGTGCCTGCAACTCCTCAGCAGAGGTTTTTCTGCCACTTTAATTGGAATCTGCATCAATTCTTGATGCAGTACAAAGCCCCCCAGTACCTGCTCCACCTCCATAGCCCGTATTTCACCACTACTAGTGACACAGGAAAGCAAGTTTGTGTCATTGCTCACAAATCTTTAAGTGGGATTTATCCCAGAATTGTACACTGATTTTTACTTTAATACCTATTGATCTTTCCTAGAAGACTCTGGCTTCTCAGAACAGTGAGTTACTGATTCCAGTCACACTGGAGATCTTACATCAGCAAGATCTTACATCAAGATGCTGCATCCACAAGCTTTCTAATTATAGATTCACCGCTAGGTTTTTCAGGAGAACGTGAATCTTTCATGACATTATAAATAGAGACCAGGACAGCTTCTTGCTGAAAGACCATCACCTCTCAGTTATCTCCCCAGTTTAACTGGCCATTCAAAATAACTTGGGGAATAAATCTCCCTGAGAGCCCAAGATTGTTAGAATCTCAATTACTGTTCCCTTTACCATAACGCAAGCCACTCACCATTTGTCTTACGCAACACAAACCTAAAAAAACCCCACACACTAATCAAGCAGAATTCACTTTAACTTGTTACTGCAAACCTACCTTACGTCTCTCTTCTGCTGCTTCCAACTTCTTCTGGATTTCTTCCAATGACAGATCCTTCTTCTTTGGGGGAGAAAGAGGGAATTCTGGGACTGCTTCTTTTGAGCGGGGACTGAGTATCAGCTCAAATGCCTGCCCAGAGGCACGCTTTTCCAGTTCCTTCACTTGTATATCTAGGAACACGAAAAAGAAATGGGATTTGAAGCCATGAAATGGACTTAGCTAACTGGAACAGCAGTCTTCAAGAAATGAATGCCACCACACTCCCTTAAGGCTACAGGTGCATCAGAGCAGATAGCTCTGTTCTACACAGCAGCACCTCTCAAAAACACAGTGGGCAGTTTTGTTTTTTGCCTGGATACATTACTCAAGTGCCTGACACTTGATTTTAGCTTTTAATATCCAGACACACAAAAACAAGTGTAGCGTACTTCCAAATGAAAAAAACATTTTTTCTTCAATGAGAAGTTAGAGGTGAGCATTTCAAATCTCTTCTTCAGACCTAACATAGAAGGCTCTCTCTCTGAAACCTTTTCTGTGAGAAACACCTAAGCTAGCTTCCTGCTATTTAAACACCTCCACAGGGGCACAGGCATATCAGCCCTGTATGGCTTCAGCTGTAGCAGCACACCAGTTCTGATCACCAAGATGTCTAAATGACAGTCGGTTCTGTTAAGTGAGCAGATGGCGTGCAGATGAATCGAAGCCCATCTGCTATCAGCCTAGTTTGAGATGGCTTTTGGTTCTGTTTCCACACGCGCTGCTTTAACAGCTTCTCCAAAGCAGCCTAGAGAGGGGAGAAAAGCCTGGCGACAACAGTTAATTTAACACAGCACAACAATTACATAGGAAATCAAGAGGTAGGGAGGAAAAACGCTTTGGGCACACGATGCTACGTACCAGAAGTAGCCATGACCGAGGAAATTCTCCTCCAGCAGCCTGCTCTGCAAGACCTCCAACAGCTGGACTCCTGGGTAACAAAGAGACAGGGCTCTGAGCAGCAGGCACACGGCTGCCATTCCCCCCAGCGCCCCACAGCAGCGAGAAAAGGCCCAAGGGGCCGACAGGTGACTGCACCCGCTAATTAGGAGCCGGCGGGGGCTGCTGCGGACGGGTGGGAGCGGCGCTGCCGCCGATGCAATTAGCGCCCGGCGGGGCTGCGCCCACCGCAGGCAGCGCGGGCGGCGCTAGGACCCGGCTCCCCGCCTCGTCCCCTCCCCTCCCCGCGGCCGCCCGGCGCCAGCCAATGAGCACGGCGCGCTGGGGCGGAGGCCCCGCCCCCCCGGCACGCGCCCCGCCAACCGCACCGAATTCAAACGGCCGGAGAGGGGCGGGCGGGGGGAGGGAGGGGAGGGGGAGCGCGCGCGCGCGGGCGGGGGGCTCGGGGAGGGGGCGGGGCCAACGGCTACATCCGGGCACCCCCCGTCGCCCCCTCCCCTCCCCTCACCCCCCCCCCTCCTCCCCCTCCCCTCTCCCCACAGCCGCCCCCCGGGGGAGCGGCCCCGCCCCGCCCCCTCCCCACTGACAATGGCGGGGTCCTGTCAGGGAGGGAAGGGGAGGGGAGGGGGCGCCGCCGCCGCCTTTCTCCTCAGCCGCCATCAGGGCGGCTCCCCCTCCGAGCCGACGGCGGGACAATGGGACCCCCGCCCATTGTCTCCCGCAGCCCCCCGGCTCCTCGTCACCCCCTCACGGACCCCACACACAACCCCCGACCCCCCTCACGGACACAACCGACGACCCCACAGCCCCCCCCCCACAGTCCCCCCCACAGCCCCTCAGAGCCCTCCGCGGCCCCTCAGAGCCCCCCGCGCCGCCTCCCCTCGCCCTGACAACCGCCCTCAGCGCCCTCCCGCCGGCTCCGCTCCCCGCTACGATTCCCTCTCCACAGCCCAGCGGCCGTTCCTCATCACCGCCGCGCCCACCCTCGGCCCAGCAACGCCACCGCCGGGCCCTCAGCAGCAGGAGCAGCGCGCACCCACCTGCCCGCTCCGCCGCTCCGGCCCCACTCCGCTCCCGCCCGCCCCGCCGCGCACAAAAGCGCCAAACAAAGGCACGTGACCCGCCCCGCCCCGCCCCTATTGGCCGAACGCGGCGGCACGTGCCGCCCGCCGCGGGAGGGGAGGGGGGGGGGAAGCAGGGCGAGGCTGGGGGGCTCGCGCCCCGCTCCCCGCCGCCCGCTGCATGCCGGGAGTTGTAGTTCGCGGAGGGGCGGGGCGGCGACCCCCGAGGGCCGATGGCGGCCGGTGGGGAGGGTGCGGGGTCGCGACGCGGAGCGCGGCGGCTCCGCGGTGCGGCTCGGGGGGTGCGCGGCTCTGCGGGGCGTCCTCCTGCCGCTCCTCGAGGGCGGTGGGACTCCCTTTGTCTGCCATCCCCAAAGGGATGGACGCTCACCTCAGTGCCACCTGCCTCAGGGATGGCCACTTATGCCTCAGGGGTGGTCACCTACACCTCAGGAACATTTACATCAAGGATGGCCACCTGTACCTCAGGGGTGGTCACCTGCCTCAGGGATGGCCACTTACGCCTCAGGAATGGCCACCGATACCTCAGGAATGGTGACCTACACCTCAGGAACATTTACATCAGGAATGGCTACCTGTACCTCAGGGATGGCCACTTACACCTCAGGAATGGCCACTTATGCCTCAGGGATGGCCACCTATACCTTGGGGATGGCCACCTACCTCAGGAACACTTACCTCAGAGATGGCCACTTACACCTCAGGGATGGCCACCTACCTTAGGAATGGCTACTTACACTTCAAGGATGGCCATCTACCTCAGAGACGGCCACTTACTCCTCAGGGACGGCCACCTAGCTCAGGAACACTTTCTTCAGAGCCATGGCTACCTCAGGGCCACGGCTACCTCAAGGTGACAGCCACCTCAGGGCCCTTGGTTGCTGCAGAGCCATGGCCACCTGAGGAGCCTTGGTCACCTCAAGGCCAGCCAGTTGTCTCAGCGTCTTTGGTCATCTCATGGCCATGGTCATTTCGGGTCTCTTGGTCATCACCAAGATGACCGCCATGTACTTTTGCTCACCTCCAGTCTGCAGCCACCACAGGCTGAGCCCACAGGGTCTGAGTCTGGCAATGCGTTGGCCCCACAGCCCCTGCAATGACGTTTTGGGAGACGTTTTTGGATGGCCACCCAAACGAATGACGATTTTGGGTGGCCACCTGGCCACCCTCTCCTATGAGGTGACACCAGCAGGTCCAGAAAAGCCACAATTGTCTTCAAAACACAATTTCCATGATACATAATGTGCAATGGCTGCATATAGAGGACCCTCCCTTGTCCTACGGGCTGCATTATGAGCAGTTCCCTTCCCGAGATAACGCCATTACCACGCATAGATAAGTGGCGTGCTCGCAAATGGGTTTTAAATGAACTGGCTGCGTTTTTGCATGTTCTGTACAAATCACTCGTGTACGATTGCTGCGGTAGTTCTCGTGCTGCAGTCACTTGAGTTAACACCAAGAGTCAATACACATAAAAGGCAGATGGCCAGAGAAAAGCACAAATCTTCTGCTGCAACACGAGCCCAGCAGCGCAGTCTTTGTACCCAAAATACCAAAGAAAGGACTTTTCCGAGGGGACCCACCCTTCTCGTGCACAATCTCAAAACCACGGATTTTGCACCCAAAAAAATAAAAAACCCTACCTTAAGGAAGGTTAATATTGTGACAGAAATATATGAAGCTTTCAAAACAGAGATTATTTTAAACACTTGCCCTGTTTTTTGCTGATCTGACGTCTATTTCCATGGAAACCACATCCAGCCGCCGAGCTGCTAGAATTGGGAGAGGTTGCTGTCGGAGTGGCTGGCTGGGCATGGGAAGAGCCATTTTCCAGCAGCATGGTGGAGCTTTTGTAGGGTGGAGGGGGCTTCAGATTCAAAATGGTTTGCCTGCTTGGCCATTCAGGATCACGCCTGGTACATTTACAGGGTTCCTGGCTCAAAACCCAGCAGTATACGCGTTGCTATCACACACAACACGTGTTTTTAAGTGAAACATCTTGAGTGCTTGGATTAAATTGCATTAAATGGTGCTGGAAGACAAAGAAGCCAAGAGATCGTGTCATCAGCTTGTGTTTTGCTTTATCATTCATTAATTAGCGTCCATGTGGATCAACAGCATGTTGGATGCTTTAATATTAACGCTTTTTAGTAAAATCAGTGAGCTTATCCTGGGATGATCTCAGGATTTCCCAAAGGAAATAAAGCTTCCTGGGCTTGGGGCTTTTTGTTTGGTACCTGTGACTGCCTTTAGTCACTCCTCATCCCCTGGAGAGATGATGATGAAGCATCATTTTCAGCTTCTGAAGAAGGGATGCAGACTGAGCTATAACTGCAGTCATGCAGGGGCTGTTCTCAGTGCTTTCCATCTTATTTCCTGGGCTCTTCACAGGAAAGGAAAAAAAAAAAAAAAAAAAAAGGAAAGAAAAAAGAGAGAGAGAGAGAGAGAGAAAGACGTGAATGTAACTTACCTTCCTTTGCAGACCAGCTTTACAGCCAAAATCATTTATTTCAGATAAGAGCTCTCATACGTAAGAGGCAATGTGCTGGGAATCAGATTTGGGATCTGTCCTCAGCTCTGACATTTTCTGTTCTGTGTTGCTTACACGGAGACTCTTTACTAACCTCTTCACAACACCTGCCACCACTGGTTTCAATTTAAGCCAAAATCTTGGAGCACTGCTGTAATACAAAGAGGAATTACAGCCCTTAGCAGCTGGAAATGCATGGAGACGATCTCATTTTTGGCCTCATTGCAGGAGGGTTTTTATTTTTGGAACATTTCATAAGACCCGCTTGTTTGTGTGGAATTTATTTTCGTCGGATCTCAATGAGAATGGAGTATATGAAAGGCTTTTATTCAATTTGCATTTGATTTGTGTTTATCAACACTTTTACTGGGATTCTAAACAGACTCCTTTCGGCAAGCCGAGCAGCGTGTGGCTGCAGCAGCTTTTGTCTCCTGGGCTCCTCATCACCAAGAAGAGCTTTTTGCTCTAATTCCAGTTTTTCAAAAAAAAAAAACAAGCATCATGACGAGAAATTTCCTTCAAAATGCCACCATTTAACCCCCCAAAAAAATAAAAATAAAAATAAAAGGCTCAAGAAGGAACACACTGAAGCCCAAATCTAACCAGATCAGCCAGATGAATCAGACCAATTTGTGCATCTTGGGACACTAACGGACCACAGCAGAACCTGCAGGAGATATTCCCAGAGTGGGAAGGGGCGAAGGCTTTTACAGACTGGGGATTTGAGTTGTTCTCAGGGTCTGTGGCTGCCAGTGATGAGTGCACCTGCATAAAATCGCTGCCCTCGTGCTGGTCACAGCAACTGCTCGCTGCCAGCTCAAGTGGAGCTCGCTCCCGGCACAGACGAAGTGTGAGACCCCTCGGCTTCGTCTCAACACGCTCTGCTCCCCGAGAAGCAGATGAATCAAGGTCTCATCCCGAGGACTCCTCGTACGTGTGAATTTAGGCCGTGGCGCAATCAGATTTAGCACGAAGATTAAAGAGTCTCCTCTGACGTGCTTATCGCAAGACCCCACAAAGAGGCTGACAGAATTAGGCGACGACTCAGCCCACGGCAGCTCTTTTAACTGGCAAAAATATTTAATCTCTAATAAGGAAGTGCGCTGAGTATAAAATTGCCACCCTGAAGCACCCACGGTGGACGGGCTGACAGCTTGTTTGTTAGGCAGAGGAGGTTGTAAAGCGCCTTTGTAAGTGACACGAGCAGCAAGTGCCTCTCCGAGCCTGGTAACAGGCTCCGTGTTGGTAAAGTTCAATTTAAAGCCAGAAATCCAATACACTGACCTGAACCAGCCATAGCCACACTTCCACAATAAATAACATGCTAGAGGAGATGGTAATTGAAAAGAAAATTGCTCTCAGAGGTAGAGAGAGGGGCTGCAAGGTTTTTTCCTGTCCGTGTTTTTCAGGCTTTGTGCTCACCTCCGGCAGATCTTCCTCCCCTCGACGCGGTGCTGGCACCTACGTGCTGCTGCCTGGAAGAAACGTCCTGCAGGAAAAATTGGTGGCTGCAGAGCTCTCCCTGATCATCAGGTACCAACACGTCTCAGCCCACGTGCAGCCTAGGAGCCCGTGGAAATGAAGAGGAAAACACGACTTTCAGGGAGTGTCTGCCTCCCCGTGAAAGCTCTCCCCTGGGCAAGGAGTGCGTAAGGTAATTGGTGTTTGCTTACTGGTGGGGTTTAGGCTGACACTGTATTTATGCTGAGATACACCATTAAGAAAATGTTCCCTTTGGAAAAAAAAATCGCACTTGCTGGTGTGCTGTTGGAAATGATTTAATTTTTTGACATCAGGCAGGGCGCCTGGCTCCCGTTGTGGGTTTGCTCTTCGAGAAATTCACTCGAACTCACTTAAGTCCTCCATAAAAAGAGACAAGTAAAAGACGAGTAAAAAAGACAAATAAAAGCACTCACCACAGATGGCGATTGCGCCTGCAGCAAGAGAGATGGAAATATAAATTAATTGCTCTGAAATTGGGGCAATATAACCCTGAGACATCACACTCAGCTCTTAACACACAACGGCACCGCACGATACCCACATACTGTGGTGATGGGAGCTATAAGGCTATGAAGAGGGTGGAAAAATATGATAAGCTCCTAATATACTGATGCCAGAGGCTCCACGAGCACTTTGCTGTCCTTGCAAACCATCCCCCAGCACACGGGGACGGTGACAGACCCTGAAGGTTTGGCAGAGGCTCGTGGGCACCTTAACCCCGGGTGCAGCCCCGTGGCTGTCAGAGCGCTGCCCTTCCTCCCAGGCCGGGGCACAGAGGAGCACTGCCCTCTCTCCTGGCGTGTTTTTCGCTCTTTGTTTCCTCAGAAAATGGGGCTTTGTGCAATCGAAGCCCTTCCAGACCTCGGCCTCGTCTCCCGTCCCAGCTCCCGGCTCTGCAAGCCGCTCCCTGCCCCGCCGGTAAATATGGATGAGATCTCAGCGGCTCGAATTCCACAAGTTTCTTGAAAACAGATGGCTGGGGAGAGGCAAGAGCGAGGGAAAGGCTTCAGCACGAGCCCGACTATTATTAGAGACCGGAGACTTCGCGCCGGGGAGAGCTGCCGCTCCCTGCAGCGGGGAGCATTTCGGAGCCACTGGTTTCCTTCATGCCACCAGCAGATCCCCCAAGGCACTTGTGGGGTCCTGGGAGCAACCTGCCCGATAGAATAAGCGCCCTACACGTGGTCTCAGCCCCATAACACCCAGAAACACGCAGGGAAAGCCGGCCCGGAGGTCTCCTCGCCTGGCTTCCCCCTCCTTGCTCTCAGCATCCTCGCCGCTTTCCCCTCCTGCTCCCACCCGCGGCGCCGTCTCCGCGCTTCCCATATGGAGTGCCGAGAACTTTGCCACTCCACGAAGCCTCTGCACAGCCCAGGGCTCCAAAATAACCGAGCTGCACCACCCAGCCATGGCAAGGGGCTGCGAGAGAGGCGCTAAGAAGGGCTTTACGGCCGGGTTTTTGCACGGGAGCCAACGTGAGAGGCACTAATTACGTCTCAGAAGTGCCAGAGTCAGCCCCTTCAGCTGGGATGGAGCAGGGGAGGCAGCACGGCTCTGACAGCCACCTGGAACAGCAACGCACAGGGAAGCCATAAAATATTCAAGAGCGACAGAAGATTCCAGCAAAGACATTTGCTTTAGCTCTTTGCAAATGAAGGGGACTGGGGGGGGGGGGCTGGGAAGGAAAGCCGGGTGTCGCACTAATTATTCCCTCTCTCCTAATTAGTTCCTTGAATTTAAAATATGGGCTCAGCTCGCGCAGAAGCTCGGCGAGCCCATTGTGCTATTAATACATCCCTGGCGTGATATAGTTAAAAATACTGCCACCCTTTCGAGACAAGATGTGGCTCGGAAGTGTCACGATGGGAGGAGCTGAGGGATGGAAACCCTCTTAAAGGAGTACGGCTTCCCCGGCGTCAAAATCCAAGAGGAATGGGCTTGGCACGACCCCCCAGGCCCAGCCTGCCCTCCCCGAGTGCACGTTTGGAAATAATTCTTATTTTTTTTTGCAGGGATCTGCAGGTGGATTCGCAATTCTCAGGTGCCTGGCTTCCTTCAGACGGGCAGGGCAAGGTCAGATTCGGAACAAAAGGCAGGATTTGGAAGCATCCCCGCTCCGTGCAGCCACACTCGGGGAACCCACAGGTATTTGTCCTGCAGTGGAAGCACAAATTGTGGGCGAGATCTGGGTCAGACACCGCCGACACAACACCACACGCCTCCTCCCACGGGCTGCGTGAGCCACAGAACCAAGACAGGGGGGTTAACAGCACCTTCCGACCTCCTGGCCACATGGAGCAGAGCTTCGTTTTCAGATCCCGGTGCCTCCAGGACAAGCAGCAGCTCCCCTCCCAGCTCCTCCCGTGGTTCTGCATCCACGTGGGTTAATTCCTGCTCCATCCCGCTGGCTGCCTCCAGTCGCAGGGAAACAATACCTGAGCTTCACGTTTGCTCGGTGCTGGTTGATCTCTTTTCCCCCTGCTCATTTCAGTCCATAATGGATCAATATTTGTGTGTATTAAGAGAAAAAAAGACCGGGCACGTCCACCACGGGCAAACAAAGGCAGCCCTTCACGGGGGAAAGCACACCTCTGCCTTTTGGGCAATAAACCAGTGATCTGCAGCCTGGGCTTCCTCCTAAACCTGGGGGAAATGACCAAAAATGATCCCTGCGATGCGTTTTGGGGTATCCCAAAACTAGAGAGACCCCACCCAGCCCCTTCCCTCCTCCCGTGCCTCAGTTTCCCTCAGTCCTTTCCCTCCTGTTAATCAGGGATCGTTTCTTGTCCTGCTGCAGCCCAAAACAGGGCTCCTGCTGCAGAGTGCAAACTCTCAAAAAAAACACATTTATCCCCTCAAAATGCTCCAAATGCAGCTGGTTGGGAGCCTGCTGTGCCCGCAGCTTTGCATTTTGGTGGCCTGGGGAGCTCAGCGAGCATCGCAGGAGCAGCTCAGCCCCGCGGCATCGCAGCAGGGTACCAGTAAGTGTGTGCCCTGGCCCCGCTGTGCCACCCAGAGCAGGAGGAGCTGGTGCTCAGGGAGGTGACAAAATTTGAGGCGAAGCCCTCGTGGCTGCCAGCATCCGGGGTTTGCAGCCCGAGGCGGCCTGGAAGCTGGGTGACAACGTGCTGCCGAGCTGGGTGTCTCCCACCAGCTTCGCGCGGAGCCAAGTTCTGGTTTCCCATAGGAAAAAAAAAAAAAAATCGACACAAAAGCCAGCTCGTACTCACCAAGCGACGGAATCCCAGGAATTCTGCTCAAGTGGGTGCTGCTGGGTTTGGGGTAGGATTGGGGCGAGAGCTGCATCCACGTCCTGGCTGCTCCTCGGGGCTGGTGCCGCAGCCAGGCACTGAGCTCTTCGCCCAGAGCTCGTGGGGGTCTTGCTGGCACACACGGAGCTGCAGGGCTGCACACCTTGGGAAGCCATTGGGAATCCAGGCCTTGTCCCTTAAAAACAAAACACAAGAAAAAAAATAAATTAAAAAACACACACACACACACACACACACACACACAAAAACCCAACAACAATAAACCAGCTCCAGTAATCGCTATGGTAATTAAAAGGAGGTTTCAACGCAAGTCTCAATTTGCATTAATTAAATCAACCGGGGGAGCTTCGGTGGAGTAAACGAGGTTGTCTGAGGAGCAGCAAACGCTGCGGCAGGCTGGGGCTGCTCGCTGCACATTGCTGCACCTCCCTGCACCTCGCTGCACGTTTCTGCACCTCCCTGCACCTCCCTGCACCTCGCTGCCTGCACGCACGGGCTGGGAGGGTCCTGCAGCTGTGAGGGGCTTCCCAGCAAGGAGGAAGCCACAGAGAGCAGGGGCTGGGGAGGTTGGAGGGGAGGTTGGAGGGGAGGATGGAGGGGATGCAGCCAGCTCCGAGCTGCTGGGAGCCGCACGCCCGCTTGGTGCTGCCGGCTGTGAGCCCCGAGCCCGCGGAGCCGCAGCAGGTCGGCGAGCGGAGGTTGCGCTGCGGCGAGGCGTGGGGAAGAGGAATTTGCCCGTTCACACCCCGGCCAGGCTGCGAGCACAGCTGTGAGGGGAATACAAATGGGCAGCTGGGTTTTTTTGTTGTTGTTTTGTTTCGAATTTATTTTTAAAGGCACCGGTTTGAGCAGGAAAGCCGGTGAGACGCAAGGTGCTTGGCTGGAGGTGAGCCCTTCCCAGAGCAGAGCCCCAGGGCCGGCTGTGTCCCCATAACCAGCACAACCCAAAAACCCCACAGCCAGCGGGACCCCACAGCTTAAAACCCAGCTCTGTCACGTTCAGCCCCGCTCTGTAGGTTCAGGCTGACCCAGAGCTGATAAGGGAGGGTCAGTGGGGCAGCTGGCAGCCCAGGCTAACCTTGAACTGCTGCCTCCTGCCAAAATAAAACAAAACAAATCAAATCAAATCAAAACAAAACCAAACCTTTCTGGCCAGCCCCAGCGAAGCAAAGCAAGCGAGCTGGGAAGCAGGGCAGAGGTCTCCACCGCTTGGCAGTGGGGTCAGGGGGTGCTGGGAGAGGGATCCCACAGCAGCCGAGCTCAGGGGAGCTCAGAGGGGACGATGGAGCGGCCACAGCAACACCAGGGCTCTTCCCATCTCTCCTCATTCCTCTTCTGGGCAAGAAGAGAGCTGGGGACAGGGCCCCAGTCACTGCCTCTCGCCGTTAGGCAGGATGCAGAAGCACAGCCACCTCCTAACAGGCTCTGTCCCCCCCAAATCACTGCAGAAATCGACCTTGAGCGTCCCCACCCCACCCTCAGCATCTCAGCGTTATCACGCCCCAGCCTGCTCCCAGCACCAGAGGCTGTAAATCAGTTAAAAAATATCTCTGGAAGCCTCAAAAGCTTCAAAAGCACCGGGAGCTTCTGGTCCTGTCCGTGTCGGCCCTTTGTGCCACGGGGGGAGGACAGGAGATGTGTCCTCTGCCCTCACCTTCCCCTCACCACCCCAGAGCATCCCCAGCCCTCGATTAAAAGGAGACGGCGAGGAGGGGACGCGGCTGTCACATCGGGGCAGGGAAGGACCCTGCTGCTCCATTCCCCGCTTCCCCCAGGGCCCTGGGGTTTGCTGGCACCGGGCGAGGAACAGCTCAGGCCCCCAAACCCGAGGACACCTTGCTCCTGTAGGGTCCCACGAGCTGTGGCAGCGGGGGACAAAGGACGGGCAGGTGGCGTGCCACCACCCCGCTGGTGCCGAAGCAGTGCGTCCTGCAGCACAGAGCCCATACGGAAATCTGGGGAGGGTCTGCGGGGCCCTAAACCAGCAGCCACCATGCCACCAGGCTGCTTCGGGACAGCTGAGGACCGGACCCTCCTAAAAAAGCAGCCCCTGTGCTCACGGCTCCGGTATTGCTGGTTGTAGAGGCTTCTGGGCTGCTTCCAGCACGTGCTTGAGCCTGCAGCCTGCTCGTGGTGCTGCCAGGCTGCTCAGAGATGTTTCCTTAAACCACTTTCCTCCCCTCTTTCCCCTCCCCAAATTTTGTGCTTGAAGCCAGCGACCAGCTCAGCTTCCCGGTCAGATCTGCCTCACCTCCACGCTCGGAGCCCTTTCGCTGCGTCTTCACTCTGGTTCTTGTGGCCCCGCTTGCTCCGTCCCCAACCCTGCCCCTGCCACGTGTGCCCTCGAGCCCCACGCGTGCCAGAAGGCCACCACCCCAAGGATCCCAAGTCCTTGTCCCTTGGGGTTTTATTCCCCGAGCTCCTCAGCCCTTGCTGCCCCGCTGCAGCCCTGGGGCTGGGAGGGATTTCCTGGCACTCCTGGCGAGCGCCGCAGCCACGTCCCGCACGCTCAGCCCCCAGGCCCTGCTGTCCCCAGGGGCCCTCCTGCTCTTCGGGGCTGGCTTCCAAACGTCCTCGTGCTGGCTACGAGCAGATGATTCCCCGGTGCCCGGGGTTAGAGGTTGGAGAGGCAGGGAGGTGCTGCTGGCACCACCGAGTCGCCGACGCCGTCCAGGAGGTGCTCCCAGCGGTCAAAATCCTCCTGCAGGTCTGTGTGGGGCAGAGCCGGGCACGGGGTCACTGCGGCAGCTCCCGGCCTGGCCCCGCGTCTAAAAGAGGAGCAGCCACCGGGCGCCTTGCTTTGTGCAGCAAAGCTTTGGGGAGACCCCAAAATTTCCCAACCGGTGACCCCCAACCCTGTGGGGTGCCAGAGCCTCGGCCACAGGAGGACAGGAGCCACGTGGCTCATGGCCATATGGGATGGGAAGCCCCAAAACAACCCCGGGGAGGCAGCCCTGCAAGCTGAGGGCCCTCGTGCTCTCCCGAACCCCATCCAACATCCCCATACCCACACCGTACCGAGGTGCCTCTGCAGGAAGGCCAGAGCCGCCCGGCTGATGATGTCCAGGCCCTTGTGGGGGTCGAGGGTGCCCCCCACGTTGAAGATCCGCCTGACGAGCTTCCCGGTGAGGAAGGCGAAGTCGGTTTGGCTGTGGTGCACGGACCCCCTGGGGAAGGGAAGGGAAAGAAGGGAGCATGGAAGGGCTGCTCCTGCTCCCGGCCAGCTCCTCGCTGCTCCTTTTGGGGTTGGGGGGATCAGCGGGTGCCTGCCCCCAGCCCCAACTCACAGCACGGTTATGATCCTCGTCTGGCTGTTCCTGGAGCTCAGCCTCTTCATTTTGGCGATGCTTTCCGGCGTCTGGAACTTCTCGGCGTTGATGAAGAGCACGGGCCTGGGCACCTCCGGGTACAGCGTGTTCTCCAGGGGGAACATCCAGGCGTCGAGAGCCACCGCACACCTACACGGCACGGACACACGGCGCTGGCCTCGGGCAGCCCCCGGCCCCCCAACCCCTCGGGAGCATCCCCGGAGCTGCTCACCTGAAGCTGGGCTCCTTCACCAAGGCCAGCACAGCGGTTACACCCCCAAACGAATGCCCCATGACGGCCACTTTGGCCAGATCAACGCCATCCTGAAAAAAAAAGGTGACCCGGCGTGGCTCCGCACACACCCCCAGGAAAAACCCCATGAACCATGAGCCGATCCTGCCTGTGAGGGGCACCCAGCAGGGGCACGACCCCCCCAGCTCGACGAAGCCCCCCGGGTGCTCCCCCAGCTCCGGGCACCTTCAGCACGGAGAGGTCAAAGTCCGGGTGCAGGACGTTGGGGACGGGCCGACCGCCGCGCACGGCCTGGAAGAGCCGCAGCGCCCGCACGCACTCGTTCGCTCGCTGATGAACCTGCAGCGAGAGTTACCCCAGGCAATTAGCCCCCTGCTAATTACAGGCAGAGGTCCTCACCCTGCTGCTTTCCCCAGTGTCCCCCCCAGGCTCTTCTCTCTAAGCCTGCAGGGCTGCGGTGAATTTTTTTGGGGTGTTTTTTTTCCTTTTTCTCTCTGATTCACTCCGTCTGCTACCACAGACCGCTGGAAATAACCAAAAGCCCCCGAAATCCCTCAGTGCTGAGCCGTGCCGGGGTCACGCTGCCCTTCGGCCGAGCCTCTGCTATATTTATAAAAATAATCATCTCTGCTGGATTTATTGTTCCCTTTCAACGCAAAATTTCAGCACGAGCACGAGCTCGTGGGGGCATTTTTCTGGGGAACTTTTTCCCTTGACGGTGCCCCGTGCTGTGAAATGGGGTGGACGTGAAGCAAACGGGCTGGGAAGCAGCACCCGTAGCCCCCCCCAGCCCCCCCAGTACCTGCATGTTCCGAAAATAAAACTCCTTCTGCCCCGGGGGCAGCCGCTGGTGCTGGATCCACTCCTCCTGCCCGCTCTCCGCCGCGCAGAAATATGTGGCCGAGGCTGAGCCGTCCCTGCAGGGGAGGGCAGGGGGCACATATGGGGGGGGCAGCACCCCTGCCTTACCCCTGCCCTATATCCAGACCCCTGGCGGGGCCACCAGTGGGGTCGTTTCCCTCCTGGGACCGCCGGACCCGCAAGGCAGCGGGGTCTGGGTGCCAACCTGTGCTCCAGCGCCGCCACCACGAAGCCCCGGGACGCCAGCTCCGTGCAGAAGGACGAGTACAGGGTGCTGTGAAGGGTCCCAATGGGGTCAGGGCTCCCACCCGGGTCCCCGTCGCAGCTCCAGCCCTAAATCCCAGCCCGTCCTCCTACCGAAAAGCCCCCAGGCCGTGGGAGAAGATGACCAGCGGGTAGCCGCCGCTGCGGGGTTTGAAGGGCCCCTTCCAGCTCACCGGCACCCTACAGGAGCCTGCGGGGAAGAGAAGGGACCCCAGAAAAAACGGGGGGGGACGGGCAGCGGGGTGCTGATTCCACAGCGGGACCCCACTTGGCCCCGTCACCACCCGCAGCACCCTCCCCACATCCTCCTCGCACCGGGGATGGGGTTTGCGGCCTCAAATCCCACTAAGGGAGTAGGGTCCAAGGTCAGGGGTGGCACCCGGGATGGGGTCGGGGTGCCGGGTGCCCCCTTACCGAAGGCGACGTGGAGCAGGGGAGCGCCCCAGCGCGGGCTGCGGCCGCCGAATTGGGCCATCCCGCGGCTGTACTCGTAGCGGGGGATCCAGCGAGGCCGCTCGGCCCCCGCCCGGGGCTCGCAGGGGTAGAAGAGGCGGAGGAAGAGCCCCTGGGGGAGAGAGGGGACGGGGGGGGGGACAGTGTGGGGACACCGGGGGCTGTGCCCTGCGCCCCTCACAGCCGTGCCCACCGTGGGACATCCTCGGTGAGCTCAGGCTGCTCGTCCTCATCCCCGTCCCCGTCCCCATCCCCGTCCCGTACCTGCCGTGTGTGTCCCACCATGACGTCCACGCAGCCCACGCTGTGGGGTCCCTTCCCCGGGGGCAGCGCCAGCGACTGCTCCCCCCCCATGGCCCCTGGCTGCAGGCAATGGGTCAGTGGCCGTGCCCCGCACCCCAAACCCCATTCAGCCCTTTACCCCGTCACCGAAACCCCGCGTGGAAGCTGATATTGGGGGGTCCAGCCCCATACCCAATGGGGCTGAGGGTTTTTAACCCATCCCCTGCCCCATTTGCCCCCCGCCGTCCCCATCCCACCCCAAAACCCGGCCGGGCCCTACAAGGGGAGCGCGAGCAAGAGGGCAGCGCGGGGCTGGGGGGGCTCAGAGCCCCCTGGGGACATGGGGGGAATATGGGGGGGACATGGGGGGCACAGCCCTGTCCCCATCCCCCCCCCCCGCAGAACTACAGCTCCCGGCATGCCCCTGGCTGGGGACTACAGCTCCCAGCATGCCTTGCAACCCCCCTCCCCCCCCCGGATTGCACAGCCCTGCCTGCAGCTCCCAGGGCTCCCCCCAGTGCTCCCAGTTACCAGTGCAAATCCCAGGGCGCTCCCAGTGCTCCCCCGATAGCTCCCAGTGACCCCCCAATAACTGCCAGTGTCCCCCATGACTCCCAGTGCCCCCCAGAGCTCCCAGTGCCCCCCAGAGCTCCCAGTACTCCCCCATAATTCCCAGTATCCCCCATAGCTCCCAGTACCCCCCATTGCTCCCAGTGCCCCCCAGAGCTCTCAGTGTCCCCCCTATAGCTCCCAGTGACCCCCATAATTCCCAGTATCCCCCATAACTCCCAGTGCACCCCGGAGCTCCCAGTGCCCCCCAGAGCTCCCAGTGCTCTCCTATAGCTTCCAGTATCCCCCCTGGCTCACAGTGTCCCCCCCCCCATAACTCCCAGTACCCCCCAAAACTCCCAGTGCCCCCCTATAGCTCCCAGTACCCCCCCCATAACTCCCAGAGTCTCCCAGAGCTCCCAGTGCCCCCCAGAGCTCCCAGTATCCCCCAGAGCTCCCAGTTCCCCCCCATTGCTCCCACTGCCCCCTCATTGCTCCCAGTGCCCCCCCCCCCAATAGCTCCCAGTGCCGTCCTATAGCTCCCAGTATCCCCCCCTGGCTCCCAGTGCTCCCCCATAACTCCCATTGCCCCAGTAACTCCCAGTGACCCCTGTCCCAGTTCCTCCTCTGGCTCCCACTGCCCCTCCCACAGCCCCCCGAGCTCCCAGTTACCCTCTGTGCCCCCCAGCTCCAGCACCCCCCGGGCACCAGTATCCCCCAGTACCCCTCCCAGCACTGCCCGCGGTCACCAGTGCAGGGGGACACAGCTCCCAGCACACACCAGTGCTCCCAGTACTACAGCTCCCAGTGCCACGCTTGGGCGGGGACTACAGCTCCCAGTAGCCACCAGTGTGGGACACAGTGCCCAGTGCTCCCAGTGCAAAACCGGAGCTCCCAGTGCAAAACCAGAGCTCCCGGTGCCACCAGTGGAAAACCAGAGCTCCCAGTGCAAACCCAGTGCAAAACCAGAGCTCCCAGTGCAAAACCGGAGCTCCCAGTGGGAAACCAGAACTCCCAGTGCAAACCCAGTGCAAAACCAGAGCTCCCAGTGCAAAACCAGTACAAAAGCAGAGCTCCCAGTGCAAAACCGGTACAAAACTAGAACTCCCAGTGCAAAACCGGAGCTCCCAGTGCAAAACCAGTAGAAAACCAGAACTCCCAGTGCAAAACCAGAGCTCCCAGTACAAAACCAGAGCTCCCAGTATAAAACCAGTGCAAAACCAGAGCTCCCAGTGCCCCACTCACCCCCAGTCCCACCAACCTGTGGCGCTGCCGTGCCCTGCCTGCCCTGCAGCCGGGGCTGGGACGGTCCCCACGGTCCCCACGCCCCCCCCAGGGTCCCCACGCCCCCCCCCAAGCCCCCCCCCACGCCCCCCACGCGTGGGTCCCGCTCCCCCCCCCCCCGCTCCGTGCCCTGGCTCCCCCCCCCGCCGTAATCCCCTGGGGATTAAAACTCCCCGCGGGGCCGAGCTGTGCCCTGGGCCGGGCAAAGAGCCAAAGCCTGGGTTAAAAATACCCTAAAACCCCCTAAATCCACCCAAAAGCCCCGCCAAGCTCCTGCCCACGCAGCCCACGCGGGGCTCCCGCTGCGCTCGGTTCCTCCCCGGGGAAACTGAGGCACGGGTGGGCTCCGGGGGTGTCACCGCGCCTGTCCCCAGGGTCGCCCACCCTGTCCCGCGTGGGAGCCACCCCCTTTCGGAAACCCCCCCCCGTGTCCCACGCGTGTCCCCGGGTTTCCATTGAAAGGATTCACGCGGCTCACTCTCCCACTCGAGTTTTTTTTTGTGTTTTTTTTCCAGTTTGCCCAGCGGAGGGCTAATTGGGGCGGGGGGGTAAAGGGGGGGTCAGGCCTGACGCTCCCCGTCACGGCAGAGACCCCCCCGAGAGCAAGGACACGCGTGGGGCCACGGGGCGTGGGGCCACGGGGCGAGCCGTGAGGTCGGCGCTAGGACCCCGCGGACCCCCGGGCTCCCCCTCCCACCGCGGGGAACCCCCGGCCCACGTGGGCCCCCCGCCGGCTCGGCCAATGGGAGGTCGCCGGGGGAGGAGGGAGTGTCAGAGAGCCACGCCCAGTGGGAGGGAACGGCCAATGGGAGAGGAGGAGGCGTGGCCGAGGGCGATTGTTGTGACGGTGGGAACGGGGAGGGAGGGGGCGCGGGGAGGGGGGGAACACCGAGGGGAGGGGGCGCGGGGAGGGAGTGGGGGGGGCACCGGGGGAGGGACAGACGGACAGAGCCGGGGGGACGGACAGACGGACAGACGGACAGACGGGGGGGGGACCCCAGCTTGCCACGGGGTCCCGGGGACAGCCAGCCGGGGGGGGCACAGGTAGCAAAGCCCGTGGGGGGGGGACAAGGACAGACGGACAGGGCACGGGACGGACAGACAGCACGGGGCAGGGACAGACGGACAGCGAGGTGACGGGGGGGGGGCACCCGGGGGCACTGACGGCACCGTGGGGAAGGGGGAGAAAACCGGGACGCCCCTAATCCCAATCCCTAATCCCAATCCCTAATCCTAATCCCGCCCCCAAACCCAATCCTGGTCCCAATCCCAAATCCCAACCCCAAGTCCTCACCCTGATCCCAAACCCCATCCCGGTCCTGATCCCCATCCCAAATCCCCCTCCCAAACCCCCAATCCCAACCCTAAACCCCCATCCCAACCCCAAATCCCAATCCCCTCCCCGCAATGGGCTGCAGGCAGCACCGGGGTCCCTTTTGGGGCTGGGGGCCGGGGGGGCTTTGGGACCGACCCGCAGCCTCCCCCCGCTGCTCCTAGGGAGGCTCCAAGCCCCCCGGGGGGGCTGGGATGGGATCGGGGCGGCCGCACGCACCCAGCCACGAGGGCACCGGAGGAGCACCGAAGGTACGGGGACAGGGACGGGGCTGGGGAGGGGGGAAAAAAAAGGGGGGGAGAGATGAGGGAAATGGGGAGGGGGTGTCCCGGTGGCCCCCCCCCGTGCTGACACAGTTGGCAGGGAGGCGATCGTGCGACCTCGCTGCCTCTCCAGGGATTTGAAGCCGGGCCAAGCGGCGGCGGTGGAATTGTCACCGCAGCCAGCCGAGGAAACGCAGCGCCGGGGGGACGGGAGGGACACGGGAGGGACAGGAGCGGGACACCGAGGGGACAGGAGCAGGACACCAAGCAGGACGCCTCGCACCGGCCCCGCTTCTTGCCCCGCAGCCGGAGGCTCCCCAGACCCCGCGGAGCCGGGCACGGAGAGGGGACCGCGGGTCCTCGGTGTCCCCGCACACCGGGGGCCACCCCGGAGCCGTCCCCGTTGCCACCGTCCTCCGTCAGCCGTCGGAGCCCGATGAGCCGCCGAGGCCGAGCGTGACCCTATGCAGGCCAGGAAGAAATACCTGCTGGTGGCCTTCCTTGCCTCCTGGCTCCTGCTCTTCCTCCTCCTCCTCGGGGACCGCCTGCGCCGTTCGGCTTTCATTTCCCAGCCGAGAGCCGGGTCCCCGAGGCGCTGGCCCCGCTGGGCCGATCGCTCCCTCCTGGGAAGCTTCGCGGACCCCCAGGAGCTGCAGGACCGCGGGGCCCCCCCGCCGCCCTCACCCCGGCTGAACGCCTCGTCCCGGTGCCGCATGGAGACCTGCTTCGACCTCGGGCGCTGCCGGCGGCACGGCTTCAAGGTCTTCACCTACCCGCGGCAGCGCGGCCAGCCCGTGTCCGACAGCTACGGCAAGATCCTGGCCTCCCTCGAGCGCTCGCGCTACCACACGCGGCGCCCCGAGGAGGCCTGCCTCTTCGTGCTGCCCATCGACACCCTGGACCGCGACCGCCTCTCGGCCCGCTACGTCCCCGGCCTGGGCCAGGAGCTCGGCGCCTCCCCGCTGTGGAACGGGGGCCGCAACCACCTCGTCTTCAACCTCTACTCGGGCACCTGGCCCCACTACGGCGAGGAGCTGGGTTTTGACGTCGGGCAGGCCATGTTGGCCAAAGCCAGTTTTGATGCTGGGAGTTTCAGGCCCGGTTTCGACGTCTCCATCCCTCTCTTCCCCCGCGACCACCCGCAGCGGGGTGGGCAGGAGGGGAGGCTGCGGCACGGCGCGGTGCCCCCGAGGAAAAAATACCTGCTGGCCTTCAAGGGGAAGAGATACCTGACCGGCATCGGGTCCGGCACCAGGAACGCGCTGCACCACATCCACAACGGGAAGGACATCGTCTCCCTCACCACCTGCAAGCACGGCAAGGACTGGGAGAAGCACAAGGACGAGCGCTGCGACAAGGACAACGTGGACTACGAGAAGTGAGTGGGGTGGGGAAGGGGGTGGGAGGGTGAAAGGGGGGAGCCCTGCGGGTCTGGGGGGTGGGAAATGGGGAGAGAGGAGGATTTGGGGCTGTCCCCCCGCGTCCCGGCCTCGTCCCAGCCCCAAGCTCCCCCCTTGGGGACATCGGGGGAAATGTGCGGTGGCACCCACTGCAAAACGGGATGGGGACGCAAAGTTCGGCGAGTTTGTGGGGTCCCGGGACCGGGGAGCTGCACACCGGCTCCTCACCTCCCTGTCCCGCCCTCAGCCAGGGTGGTTTGGGTGGAAAAAAAGGGATTTGGGGCCAGGATGAGAGGTGAGGATAAGCAGGGAGGTCTCGGTCCTGCCACCCGGGGACATCCCGCGGCCACCCGACCCCGAGAGCAGATGGAAGGGCCGCGTGGGACATCATCCCCAAAGCGTCTTAGGAGGTGCCGGGAGGTAAAAGTGAAGCCGGGGCTGGGGGCACTGGGATTAGCCAGGGCTCTGGGGCCGCTCGGGTATCGCCTGGCCCCGACACGGCCCCGTCAGCCCCCGCCCTGGGGCTGTTTTTTGGGGACGGGGCACGGCAGCAGCGGAGCCGCTCGGAGGGGGACGTGGTGGGCGCCCGGCACGGCCCCGAACAAAACAAGGAAGCCCTGACGGCAAAAGTGCCCGGAAACCACAGCGGGGCACGAGCCAAATATTTCCATCGGGAGGTTTCGGCCCCGCAGCCCGGCCGGCGCCAGCCTCCCCGCCACGGCTGCCGGCCAAAAAGGATGCTCGGACCCCCCCCGGGATGCTCGGACCCCCCCAGGACACGTCCTGCTGGGTCCCCTCCGAGCGGGTGGCAGCGGGGTGGTCCCAAAAGGCGAGCGCTGGAGGTGCCTGGCCCTAAGGATGTCGCCGTCGGGGTTGTCACTGCTGTGGTTTCACGGGGTGTCTGGCCAGGATTTGGGGTGTTGGCGAGGCAGGGAGTGCCCCCCGGGATTTGGGGGATTTGGTGTCTGTAGGAGATGCAGGGATGATCCTACAGCAGTGGGTTTTGTTCCCAAATCTGCGTGCTGCTTTCCTGCGGGGATGCTCCAGGGTGCCCCAACACCCACTGAGGGGGGCTCATCCCCACGTCCCCACCACGGCCGGGTCTGGGAGACCTTTCCCTTGGGGCCCAGCCCCAATTTGTCCCCGCAGCCCCCCCGGCCAGGCCGTGTGTGTGTCCCCCATCCCCTCCGGGCAGGAACAGTCGGGGTCTGTCCCAGCTCCGTGTCAATATTGGATTTTCCGGTGCGGTCACCCCTCCCCAGCAGCACAGACGGGGCTTTCATCGCCTGGGGCCCTGCCGGCCCTTCTGTCCCCCCCCCATAAAAAAAAAATGCTGCCGGGGCAGGCAGGGCTGCTCCTGCCCTACAAGCCTGGGCACAGCGCAGGAATCACCGCGATTTTGGGCTCAGGGGTTTGGGTGCTGCGTTGTGGGGTGGCGTGGAGGGGGCTGTGCTCCCCCCCGGGTAACACCGGGGGTCTCCTGACCCCGCTCTTTGGGGTGAATTTGGCTCCTGGCTCTGCCACGGGTTCCCTTGGTGGGCACCCCCCAGGGCGCTGCAGCCCCACCAAGCCCAGCCCCGATCCATCCCAACCCCACAAGGATGGGTGCCCGGCCTCGTAGGGTGCCAACAAAACCCCGTGGGGTGCACGGGGGTGTGGGGGGCAGTGCCTGACCCCCCCCACGTCCCCCAAAAAGGTTCGACTACCAGGAGCTGCTGCACAACTCCACCTTCTGCATCGTGCCCCGCGGCCGGCGCCTGGGCTCCTTTCGCTTCCTGGAGGCGCTGCAGGTACTGGGGGGGCTCCGGGGGGGGGACATGGGACAAGGGACTCGTCTGTGGGGTCCCCGGGCTCTGTCCCAGCCCCTGTGGGGTCCCTCGCAGGCCGCCTGCATCCCCGTGCTGCTGAGCGATGGCTGGGAGCTGCCCTTCTCCGAGGTGATCGACTGGAGCAAAGCCGCCGTGGTGGGCAGTGAGAAGCTGCTCCTGCAGGTACCGGGGCCGGATCCTGCCCCGTGCTGGGCACCAGTTTTTTTTTGGGGGGGGCTGACCCCAGAGGTGGCGGAGGAGTCGCTGCTTTTGGGGTGTAAAAGCTCTGCAGTCAACTACCCCATCCTGTGTGGGGGTGCTGGGGGTCCTGTCCCAGCCCTGGGACATCTCCGCAAACCCTCGGGGGGGGTCCCAGGCCTGATCCTGCTCCACAGAGAGGGCTGTGGCCATGGCACTGGTTATGGGGGACCCCTTGGGACCATACGGAGGTCCTGGGGGGGGTTAAACCAGCCCTGCTCGCCCCACAGATCCCCTCCACCGTGCGCTGCATCCACCCGGAGCGCGTGCTGGCCCTGCAGCAGCAGACGCAGTTCCTGTGGGACGCCTACTTCTCCTCCGTCGACAAGATCGTGCACACCACGCTGGAGGTGAGCACAGCCCCACGGGGACCCCCCCAACTGGGTTATGGGGAACCCTTTGGGGCGCTGACGGCACCTCCCGGCCCCTCGCAGATCATCAAGGACCGGCTGCTCCCGCACCGCTCGCGGCCCCGCTTCCTCTGGAACGCGCCCCCCGGGGGGCTGCTGGCCCTGCCCGACTTCTCTACACACATCGGGGACTTCCCCTTTTATTACCTGCAGCACGGTAGGACCCCCATGGCGTCCCCCAAACCCCCCCGGCTGAGCACCATGGGCTTGGTGCGCGTCCTGACGCTTCTCCTCTGCCCCTGTCCGGCCCCACTCGCAGGCTCCAGCCCCTCTGACAAGTTCACGGCCTTCATCCGCGTCGTCTCGCCGCTGTCCCAGCCCGTCCTCAGGCTCATCCAGGCCGTCTCCAGGTCCCAGTACTGCGCCCAGGTGGGGGGAGATGGGGGATGGAGTAACGGGGGGCATGATGGGGCAGGTTCCCGGGGGCTGGGGTGGGATTTGGGTGGGATTGGGGTGGGAATGGGGGGGCTGACAGTGCTTGTGTCACCCTTGGGGACAAAGCTGCCCCCTCCTCGCGGTGCTGGGGCCACCCCTGGTTGCATCCTGGGTCCAAACCCTCGTGGGATGGTTTTGGGGTGGAAGAGGCGCAGCCCTACTGAGAGCTGAGCTGGAGCCGGTCCCGCTGCCGGATCTGGGGGGGGCTCAGCCCTGCGAACCCCAACACGTCCCAGGGGGGCAGCCCCGGGGAAACCCCCTCGTGGTGCCCCCCAGCCCTGCTTTTCCACCCCGCTGCAGATCCTGGTGCTGTGGAGCTGCGAGAATTCACCGCCACCGCTCGAGAAGTGGCCCCAAATCACCGTGCCCCTGAGCGTCATCGAGGGCAGGAGGGAGGTACGAGGAGCCGGGACGTGCGGGGAGCCGGGCACCCACCCGGGGGCACATCCCAAATTTAATTTCCCCCCCCTCTGTAGCCCAGCGACCGCTTCTTCCCTTACGCGGCCATCCGGACGGACGCGGTGCTCAGCCTGGATGAGCACAGCAGCCTCTCCACCAGCGAGGTGAGGCCGTGGGCACCGTGATCCCCGACCCCACAGAGCTGGATGAGCCCCGTGCTGAGAAAATGGGATGCTCAGCGGCCACCGTGGGGCTGACAGGGAGCCGTGCCCGCTGTCCCCGTGTCCCCACACCCAGGGGACCCCTCGGGGGGGACATTGGGGATGGCGATGGGTCCCTGTTGATGCCACCCCCTGTGCCAGGTGGATTTTGCCTTCGTGGTGTGGCGCAGCTTCCCCGAGCGCATCGTGGGCTTCCTGGCCTCCAGCCACTTCTGGGACGCCGAGCAGCAGCGCTGGGGCTACACCTCCCGCTGGACCAACGAGCTCTCCATCGTCCTCACCGCCGCCGCCTTCTACCACAGGTACCCCAGCGCACCGGGAGGCCGGGGGGAGCCCCACGAGCTTGAGGGGGGGGCACGGACACATCCTGCCCCCTCCTCGCCGCCTCCCCCAGGTATTATCACAGCCTCTTCACCGGGTACCTGCCCGCGGGGCTGCGCGAGCTGGCGGGGGGCCTGGCCGCCTGCGAGGACATCCTGATGAACGTCCTGGTGGCCGCCGTCACCAAGCTGCCGCCCATCAAGGTGGCCCAGAGGAAGCAGCACAAGGAGGCCGTGCCCCAGCAGCAGGTTAGGGGGCGAGGAGGGGGTGCTGAGACCCTCCCCAAACCGGGAGCAGAGCCCCTGAACCCCGCGCTTTTCCCCCCGCCCAGGTGAAGGGCACGGCGGCGAGCAGCAGCGGGGGTTTTTCGCAGCAGCAGGACTGCCTCAACCAGCTGGTGGACTGGTTCGGGTACATGCCCCTCGTGTCCTCCCAGCTGCGCCTCGACCCCGTGCTCTTCAAGGACCAGGTCTCCATCCTGCGCAAGAAATATCGCCACTTGGAGAGGCCCTGAGCCCCGCCGGGCACCCCGACCCCACCGCACGGACCTCAGGGGAGCAGCGGATCCCTCCCGGAGCGAGCGCTGGGGTGGCTGCCCACGGGGTTTTTACTTGGTATTGGGTTTTACCAGTACGATATAGGGCAGGGCAGGCACGGGGATGGATGCAGGGTGAGCGGAGCCCGGCTGGAGGCTGCGGGATGCGGGATGAGCCAGCTGTGCACGGTGGTGGCACAGCAGGGGACCCCAGTGCCACCATGCCCAGCACACTGGGGACATCCTCAGGGCTTGGTGGTGGTCGCTGCGTTCCCACTCATGGTCCCCAGGCAGTGGCAGCACCCAGGAGGCTGCGTTTGGGGCTGCCCTACACCAGCAGTGTCCCTGCTGGGTGCTGCAGAGGTGCCCGTGTCCCTGTGATTGTTTCGGGCACCGTCCCCACCCCACGAGCAGCAGGGAGGGGACAGCGAGTGCTTGAGCTTCCCAAAAGCAAACAGGGGAGCGATAAGAGGTGAGAGCAGGGCAAGCGTCCACCCTCCGCCCTCCCTCCCTCCCCAGGCTGGGACGGACCCCAAGCACCCAGGGGCTCCGCCCCAGGCGCCCCTCCACCCCCTTTTTTTTCCCCAAAGCGAAATAAAAGGGGTATTTCAGCTGCTTTTCCTGGCTGCACTGAAACTTTGAAAACCAAGGTGTCCCCCCCCCTCCCCATGCCGCCCTTCTCCGCAGCCCTGGCCCCGTCCTTGGTCCCGTCGCCCGCAGACCAAACCCCGCGGACACAAGGTCGCCCGTCGGCGGGGCCGTCCCCTGGTGGGGCACTCGCTTTGCTCTGCTTTATTGCCTCCTGCTAAGAGTTCGTGGGAGCAGGACGGGGGTGCCAGGGCTCGGGGGGCTCAGTCGCGGGGGGGCTGGCACTCGCGGCAGTCCCGCATGTCCTCGGAGTAGCTCTCGATCTGGATGGTGGTGGTGTGGAAGCGGAAGGCGCGCTGCAGCCGCGAGCTGGCCTCCTCCAGCACCTCCTGCGCGTTGGCGCCGGCGTCTGCAAGGAGTTTGGGGGGGTGTCAGGGGGCTGGGTGAGCCCCCAAATCCTTTTTTTTTTCCCCCCCCCACACACTCACTGATGGCGATGTGCACCGAGAGCAGCGGCTGCGCTGCCGTCAGCGCCCAGATGTGGAGGCTGTGCACGGCCTCCACGCCGCCCACCGCCAGCAGCGTCTCCCGCACGGCGTTGAAGTCCATGCCCCTGGGGGTGCCTGGGGGGGAGAACGGGGAGGGTGGGTGTCGGGCTCACGGCACCCATGGGTGGTTTTCACCACCCCGCCGGCCCCGGCGGGTCCCTACCCTCCATGAGGACGAGGAGGACGTCGCGGAGGATGGTGAGCGTTGTCCCCAGCACCAGGGCGGAGAAGAGGAAGGTGCAGATGGGATCCACATACTTGTACTCGGGCTGGGAGAGGCGGCAGAGGCTGAGATCTACCCCCTGAGTGCCACCCCCGGCCTCCAAATCCCCATCAGAATCCATCCCATCCATCTCCCCCCCGTGTGCAGCCAGGGATGGGCAAGCCACCATCCCCGTGTCCCCCTCCCGAGCGTCCCCTCGGCCCCCAGCACCTTAAAGAAGATGATGTAGGACGCCACGAGGACGCCGACGCTCTGCAGCAGGTCCCCCACCACGTGGACGAAGGCGGCGCGGACGCTGGCGTTGGGCTGCTCGCCCGGCGCTCCGTGCCCGTGCCCGTGCCCCGTCTGGTGCAGAGCCACCCCCATCCTGCGGGCAGGGTGGCAGTGACGTCCCCGGCCACCACGGGGGTCCCGTCCTGTCCCCCAGCACGTCGTACGTACACGATGTTGACGGCCACGGCGCAGGCGGAGGTGATGAGCATGACGCCGCCCTCGATCTCGTAGTCGGCCGAGAGCAGGCGCTGGGCCGCCAGGTACACCAGGACGCCCGTCACCACCCAGATGGAGAGCACGGACAGCAGGGCCCCCAGGATCTCTGCAGAGAGCCCCGCGTTGTCACCGCACCCCGGGGTGCCCCTACTGCACCGGGATGCTTCCCAATGGGGTTCCCGGGGGGGGGGCCGTGGTGTTACCTGCTCGGTGCCAGCCGAAATTCATGGTTTTGGTGGCGGGGCGGGAGGACACCCAGAGGGCGAAGAGGCTGATCATGACGCTGGCAAAGTCGGTCAGGAGGTGAGCAGCGTCCGTCAGGATGGCCAGGCTGTGCGCCAGGTACCCACCTGCGCTCACACAGAAGGGAAAAGAAGATCGGGGGGGTGGGGAGATCTTCCCCGCACTGAAGATCCCCACCCCGCACAAAAAGAGGGAAGAGATCAAGGGGAGACCCCCACCCGGACCCACACACAAACCAGATCACCCCAAACCCAAACGGGGCGCCCTGCCCGCTCCCAGCTTGCGCCCATTTCACAGATGGGGACGGGAGAGGCCACGCAGCCGCTCAGGGCACGACCACCCCATCCGGACCCCGCACCCGGCGCTCACCCACGGCTTCCCCCAGCATGAAGACGAGGCAGATGCCGGCGGCCACGTAGAGCTTCCTGCGCGCCCGCTGCTGCTGCCCGGGGTGGTCGGCGGCCCCCAACGCGTGGCAGTGGCGACGGCGCCGCGTGCCCAGCTCCAGGGCGGGCGCCTGGCCCCGCAGCGAGCCGTGCCCGTCCTCCTGCACCGTCCCCAGGTAGGACCTGTGGGGGGACGGGTGACAGCGGGGGGACAACGGGGCACCAGGAGGTGCTGGCGCTGGGCACAGCGGGGTGCCTGGGTGGAGGAACCGGGGGGATAGAGGGGATGCGCCGCCCTCCCTTCATGCTCAGTGCTGCTCCCCCCAGGTCAAAGGGCTTTTGGGGACGCCACGTGGGACCCCCAAGGGGAATGTGGGGGACACGTGCATGTCCCCAACCCGCAGGGCACCCCCTTACCCCGCTGCGCCCTCGGTCAGCAGGTGCCGCTTCTCCTCGCCGGCTGCCATCGGGGTTGGGGTTGGGGTTGGGGTTGGGGTCAGGATCGGGGCCGGTGACCCCGGTGGGTGCGTGGCGGGCGCTGGTGGCAGCCGGTGGCAGTCGGTGGCCTCGGTGGCGGCCGTGTGAAAGCGCCGGGGACTCGTGTGCAAAGCCAAGCCGGGGGAGGCAGGGCCAGGCCGGCTGCAAAGCGCCTGCCGCCGCCACCGCCTCGCCCCCCCTGGGGGGGCCCTGCCTCACCCTGCACCCTTGGGGGGGGGTCCCGGTGCCAGGGGGGCTGCTCTGAGCTGCTCCCCTCTAAGCACCCCAGGGTGCCCCAGGGGCTGTGTGTGGGGCAGGACCTGGCTGTGGTCACCCCAGGAGGATGGGGAGCCCCCCAACCCCCAAAGACAGCCCGGATCACCACTATGATAAGCCCTTGGCCGCCCTCCCGGGTTTAAATCCAGCTGGGTGGGTGAAGCTGGGGCCGTGCCCAGGGGGCAGGGTCGGATCTGCTGCCTGCCCCCCTCTGAGAGCAGCGTTAATTGCTCCGGGGCTAATTGCAATCAGGGCACAGCCCAGAGCACCGCTCCCTGTGCAGCCTCAGTTTCCCCTCGGGCAGGGGCTGAGCTCTGTTTGTGTTTCTGCAGGAGGAGCACGCCCCTGCCACGGCCTCGCAGCTGTGTGAGCTCAGCTGGCAGCTCAGGCTGGCCCCATTTTGGGGCTGGCACAGCCTGGACCACCCTCACCCCCGCCCCATGTTCCCAAACCCCGGTGAGCGCTGGCCCCGTGTGCCCCCATCGCCAGGGGATAAATCCGGCCCGGTGCTGACCCCTTAAAACCTCCAGGAGCACGGCCAGCACGGGATGCCAGCACTGCTGGAGGTGTCAATTAGGTGAAAATTAGGAGCTGGACCTGCCCTGGGAAACCCTCCCTCATCCCCAGAGCCCATCCCAGGACCTGTGAACCGAAAATGAGAGGCGAGAGGAAGGAAAAAAATGCCCAAAGCACTGGTTTTCTTTATAAAATACACAAAATTCAACCCCGTTACAATTATATACAAAACAAGGAACATATAAAACGTGCGGAATAATCCTTTGCACCCGTATAGAAAAGTGTCCTGTGCTGGAGCAGCCGTCGCCTCGCCGGGCAGCCAGCCCCCATCGGCGCGTCCCCAGGTCCCGTCGCCGGACATCCTGCGCCCACCGTGGCTACTGGGGGGCTGCGGGAGGGAGAGGGTGGTGGGAGGGTGCTGGGGAGGGATGGGAACCCCAATAAATCCTCCCCGTTCCCCCCTTTGTGTGGGGGTGCTCGTGGCGGGGGCTCCGCCATGAGGCCGGCACGGAGGTGGCCGTCCTTACCTGTCACCATCCTGCCGGGCGCTGAGTCCCCTTCTGTCTCTTCCTCCACCTCCTCGTAGAACTCCTCATCCTCCTCATCTGCAAAAGGGGCGGCCAAATGTCAGCGAGGGGCAGCTGCGGCGGGGCCCCGGCCGCTGGCTCCCGTGGTTTTTTTTTGGGGCTGGATTATTACCTGCTTCGAAGTCCAAGGCGCGGACGGCGTCGGCGAGGTGGTCCAGGCTCACCGAGAAGGCGTCCATGCTCTCGTAGCCTTGCTCGATTTTCTCCAGCCTGCCGCCTTTCGAGGCCTCCACGATCCTGTGGGGAGAGCACGGCCCTGATCCTACAGCCCCCGAGCATGGGACACCCCCGGGCAGGCTCGCGGTGCTCGCCCCGCTGCCAGATCCTGGCCCGGGGACAGGGCTGGGGAGCACCGAGGTCTCCAGTTTGGGCACTTACGTTTTAATGAGCTGCTTGGCGTTCTGTGGGAGCAAGAAAAAAGGTGAGGGTGTCAGAGCAGCACCGCCTGGGATGTCCCCGTGCCACCAGCACGTCCCCGTGCCACCGGGACCTGGCACCTCACGGGCGCCAAGGGGCTGTAGGGTCTCACCATGAGGAAGGTGGCCTCCCCGGTCTCCTCCATGGCCTGGATGGCCGTCTCCACCAGCCGGCTGGATTTCTCCAGCTGCTCCTTGTACTTGTGGATGAGGCCCTGCACGAAGCCCGTCTTGTCCTCCTGCTCGCGGCCGATGCGCCCCAGCAGCTCCGTCTTCTTCTCCTCCAGCAGCGCCACGAAGGCGTCGAAACGGGCGCACAGCTCCCGCTTGGCCGCCTCGCTGTTCTCCTGCGGGGACAAGGGACAGCCGTGGCCCTCCAGCCCCTGCGTGTCCCCTCCCCGTTGCCTCCTCTGTTCACTCTGGCTCCCCGCAGCACGCCGGGGTTTCGGGGGGCTCCTTTCCCCTGTCCCTCACCTCGGTGCTGCGGCAGGAGTCCTCCAGCTGGGAGATGATGGTCTGGATCCGGTCGTTGCCCGCCACCAGCATGGAGATGCAGTTGTTGAGCTCGCTCTGGGCAGGGACAGACGGACAGAAGCAGCTTGAACCCCATCCCCCAGGGACAGGGACCGCCGGGATGTCACGGTCCGTCCCCCATCCTGACGTGGGGACGGGCTGGGAGCCGGGGGGGGCATCGCTGTGTCCACAGCTCTAAATTTAGGGCTGTCTCCTGGCTGAAGTCAGCCTGATGGCTATTAATACCCCATGAGCACGTCCCAGAGCTATTTGTGGCCACCCTCAGCACATTGCCCGGAACCTGCCATGCCCCCCCATGGCCCCAGGTCCCCCCCAACCCCCTCCCCGTGGCACCTTTTGGCCCTGGAAGACGCTCTGCAGAGGGGCGACTTCGCAGTCCTTGTGGGCCCCGAAGACCTTGCACATGGAGCAGGTGGGGACCTCGCAGGTGACGCAGTAGATGTTGATCCGCTCGTCCTCGTGCTCCTTGCACATGGGGTGCTCCCCCTTCTTCAGGGGCCTGCTGGAGAGAGCAGAGCAGCCGTGGTGACGTCCCTGTCACACCGATGTCCCCATCACACCGATGTCCCCATCACACCGATGTCCCCATCATGGTGACATCCCCATCGAGGTGATGTTCCCACAGCAGTGACATCCCCACCGACGCTGCAGAGCCACCCCACAGTCGTGTCCCCTTGCGAGAGGCCAGATCCTGGCCTTTGTGCCTCTACAAGCCCAGTAAGCCCCAGTTTGCACCAGTCTGGCACTGGACACAGCAGCAGTCGGGGGCCACGCTCCAGGGATGCTGCACAAGCGCCTAATTTTAGAGCAGCGCTGCTGGCATGTGTCCTTATCACCCGACGTGTGACCAGAGCGGGGGCTCCAGGGAGGGTGACATCAGTTGAGTCACCAGTGGGGGTTTTTTAGCCAATTCCCCCCCCCCCCGGGGCCGCAGCCACCTGCCACGTGCCATCCGTCCCCGTCCCCATGGCACTGGAACAATATTGACAGTGGCGCAGGGGACCGGGGAGCTGAGCCCCTGCGTTTGGGTCCCTCAAAAAGACGTCACCCCCCTCCTTGCCCCCCCCCCCCCATGCTGTAACCCTGCTGCTGAGCGATGCCTTTACCCAGCAGGGTCCCCCCCTGACTGTCCCCCTGTCCCTTATCAGCTCCCCGCTGTCACCAGCAGAGCCTGGATTTGTCCCTCACGCCCCTTATCTCCAACTGAAAGCCTCAGCTGCAGAGTGCCAGAGGGGGGGCAGGACTTGTTCCTCCGCCACCCCCCCAGGGTCCCAGTGCCCCCAGTGAGCCACCAGACCACAGACCCGAACGGCATGGGAGATTTGGGTTGGGAGATGGAGATTTGGGTTAGGAGATGAAGATTTGGGTTGGGGCACGAGGAGGTGGCTCTGGGGATGAAGATGGTGGGGGAGCACCAAGCCGGCCCCCCCATTTTCAGCAGAATCGCCTCCCACATGCTATGCCGGGCTCTGTGGCACTGCTGTCCCCGTGTCCCCGTGGGACCAACCTGGAGCACTCCTGCTTGTAGATGTCGATGATGTTCTCCACCAGCAGGTTCCTCTGCAGCCCGTAGACGCCGTGGCGGTCCAGCAGCACCTCGTGGCGGCACGAGGGGCATCGGAACCGGCCCCCCGGGATGATGCTGCCCCGGCTCTGCCAGCAGGGGTTGGCAGCCTGAAGGGGGACAAGGACAACGGGGGGGTCCTCAGGTGTCCCCGCAGAGCATCCCGGAGCAGGGGAGGGGGTCTGGGGGTGGTGGGGGGGTCCCCATCTCACCTGGAAGACGTCGTTGGCGCACTTGCGGCAGAGGTTGTGCTGGCAGGGCAGGATCACCACGGGCTTGCTGAACATCTCCAGGCAGATGGGGCAGAGCAGCTGCTTCTCCAGGCTCTCCATGGGGCTGCCATCCCGCAGGATGCTGGGCTGGAAATCCATCCTACGCGGCACCTCGTCGGAGCAGCCCCCGCTTCTGCCGCCGGCGCCCCTCGCGCGGCTTTTTATCACTCGCTCGGCGTCACGTGGAGCCCAAAAATCTGCCGGGCGGCTCGGGTGTCCGGCGAGGCGCTGCCACCTGTCACATGGCGGTGACAATCGGGGCGCAAGGCCGGCGGTAAACAAGCCGGGGACAGGCTGTCCGCGTGGCCCGGCCGCCCGTGCTGGGGGGCAGCGGGGCCCCGTGGGGGGGTAGAAGGTGGGACTCGGTCCTACGGGGGGTTTAGGGTGAGGAATGGGCAACACCGAGCTGGCAGAGTGGTTTGTGTGGAGCATCTGTGTTTGTACCCGTAAAATGTGAGCGCTTTTGGGGTGCTGAGCACAAACAGGGTGGGTGGGGGGCTTTCTGGGTGGATGGCAGCACCGTGCTCGGTGTGTGCAGCCCCCTCTGCACACAGGGCTTCTCTGCACCCCAAAATGTATGTGGCAGCCCATGGGGAGCTCCCCAAGGCCGGCAGCACGGTGCTGGCACAACCTGCATGTGGCCTGCCGTGCCCTGTGCTTGTTTGCAAAACCTGACCCAGAAACCGCGGCAGGAGAACAGCGGCAGCGCGAAACCCTCCGGAGCTGCCCCAGCTGGGAGCGGCCCCGATCACATTGCCCGGCGGTAAACAGGGTGTTCTTCCAAACCCCAACACCGGTGCACAGGGAGACCTGTAAATATTAGCAGCTGCATGAGGAGAGCGGGTAATTATAGCGCCTTGGCCGCGGGTCACAGGGGACGGGGTGGGACGGGGTGGCTGCTCTGCAGCCCACAGAGTCCCTGGGCAGGAGGTGCTGCGAGTGCCAGCACTGCTGGAGGCTGTAGGGATGTGTGTGGGGTGCAGGGGTGTAGGGGTGCACAGGGTACAGGGGTGCACGGGTACCTGTGTATAGGGTGCACAGGTGCTTGGGTTCAAAGGTGCATGGGTTTAGGGGGTCAGGGGTAGCTGGGGGTGTGTGGGTGCACAGCTGGACAAGCACAGGGGTGCAGGGGTACCTGTGTACAGGGTGCACGGGTGTTTGTGTATGTGGGGACATGAGTTTAGGGGTTCAGGGGTAGCTGGGGGTGTGTGGGTGCACAGGTACAGGGGTGCCTGAATATATGGGTGCAAGGACACATGGCCGTGTGGTACGGGTGTACATGGGTGCGCGGGCATGCAGGGTGTGTAGGTACACGGATGCACAGGTACAGGGTGCAGGTGCCCATGGGTGCACAGGTACACGGGCACACTCGTGCACAGAGGTGTAGGGGCACACGGGTACACTCGTGCACATAGGTACAGGGGTACATGGGTGCAAGGGGCCCTGTTTTCACCGCAGCCAGCCCCCCTCCAGGGGCAGGGCAGCCTCAGGGCTGTTTTGGGTGCTCCTTCCGGACAGGCTCACATGTCAACCAAGTGACTGTGCAGGCACCGGCCAAGCACATCTTGCAAAATTGTCCCCGTTTCGGCACTTGGGGCTCTTCCAGGGAGGTGTGTGCTTAGAAGCAGGGCTGGCCAGGCACACGGCGGGGTTGGCCACCGGACATGCACCCGTGCCCACATCCAAAAGCTGGCCCTGCCCAAGGCTGGCATTGATTAATTAATTGCTCCTGGACTCGATTAAGGGGATTCACGGCAGAGGACGGGTTTTAATGCCTTAATCAGCTTCCAAACCCTACAAGGGGCTCGTTGGCCCCTAATTGGCTTGGGGCAGCTTAGGCAGGGCTGTGGGGCACTAATCACCACTGGGCTCGTTACCAATTAACCAGGGAGTGATGGGGGAGCTCTGCTCTATGGGAGCACACCCGAAGGGCCCCCAGGGGCTCCTCGCAGGACCCCCACAAGCAGCAGCCCCACCGCACCCCAACACCCTCAAGGGGGCTGTGGGACCCCAACCATAGGAAACCCACAGAGATAGGGGAGAACGGGGCACAGAGAGGGGGGACAACCCCCAGCCAGCAGCTCCACACACAGCTAGGGCGCCACAAAAGGCGCGGGGGACCCCGTTATTTATTGATTAACGCCGGGCGATGGGTTAATTAATGACACGACGGATTAATTAATGACCGAGGCGGCCGGGGGCGGCGCGAGGGGCGGGCCCTAAGATGGCCGCCGAGGGGGCGGGCCCTAAGATGGCGGCCGGGGGCGGGCCCTATAATGGCGGCCGGGCGGCGGCAGCGCGGCAGCGCTGAGGTAACGCGGGGGCCGCGTCCCCCTCTGTCATAGAGGGGGAATGGCCGCGGGGTTCGGGGCTCCCCGGGTGGGTTTGGAGGCGGCGGTCTCCGCCTCAGGTGTGTGCGTGGAGCCCCGCCGTGAAGGGTTCGGCTACCGGCGCGGCGGGCAGGGCCCTACGGGGCCGCTTCCCTTCAGGCCCCGGTGCTGGGGGTCGGGGGGACGGGGCCGCTCCGTGGGCAGCCCCGGGGCTGGGGCGCTTTGTGCTCGGTGAGCACCGTGGGGGTGTCCCCGGGGAGGTTTTTGGCCGCTGGTGAGGTCGCAGAGCCCTGAACCCCCCCCGTGGCAGCGGCCCTGGCTCCCTGCAAGCGCTGGCTGCAGGGCTTTGAGGAGAGCTTGGAGGTGTCCGCGGTAGTGTTGCCCTGAGACTGATGATACCTGTCTTTCTCTCTCTTTTTCTCTTTTTTTTTTTTCTTTGTTTGTTTTGTTTTCCCTCCAAAAAAATAGTACCTAAAACACTGGAAATACTTGAAAGATCCCTACTAATAACAGGCTCTTTTGATGTGGTCCTTACTGCCTGGTTTACTGACGTAGCAAATTACACTTATCACTGGCATTCTTGCAAGCCATTTCTGACACCCTAACTGTGATATTTTTTCCTTGCATTTCGTTCTGTTCGACCAGTGATACTTGGCCAGACGATTTTTTTCTGTCTATAGGCAATGTCCCATTTCGGTCTGTTTGTATGGAGGTGGTGCTGGTGTGTTTTGGTTTGTAATCCTCGAGGGAAGTGCTCAGGGAGGCTCATAGACCTGTGGCAGTGTTTGGGGTCTTTTTTCCTCTTTGTGTGTGTCTTGTTTTCCTTACAGAGCAATATACTTGTTTTTGCTGAAATCCTTATCCTGTTGAGCAAAACTGCAAGTTAGGTGCTGGGCACAAGCTTCTGTAATAAGTTGCTCTTTCACTTTTTTTGTAACAATAGAGTTCATACAGATGAGACCTCTTGGAACATCATAGTAATGTTAAAAGTCTGTGAAGTCTCCTCTTGTCTTAGTACCAGAGGAAACAAATTATTACATTCTAACAGAAATATTTATCTATGCAATCGTCTTGAAAGACAGCTTTATTTAAATCTGTTACTCCTCAACCACAGGCTTGAACTAGAACCTCGTCTCTGCTATCCCAGGCGTGGATGGAGAGCATGGTAGAGTGCTGTTACTCACGTAGACACTCACAAAGGACACTGAGAGAAAGGAGTAGGAGAGTACGTGATAATCCTGTCTCAGCACAGTACAATTCTAGGCTTGAATTGTTGCCTTCCTGAAAACTGAGCTGTATTTTAAATCTTAACAATCCCACCAAAATGATGCGCTGTTAGCTAGCCCTTAAGAGGTCCAGGTTTACGGAATAACTTCTGAAATATTCTAGCACTTGAACGCAGCGTTATGTTCTGTGCGATGCCCAGAGGTGCTGCCCTGTTAATTGAGGGGTATCGATAGACCTCATATTGCCACGCCATATGGGGGAAAATGCAGCTCAGTTCTTGTGCATAAGTTATAGTTCTGTGGGTTTTTCCCCCTTCCCCAGAACCCTTGATCTTGAAGATGGTGAGTAGCCAGCCTAAGTACGATCTAATACGGGAGGTTGGTCGTGGCAGTTATGGTGTGGTGTACGAAGCAGTCGTCAGGAAGACCTCTGCCCGGGTCGCTGTGAAAAAGATTCGGTGCCATGCTCCAGAGAACGTGGAACTAGCTCTGCGTGAGTTCTGGGCACTTAGCAGTATCAAGAGCCAGCATCCCAACGTCATTCATCTGGAGGAGTGCATCTTGCAGAAAGATGGCATGGTGCAGAAGATGTCCCATGGCTCCAGTTCCTCCCTTTACTTACAGGTACATGAAGCTGAGGTAACGGGGTGGAAGTGCTTAATATGGATGTGCAGCTGGGAGGGAAGGAGATGGGTAGCTAAGACTCCTTTTGAGGTATTCTTAGTTAGGAGAGGGTGTTTCCATGTTGATGACACCCAAGAACTACTTTACGTCTTCAAAAGAGCGTATGTATTGAACAATCATCTGTATCTTTTTAATTTGAAGCCATGCCACTCTCAAAGACTCCAGGATGTGCTTTGCTAATTTGAGGAAACACTGCAGATAAAAATACAGGGGAGGTGCAGGGAGGTGATGGAAGTCCCGCTGCAGGGTTAACGAGTCGTACTGGTGTCTTGAGACAGAGCTCTGAAGAATTTCTTAATGTCGGATGTCCTTGGAGGGGAAGTAGCTGTCTGATTTCTTAAAGAATTTTAAGTGTTGGCTTCCTAAATAATAAGCAATTGCTGCAGTACATGGAGCTGTTTAAAATTCTTTTCGGTAAATAACTTGATGTCTTCAAAGAGAAGCAAAGGTACAGTAAATAGTGGAGTAGAGGAATAAATATTGCTTTTCCCCTGTGTGGCTATTAAAAGCAGAGTTGCCTTAGAGTTTGAAGGCACGTGCTTCAGGAAGAAGTACTCAAGTGTATTTCAAGGGAGAACCTTGAAATCTCATCTGATTCATTCCCTTGTCAGGGATCTGCCCCAAACTTTAAGTCAACCCCTGTCAGAAACTTGTCTATTTGGTTTAAAAAGTCAGTAGTAGCCTGCTACGTGTGTTATCCATAGTTGGCTTTTATCGTTTTGGTTTTTATTGTTGTTCTTGCATGTCTGGCACAGGGCCTTTTGTTACTGGACATTCATTTGACAGCACTTCACGGCTGTCCAGATCCCGTTGTGCTGGGTGCTGTACGAGCCTGAGAAAGGATTCTTGCCTTTGTGAACTTGCCATAGCTCAGTTGTTGTTACTGGCTGGCTTTCACGAAGGGATTAGGGTAAAATAACGCTGCTCAGCTCAGAGAGGAGAAATCAGTGCCTTAGTGCCTAGTTGGTAGTGGATCCCTGAGATACGGCACGAAACTCGCAGACAGCTGAACAGGGGGAGTTGAAAAAAGGGGGTTTTGAGGGGAAGGCTGCAGGGTGGAGCTGCGAGATGGGGGAGAGCTTCCAGGGCACCTGCAGCACTGGTTTCTGCTGGTGGTAATGCAGGGTGTAGAGCTCGTGTGTGCATGGGGCACAAGTGCTGCAGGTTGTTTTCCTCTCCAGAGAGCAGAGAAGGGCAAAGGGCAGGGCTGAGCCGGGCTGGCTTTATAATAGCATGTGCTAAAATAGAGAACCCCAGATCTCCTGCGGCGTGCCCTCCCCTCTCCCTGCCCCAGGTGCTATTATGTTACAGAGCTGGGCCCCTGCAGTGGGCAGGGGGTGTCGGTGTCCCCTGCAGTGCTCTGGGGCAGGTCCTAAATGGGTGTCAGCTCGGCCAAATGGATTTAGTGAGACCTGGGGACTGGCTCGGTGTCCCTGTGCTGCCAGGTCTGGGGTGGGTTTTGCTGTCCCGATGCTCTGAGCCAAAATTCGAGTCCTGCTTCTGTGAGCCCACGTGGAGGGAGGAGCTGGGTGTTGGTGTGCTCCTGGTGAGGAGGCTCCTGTGCTGCGGTTCCTCAATCTCCCTGCTACAGACGGAGCCCTGAATACAGTTTTTGAGTTTTAACATGGAGTTATTCCTAAGTAAGTCTGGTTTGAGTACTAGCCATGCTTGTAATTAGAGATAGCTATAATTTGCTACTAATTTTGCTCTTGAATGGAAAACACTGCTTTTCGAGACATTTTAGAATCCTTTTTCTAAATATTAATAGCTACCTTAATTTTCTGGCAGCCCGTAGCAGCTGCATTTGGTTTAGTAAACATCAGTTTGCTCCTAACAAATAATGGCAAGTCTGACAGCTGCCTCAGAGGAGCTGGAAGGGCAAATGTGTAGCTGTGTAAACAGGGTTAGCAGAAGTGATTGCTGGCTTACTCCTAGAAGTAGCTGCTGGAGTCACTCAGTGCTTGTGTCCTAGGAGCTAGCTGGTGAGTAGTGGTGGTGAGGAAGGTGTTTCTTGCAGCAGCTGTTTGGTTGTGCCCGTAGGTTAGTGTTCTCCTGAGCTATGAGATCCTTTACCAACACTTTGTAGGATGCATTCACGTGTAAGGGATGGAGAGCAGGCTTTAAAAACCTATCGTGGTGCTGCAGGGGACAAACAGAGCCCGCTGGTGCTGTGCAGGGGTTACTCGGAGCTGTGTTTGTACACGAGGCTGTTAGCAAAATGGGTGGGACAGGCTTCGTAGGGGTGGGACGCTGCCCAGCTGGAACAGATGGGAGTGAAACAGCCGCTTGGTATCTCTCAAAATACTCTTATCGGGGTCTAGCTCCAGTTTCTGGGCAGCAGGGAGAGCTTGATATGCTTCGTGCACACACAAATAAAGAGGCTGTCAAATACTTTGTGATTTTTTTTTTTCTTTTAAATCATAAGCTTCGCATCCACTTTTATTTTTACCAGTCACAGTATCTTACTCTCTTGATTGCCAAGAGGAAGATCCAAAACTCACGCATTATTTTTCCATCATATCTTTAGATTCTGGTGCTCGTCAGGTAGTTATGACGCTTCTCTTCCTTGTTGCAGCTTGTAGAGACCTCGTTAAAAGGGGAGATAGTCTTTGACCCCAGGAGCGCTTATTACCTATGGTTTGTGATGGATTTCTGTGATGGAGGGGATATGAACGAGTACCTGTTGTCCCGAAAGCCGAACCGCAAGACCAACACCAGTTTCATGCTTCAGCTCAGCAGCGCCCTGGCTTTCCTGCACAAAAACCAAATCATTCATCGTGATCTCAAACCCGACAATATTCTGATATCCCAGAGCAGGATGGATGCTAGTGACTTGGAGCCCACGCTGAAAGTGGCCGATTTTGGGCTGAGCAAGGTGTGTTCGGCTTCGGGCCAGAACCCCGAGGAACCAGTCAATGTAAATAAGTGTTTCCTATCGACCGCCTGTGGGACTGACTTCTATATGGCCCCCGAAGTCTGGGAAGGACACTACACTGCCAAAGCAGACATTTTCGCCCTGGGGATCATAATCTGGGCGATGCTAGAAAGAATCACGTTCATAGACACCGAAACAAAGAAAGAACTCCTGGGGAGTTACGTCAAGCAGGGGACAGCGATCGTGCCTGTTGGGGAGGCGCTTCTAGAGAACCCTAAAATGGAGCTGCTCATCCCCGTAAAGAAAAAATCCATGAACGCTCGCATGAAGCAGCTGATTAAGGAGATGCTGGCTGCCAACCCGCAGGACCGTCCCGATGCTTTCGAGCTGGAGCTGCGATTAGTCAACATAGCTTTTAAAGACAGCAGCTGGGAGACGTGACCCGCCGAGCAGCCCCGTCTCCTGGTAGAGCTGCTGCTGGCCTGACCCACGGCGCGACTTGGTGGCAGTCAAAGAAACGAGCCTGGTCTCAAACCTGCGGGTTTAGTTCTGACAATTTTGGGGTTTCATAAACTATCCGAATGCGGGTCGGCCCTTGTGTTAGCGCCGCGTCGATGTGTATATTGCCAGGATGTCATACGGAGTGTGAGATGTGACCATGTTCGTTTGTGTACGTTGGCAGTGGGATGTCTTAAGGGCTGAGAGTTGGTTTCCAGCCATATCTCAGAGTATTTCCTACATTCCAGTTTCCTACGTCAGTATTAGGAACTCTCACGGGAGAAGAGGTTTGCATGCTGGCAGTGCAAATCCTCAGGCTTTGTAAAGTGACTCTGTGTATATATTTATGTCCACGAGTGACTGGGAGCGTGTGCCTGTAAGCGTGTTGTTGCATTCCATGGAGAAATGGCACTTCTCTTAAATTATTTGCTGTGGGTCTGAATGATTGGGGTCTGCTAGGAAACCGGCTGAGGAAGGCGGGTGAGAAGCATCCCTTCTTCTCCAGTCCTGGGTAACTTTATTATTTATTTTTGTTAAAGATAGGGTCTGAGACTTGACTTTGTAGACAAAATACAATGCAAGGGTATCAGCAGCTTTAAAAGTGCTGAGGTGGTCGCGTTTAGCACTTCCAGCCTAATGAGCTCATCACTGCGGGAGTCAAATTACAAGTGTATGCAATCAGGTGCTGGCATGGCAGCTAGCTCATTAATCATTCAATTCTGCTTTCCCCTACTAATCAAATACTTTATTAATCCATTAATCTACAGCTTCACGACGTGCTCCCTCCTTTAAACTAGAATCTGGTAGCAAACTGAGTGGTTCCAATAGAGTTTACATGTGAAAAGGCAAATCCCTGATGAGGGAATCCAGCAGCATAAAGCAGTTCTCTAAAAATTCTCCAAAATACTGGTTATGGCACAGTTTCCTTGTGAATTGGATCTGCTACTGGTCGTGGTTTCCCTTTCTGGTGCTGCCTGTAACCTGGTAGTGATGAGGAGACAAAGGGGTGGCTGTCTTGAACACCCCAAATACAGGAGAAAACCCTGAGTGATCAGTGAAAGGCATCTCAGGTTTGTGCAGCAACCTTGGCCAGTCTTGAAGAGGAGGAAAACAAATCCAAAAAAGTAATATTTAAAGCCACAGCCAGTCGGATAGGAGGCTTTGGAGCAGCTGGAAGGCTGCTTATCCCCTCTCGTACTGCACAGGAGCATATTCACGTGCTCAGATGTTTCATTTCCACTACCTGACACTGCAGGCCAGACAGAAGCTGCTTTGTGCTGGTACAAGACCTTTTTCTTTTGGCTGCGGGAGCATGACCTTTCCCATCAATCTGACCTTTTGAAAATGTAGTCTTAAAAAAAAAAAAAAAGCGGCAGTTTCCATTAAAGCTGCAGCAAAGGTTGTTTTTTCTTAGTAAAATCAATCTAATTTTTTTTTTTCTTAAACCTTACCTGAAAACTGCCATGAAAACTGGAACTCTGCCCAGGGTGAGTAAGCAGCAAAACCAACACATTGATGGGAAAAGCAAAGGTTTCTGGTTCTGCCAGACCTCTGAGGCCTGACAGACTGCAGCAGGGAGTTCTTACCTGCGAGTCTTGCCTGCTGCTCGTGATCCTGGTGGCAGCAGTTACCTCAGGGTCCTTAGAGGTTAATTCTTCTTGGTTTGCATCACTGAACAGTGATGCTCAGACAAATTTTCACTGTCTTGAAGTAAAACAATACTTAGGGTCTGGTTGAACTTTCCGAAGTGGCTTTGGGAGGGTGGTGCTATGTAACACCGAGGTGTTTGGGGCCAGCAGAGCGCTTCATGCCTGAGCTGGCAGGGATGGAGGTGAGTGCATTGTGCTGAGGGTACAGCCTCCTGCCTGCACAGACGTCCCTGCAGGGAGCTTTGTGTGCAAAGGAAGACTGGGAGCCTCTCTGAGTGATGGGTGATGAGGAGAGCTCTGTTCCCATGTTCTAGAAGTGGAGGTCTGCTCATTCCCCTTATTAACTGGGTTCGGTGCAGCTGGAGGCAGCTTGTTAGGAGGAAAGCAAACCCCTTGCTCTCTGTGCTAACACCTCCACAGCACTCACATCCCAGCGCGGTCATTCAGGGAGGCTGCGTAAAGCTGAGGGTGGACAACAGTAGACAACATTTCATGGCAAACTTCTAAAAATGCATCAACTTCCTCCTCTCTCCTGCCCACCCGGCAGAATCAGCTCAGAATTCAGCTCTGTTAATCTCACAGTATGAATCTACTCCAGAGTAATAGTCCTTACCTGTAAGGCGCTTTGCAAATCATTTGATTCTCCTCGAGCACTTCAAAGGATGAGCACTGAGCGTGCTGCCTGCCTGCGGTGCAGAAATGAGTGCTAACAAATGCACAAAAAATTTGTTTTTTGACTCCCAAAGGATGTGTTTGCACTGATTGCCACTTTAAAGGGTGGGGGTACCTGAAATCCCTCTCATGGTGCTTAGCCTTGCTGTTGGGTGACCCTGAGCGTTTCCTTGGCTCATCGAATGGAAGTCCCTGAGGTTTGTGTTCTGTTTTTTTGTTGTCTGAGGTCTTTGTTTTCGAACCTTTGGTACAGCAAACTGTTGTAGCAGCTACAGAACTACTCACCAGCGTGACACAAAGTCAAGATACTCTTCGGCACTCAGAAAAGGTTTTTTTTCGAATCTTTCTTTAAAAATTGTAAAATATATTTTGTGCAGAATTTATAATGGGGGAGATGATTGTGTAATTTATTAAGTTCCTGACTTTTTTTTTTGAAATAAAACCTGGATTTCGATGACGCTTTTGAACTCTCTCCTGAGAAATGGCTTTCCTTTCGGTCAGCACCACGTCACCTAGCTGCCAGGTGACAGAAAGGTTTCCTTGCTCTGCTAGGATCCTAGTGAGCTGTAGGAGTACTCGAGGTGACTTCAGGGTGGAGAAGATGCTGGGCTGGCCAGGAGCTGTGCTCCGTGTGTGGGTAGCGGGGCTCTGGCAGGTACGTGAGGTGCTGCTGGAGGACTTGTTGGAGCCCGGCCCTGCTGGAAGTGCCAGCAGCTGGCTCCTGGGCCAGCTGAGATGAGCCCTGGCCACGTGGAGCCTTCTGCTGAGCCTCCTAAGAATCAAAGCGCTGCTCTGCTGGGTGTGCTGCTGCCTTTTATAAGATGGGATTAAAGAGAGAAGAAGTCTTGCAGCCGCTGCGTGCTTGGAGCTGTTACCACAAGCAGAGTGAGTACCACCCTGGGCCCTATGGAAATCTCGGGCAGGCTCTGGCTGCCCTGTTACTGGTGTGACTGGATTTGGGGCTGTGAATAGAGGCTGCTGCTTTCCTGGGCGCTGCTGCTGCTCCTCCCTCTGAAGCAAGCCTTCACCCTGCAGGGAATGGGGGCTGGAATAGGAAACCCTCACCCAGAGAACCCCCAGCTGTTCCTTGGTGGGTGAGCCCCGTTCTTCCCCTCCCCAGCACGCTGCAAACCCCATGCAGGGAGCTGAGGGCTGGTAGCAGTGTCCCCTGGCACGTTTTCCTCCTGTGTTTGGGGTCTGGACTGTTTAACCCAGCCTGGTTTTGTTGGGAGCTGGTGCCAGGGCTGTGCGGGTGGCTGCTGGGGCTGACCCAGCTGTAAATGGTGTCCTGAAGACCACAAGGTGCTGGCATCCCGCTGGTCTCACCTGCCCTGAGAAACCTTAGAAATAAAGGTGAGGAAATGCGATTCCTTATACGTGATACAAGAGGCTGAGGTCGTTTGCATGCTTTTAATTAGAAATGCTCCAGAACAAAGGGCTGTGCAGGCTGGGAGTGGGACTAGCACAAACTGGAGCTGCTGTAAATCATCCTGTCCTCCTGTTTTTACCCCACCAGTAGCCTCGTGGATGTTGCTGTGCTTGCACCGTCGCCTGGAGTTCTGTGTTCCCTGGTGCTGCAGCCAGGCAGGTCCCCGCCTGGCCAGGAGCTGTGGTTAAATCTGTAAGTCAGCACAGGCGTTGCAAAAGAGAGAGGGTTTGGGATTTACGTTTTCTTTCCCATTAAGGGATAAGCACCTTAAAGGATCAGCACCTTAATTAAAGGAGAGAGCTGCACCTCTGGTTAGCTCTAAGACCGGTGACTTTAAATACAGACACAAGCTAAATCCCTCCCCCATAAAATGGAGAAAAGCAAACCTACACACTTGAAATATGCCTAGCGCATGGAAAACAGAAATTAAAATCTCTGAAGAAACGCTGTTACAGACCCTGGAAGTTAAATAAAGCTGCGTGTCAGTTAAATAACCCAACCCCTGCTTTATTTTGCTCGTTTTGCAGAGTGCAGAGTCCTCAGGCAGGGTTTGGCCGGGAGCTCCCCGCTCCGTAGCGAGCTGCTGTTTGTGTTTGGTGCCCTGTGCTCGTTCAAACACCGCTGTCCTTCGTGCCAGCCAACTGCAGCCCCCGCTGCAGCTCCAGCGTTGTGTTGTGGTGGAGATAAGGCCCTGCAGAGCTGCCTGCCCCTTGGCAGGATGCCCTCGCTCTGAAGCAACGTCTCTCTCCTTCGTGCAGTGCCTGAGCACTCGGGTGGACTCTGGACTGCAGGCAGCACGGGGAGAAGCTGCAGGGCTTTGCCCCTCGCTGCACTGTCACCCAAATCCTCTCTGGGATCCATCGTGAAGTGTTCTCAGTCCTCACTGGCAGCCTGTGCTGTGAGCCCCAGAAGCAGAGCCCCTCAGAGAGCTCGTTACAAGTTTTTAAACGTAAATTGTTGTTTGTTGGCAGCTCAGGAACTGCTGAGCACTGGCTGGGTTTCGTTTCCTTTTTGCTCAGGAGCGGTTCATGCAAAGTGCTGGCTATTCTTACACGCAGTTGAGGAAGAGGGATCTGTCACAGGCTGTCCGGGGTGCCTGCACTGTGTTTGGGGAAGGTTGGGAGGTCAAAATCCCAGCCTGAGCTGCTGCTGCTTCTCCCCTCTGACCACCAGAGCTGTGAGATTTGGGGGCACGGAGGAGCTGAGCGACCCCAGAGATCAGCCAGCAGCCCCAGTGCCTCGCTGCAAGAGGAGCCAGGGCCCAGGTGATGTTCTCCTCTTCGAGTCCCTTTGTTCCCAGATGAGTTTCCAGATTATCTGGGTGCCTGGAGCAGGAACAGTTCCTGAGGGATCTGGGCCCCGTGGGCTGAGCTTGGAGGTGGCGAATTGGGGCTGTGGCTGCCACAGGCCTGGGGAGGAGGAGGAGGAAGGCAACCTCCCTTTGGTGCCTCTCATAAATCCTACTCCTTTCAAATGCTTTAACCAGGTGATGTATGCTGGGTTTGGGTGCTAGAGGCCGTGGCTGATGTGCTTTGCATTTCTTGAAGTGGGTGAAGGGAGCAGCAGCGTTAGAATTGGAAGTGCTCTGGGGTTTGAAATGAAAACAACACAAAAATGTCCATGGGTCCTTCGCAGCAGGTGGAGGATTCAGCCCAGCCACTTGGATTTTGGAGACCCCTCCATCGTGGTAACCTTCCCTCTCTCAACCTGCATCCATGGCCCAAATACTGACTTTTTTTTTTTGCTTCCCAGGCTGGCATAGACACAGCGAGGCCAGCCTCTCCCTGCAGCCTGGTTTGGAGCCCTGCCCGCCAGCAGGGCACGAACACCTGCGTGAGGCTCCGTGTCCTCTCCTGCGCCCGACCGCTCTCTAGTTCCTACTTGCACGAACTTGTGGGTGGCTGCCTTAGACGAGGTGTTGGTTTCAGATTTATTTATGCCCATTTGAGCCCTTGATATTTTTAAACTCGTATAGCAGGCCTTCCACTCCTGCTCCGTCCCAGAGACACGTTGGTGCATCTCCAGCCCTCTGGCTCGCGGCCATACAGCCTTCAGCCTGCCAGCTCGTTGGGGCTGCTCTCCCCTCTGGTATTTACATGGGCCTCAGCCCAGAAAGGGCTTCTGCGGGCTGGGAAAGTGAACTGGCAAGTAGCAACAGATGGCGATGTTATCAGCTCCCTCAGCCACGTCTGCACCTGGTCCCAGCGGTGGCGAAGTGATTTGCAAAGGAGAAACGCATCTGGAGAGGTGACTGAGGGCACCTCGAGCCCTCACCTCGAGCCCTGACCTCCATCCCGTGGGCAGGCTGAGCTCCAGAGGGGTGGATCTCCTTATTTACCATTTGTTTGCAGTCTGGGTTGTTATTTTTCATTTTCTGTTATATCCTGGTGTGTGCTGGGTGTTTTGGGACCTTCCCTGGGAAGCCCAGCGGTGCTGAGGGGTCAGCCCTGCCTGCACATCTCCGTGCCCCAGGCAGACCTGTGGGACAAGGGGCTGGTGTTTAATTATACACCATAGGTTTATTTTAATTTATTTTTGTATTTTGACTATACAGAGAGCCCTTCTCTGCCTTTGGAGGCTTTAGAGGAGCAGGGCTGTGAGCTCAGCTTATCCACACCAAATTTCCCTCTGGAGATCAGCTCATCCTCCCCACAGTCAGTTGGCCACGGACAGCCCCGGACCTCCTCCTGCTGTGGCTGTCGTAGCCTCGGGGCTGCTCCTGCTGCTCCTCGGGGCTGTGGCAGGGCCCCGGTGATCTCACAGAGCCCTTCTGGGGAGCTGTGCTTGGGTGCTCGACCTTTGGGGACTTCCTCCACCTTCTGTCCCATCGCAGGCTGAAAGCATCCTACAGCTGCACCCAAACCTGTGACTGCGACCCTCCTGTCATCATGGGCCAGTCAGTGCTGAAGCCGTAAGACAATCAGGTTTAATTAAAATAACGAGAAGCTTTAAGGGTCCGTGGGGCTAAGAAATGCCACCCAGTGCCTTTACAAGAGGCTGATTAATTGGGGAAATCACTGAAATCATTCCCTAGAAATTGAGGTGACAGCCCCCACACCCAGGGCTTGAGCTGCTGGGCCTCCTGATGCCGGGGAGAACCCCTCAACCCCCCCCCTTCTGCCTCCCCCCAGGAATTTGGCTCGTGTAAATTTAATTCAGCACTAAGTGCCTGCTGCCTGTGCCCCCCCCTTCTGTCTGTCTGTCCGTCCTGTTCCCAGGGCAGGGGAAGCGGAGGCGCTGGGTGGAAGTGCATCACGGGGACACGCCACAGAAAAAGGGAATCAGAGCCGCTCTTACTCACGGCCGCCTTTACCAGCAGGGCCGCCTCAATTCCGGCTCGGAAAATAAACCTGTCTGGAGAAACAGCCGGTCCTGTCGCTTGGTGTTAAAACTGAGGTGGGTGGGGAGCAGATCCCAGTCCTGGCACGGGTTTCTCAGCCTCTTGTCCCCATCCCCTTCCCGTTTTCCTCTGGAGCATCCCGTGCCGTCTGGGTGCCGCTGGGAGCACAGCTCGGGGTGTTCCTCCTCCCCAGCTCTGTCCCTAATTTTGTTTTTGCTGGGGTTTTGCCTGTGCCAGCAGAGCCCAGCGAGCCCTGCTGCCTCAGATTTTGCTCCAGCCTCACCTTCGGGCTTGATTTTTCCATCCCTGGGGGTGCTGGCCCTGACCCAGCCCCGTTCCCAGCACTGGCAGTGACACCAGCAGTGACACTGGTGCTGCGGGAAGGAACTGGTGTGGGGCAGGCAGACTTACAGCCATGTCCCCCCTCCTTAAGGGAACCTGCAGGTCCCGTGCCAAATTTCGTGGCTTTGTCCCTGGTACAGCCTCTTGGTTCCCTCCTGGATGTCCGAAGGATGCAGGGAGCTGGTGCAGGTCCCTGGGGTTGTTTGGCCTCCTCAGCACAAGCTTTTGGGGAGCCCGGGTCCCATTTAGGGTGGGCTGTAGGGCCCGGGGGATGCTCAGCCCTCCGGGAAGGGGAGAGGGCAGAGGTAAAAATAACCCCCTGGGCTGGCTCCGGTCCCTGTGGCTTCCTGCAATTTACAGCCCTTCCCGGGGGAAGAGGAGGCAGGAACCTGCCTGGCTCCGAGCTGGCTTTGACCCTTTCACCACCGACCGAGGAGGCTCCGGGACCTTTCCTTGCTGCGGGGACACTGGGGAAGGGGGGATCGCAGGGGGCTCCTGCTCTGGAGCCGGGCTCAGCATCTCCAGGGCAGGTGGAGGGGGGAAAAGCCGATGCGGTGGGTGAGCTTCCACCCTCCTGCTCCTCATTCAAAGGGTTTGAGGGGTGGACAGAGTGGTCCCCTCCGAAAAGGAGGCAGAGGTTGCTGCTACCAGCCCCCGAGGGGCAGAGCGTGGTGGGGAGCCCGTCCCTAAATCAGGATCCCGGCCACGCTCCCATAGGGAGGCAAAAAGGGCTGGGAGAGGAGCTGGGGCTGCAGGAGGAGAGGGGTTAATGCCGGCTGTGTGGGGCTTTGGGGTGCTCAGGCTGTGGGAACGGGGACCCCAAAGCCAGCAGGGTGCTGGCACGTGGCGGCCGTGCTGACGGGGCTGGGCCGGGAGGGGTTAATGGGGTGGCTCTTCCTCCCCCTCTATATGAGGCTCCTGCGGCTCTGGGCTCAGTTTGCTGCTGGCGGCTGCGGGGACAGGAGCAGCGGAGACCGACGGAGCCACCCCTGACCCCTGCGAGGGCCCAGGTGAGCGAGAGCATCCTCTGCATCCTCTGCTGCCCCTGCTGCTGGGTATGGGGCTGGGGGTATGGGGACGCTGGCACCCTGTGCCCCGTGAAGGGTGACGGGACCACATGTGGGGGCAGCGTCCCTTGAACCGCCCCAGAGCTCTGCCCGAAACCCGGGGAGTTTTGGGATTTTGCAGCAGGACGGTTCTGTGCCTCAGTTTACCCGGCTGTAACATGGGGTTGCTGTGGGGCTGCGTGTCGGGGCCGAGGGCTCCCGGCTCTTTGCTCTCTGTTAGCCGCGTTCTGCCCGTCCTCACCACATCCCCACAGCGGGCTCCTCACGGCCATTTGGGTTTCTGCTGAGGGCCACCATCTGCTTCGGGCATTTACAGCCCCCGGCCAGGCCCCACCTCCACCGCCCGATTTATGGCCCTGGCCCCGCACTGCTGCCTCCAAACCATCCCCATCCTCTGCTGATGCTTGGGTAAAGCTGAGCAGGAGCCGTGCCCGCAGGGCTCACAGAAGCCCTCTGCTCCTTGAACCCCACAAACGGAGGTAGGAGAGGCTCAGAGGATCTTTCATCCCAGCGCTTGGGATCCCCGTGCTGCGGAGGGACCGGGGAGGCCGGGCTGACCCCACTGCCCCCGCTGCCGACCGTCTGCCGCAAGCAGCCTCCGCTTAAAATAAACCTGCCCCGAACTCTTTTGTTTTCCTTCCCGAAAAGGGAAACGGGGCCAGGACCCAGCCCAGGCCAGCGCCGCGGGGAGCCGCGATGCCCGCACGGCACACGGAAACCCCGCTGGCCAAAACGGCCCCGGCCAACGCGGCCCCGCTGCCGGCAGGCTGGGAGGTAGGGCCAGGGCCGCTCGCCGGCTTCCCCGCGCTGTCTTTGTTCTGCTGTCCCTGGGCTCATAAAGATAAGGCGGTGGCTGCGGTATTTTTTCCTGTTTGAAGCCGCTCTTGGGAGCTGGGTGAAGCCGGCGGATGCTCGGCGCTTCGCTCTTCCTGCCCGTGATTGTTCCTGCAGCGGCTCGCGGGGCAGGGGACAGCCCCGGTCCCCTCTTCGCTCTCGGTCCTTCTGCCGGTGGTGCCGACCCCATCCGTGGCCCTAACCCCGTCTCTCCTCTCTCCCCCCAGGGCCGTAGCTGAATCCGGGAGCCCAGCAGCCTTTTGGGGTCCCCGTCCCACCCGGAGCCGGCTGGGGGCCACCAGGCGATGGTCCCCCTGGGCAGCTCCCCCCGAGCACCGTGCTCCCCCGGCGTCTCCCCCCTGCGCCTGCTGAACCGGGGCCCCGAATACCTGCGGGAGCAGGTGGCGGGGGGCAGCGGGGGCCGCACGCCCAGCGCCGTGGAGCGGCTGGAGGCCGACAAAGCCAAATACGTCAAATCGCAGCAGGTCATCAACAGCCGGCAGGAGCCGGCGCTGCGGGGCTGCTCGCCTCGCTTCTCCCCCCGCGGCCGGCGCCTGCTCGCCCTCCAGCATTGCCACGAGCTCTGCCAGGGCTCGGAGCTGAGCCGCGACGGCCCCCGCAAGCCGCCGTGCCCCCAATCCCCCGTGCTGCGGAGGGGAGGCAGCGGCAAGCGCCTGCTGAGGCCCGACTCGCTCATCATTTACCGGCAGAAACGGGACTGCCCGGTCACCAACAAGGAGAACAAGGGCTACGGGCTGGTCAGGCGCCTCTTCCAGGGGCCGCTCAGGGACAAGCCCCCCGGCTCCCCCCCAGCCCGAGGGCTCCCCGCAGCCGCCGAGAGCCCCATGCTGTGGGTGCCCACGGAGCGAGAGGAGCCGAGGACGCCGGGCACCGCCGCCAGCAGAAGCAGCAGCAGTGGCAGTAACAGCTTCCAGCTGCCCGGCAGCCCCGTGGCGCAGCCCCCCGAAGCCCCCAGCCCGGCCCAGACCCCCGCTTCGTCCCCCGGCCCTACAAAGCCAACGCTGGGGCTGCGCCTGTCGCTGCCGCTGTCGGAGCAGGAGCGCTTCTTCAACTACTGCGGGCTGGACCGGGCGCTGGTGGAGGGGCTGGGGCAGGAGCGCTTCGTGCCGGCAGGCTGGGACAACGCCTCCTCGGCCAAATTCCCCGGTTCCTGCGAGTGGGAGCCCAGCCAGGCCTCGGGGGGCAGCGGGGAGGACGCGGGGCCGGGTGAGGAGGAGCAGGACGCCCGGCTCTGCTCCGCCGTGTCGGTGGTGGAGCGCAATGCCCGCGTCATCAAGTGGCTCTACGGCTGCCAGCGAGCCTGGGCGGCCGCCAAGGAGTCCACGGTGTGAAACCAGGAGCCCCCCAAGGGGGTCGGGGAGGCAGGACGCGGCCCCTTGCCCGGGCTGGAGGAGGCCAGCACCCCGCGGGTGTCCTCGGCCCCAGCACCGTGGGGCTGCTGCTGGCCGGCAGGGACACCGGGGCTGCCCCTTGGGGGATGGATTTTGGGGTGTGGATGCAGGGCTGAGGGTGGGGGGTGTCCCAGGGGCTCCCCTGGGTGAGTTCAGCCCCAAACCCAGGGGTCCGCAGGCTGCTGTCCACCGCTGGGTCCCCTCCTCTCGGTCCTCACTGTTCCTGGATGTGGGGTGGGGTGGGGGGCACAGCCCGAGCCCCCTCCTCAACGCCGTCCTTGCCAGAAAAGGGGCTGTCGGGCCGGGAGGAGGGCTCAATAAACCTGTATTATTTTTTTTTAGCCTGTCTGTGTGTGGTTTCTGCCAACAGAACTCGGGGGCGATGCTTTGGGGCTTGGGGTGGTGCCCCCCAAATCCCTCCAGAGGATCTGGGGCAGCTCTGAGGCCCTGGGGACACGATGACCGGGCTGCTGGGGGGGGGTGGCACGAAGGCAAAGAAAGCACCACAAACACTCCGGGAAAAGGCACTTTGGGGTCTTTAGCCTCCTCTTGCTCCTCTAGTTGCCCTTGGGGGCGTTTTTATTTCGGATCTCAGCCAGCTTGCAGGCCAGGAAGCCCCACCTGAAGGCCCCTTCCTCCGGCTCCCGCAGGTCGTCGGGGCCCTCGTCCCCCGGGGGCTCCCCGGGGCTGTCCCCCGGCTCCGTCGTTATCGGGGGCTCCTCCGGCTCGGGGGCCGCCGCCTGCTGCCACTTGGTAGCCAAAAGATCCCAAAAACCGGGGGGTTTCGGGGCGGGGGGCGGCTCTGCTGGCGAAGCAGCCAGCGGGCTGGGGGGAGAATGGGGTGGGGGGCGTCACCGCGGGGCCCTTCTCACCCAACCCACCCCGTCCCCAATACACCAGGGGGTGTCCGAGCCCCCCCAGGTGACGGGGTGGGGGTGATATTGGGGGTATGGAGCCCTTGGGGGGGGGGGTGGTGTTTTTGGGGCCCCCCCCTCACCGAGCCACCACTTACTGGTCGGGGCTGAGCAGCCGGTGCTCGTCCTCGCGGGCGAAGAGGGCCGAGAGGCTCCGCCAGCCCCTGGCGCCCACCCCCTGCACCTGGGGATCGAGCATTTTTTTTTGGGGGGGGGTCCCACAGCAGCCCCACACCCCCCCCTTCAACCCCGTTGCCTCTCCTCATCCTCACCTTCCTCGCCAGCTGCGCCACGGGGCCGGGACCCTCCTCAGCCGGCACGGGGGGCTCAGCCGCCTCCATCAGCTCGGGGGGGTCTCCCTGTAACCAAACCCCCCCCGGTGAAGGCAGGGGGTGGCCGGGGGGCTCTGCCTGCCCGTGCGCCCCCCCCCCCCAAATTACCTCCTCGCCCAGGGCCTGCAGCACCCTGGCCTTGTAGAGCCCCCAAAAACCCTGGGTCATGGCAAGGGGCCGCGGGACGGAGCCGATGGGTGCCGGGGAGCAGGACGGGGGGGGGGTGTGGGGGGTGTGGGGGGCCCCCCCCCGGTGCCACCCACCGATCCGGTGTCCTCATTAAAGTTTTAGGGCCCGATGCACAAAGGGGAACCTGAGCCCGAGCTGGGGGCACAGCGGGGGCGGCTGCTACAGGCACCCCAAAGCCCCCCCCCCCCGCCTCGGTCCCCGGTGACCCTCACCCCAAGGGGGGGGTAATGGGGGTGCACGGAGAGCATGGGGGGGCTGGTGTTGGGGTCACTGCTGTCCTCCCCCCCCTCCCCATGTCCCCAGTGTGTAACTGATCGGCCAGGAGGAAATGTGATCGGTGGCCTTGGGGCACTGGGGGGGCACTGGGGGCACTGGGGGGCACTGGGGGGACACTGGGACTGAGCTTGGGACCCTGGGGGCAGGACGGGGGGGGGGCAGCCGTGGGGAGGCAGGGATGTGCTCGGGGGGGTGTGGGGATGGGCAGGGCTGGGGGGTGACACCGGGGGGGGGGTGACATTGTGCAGTGGGGGACACACTGAAGGGTGACATGGGGGGGGTGACATGGGGGGGTGACACCGGAGGGGTGACATTTGGGGGTGGCATTGGGGGGGGAGCACAGGGGAGGTGACACTGGGAGGGTGACATCAAGAGGTGGCACTGGGGGGGTGACAGAGGGGGCTGACGCCAGAGGGGGACAATGGGGGGTGACACTGGGAGGGGGGGACATTGAAGGGTGACATGGGGGGGTGACAGCGGGGGGTGACACCAGAGGGGGATGCTGGGGGGGGGATACTGGGGAGGTGACACCTGTGGGGGAACACATAAGAGGTGACACTGGGGGGGTGACACGGTGGGGGGATGCTGCGGGGGGGGTCAATGTGGGGGGGTGACACTGGGAGGGTGACACCGGGGGGGGGTTGACACTGGGGGGTGGGGGACACACTGAAAGGTGACATGGGGGGGGTGACACCAGGGGGGTGACACAAGGGGGTGACACCAGGGGGTGACACGGGGGGGTGACACTGAGCGGGGTGCTGCTATGGGGGTCACACTGACGGGTGACCCCGAGAGCTGACACGGGGGGGGTGACACAAGGGGGGGAGGCGCTGCCCCCTCCAGCACGGACCAGGGGGCGGAGCCTATCCCCTCGCGGGCGTGTCCACGCGCGAAAGGAGGCGTGGCTAAACCAGAGGGGCGTGGCTCCGCCCTCCTGCGCCTGCGCAGTGCGTCCCCGCGGCCTCACGCCGCGGCCATGGCTCCGCGCAGCAGCCGCCGCACGGGCGCGCACCGGGCCCGCTCCGAGGGGCGCCGGGCCAAGACCAAGCGGCGCCGCCGGGACCTGGACGAGATCCACGCGGACCTGAGGCCCGGTCGGGCCGAGCGGCTGCTGCGCCAGGAGCCGGACCCCGACCTGCCGGGCTGCGCGCAGTTCTACTGCCTGCACTGCGCGTACGGGAACGGGGCGAGAATGGGGGGGGGGCAGGAGGTTTTGGGGGGGAGGCACGGGTCTGGGGGGGCGAGAGGGTTTTGGGGGGGTGACAGGAGCAGAGGGGGGGAGACAGGACCCAGGGGGTGACAGGTTTGGGGGGGGTGACAGGTCTGGGAGGGTGGTGACAGGTTTTGGGGGGGCCATAGGGTTTTGGGGGGGGCGACAGGTTTTGGGGGGGGGGTGACAGGGTTTTGGGGGGCGACAGATCTGGGAGGGGGGTGATGGGTTTTGGGGGGGCAGAAGGTTTTGGGGTGGGACACCAGGTTTTGGGGGGTGACAGCAGGTTTGGGGGGGGCAGCAGGACACGGGGGGTGACAGGACCCAGGGGGCGGCAGGTTTTGGGGGGGTTACAGGTTTTTGGGGGGCAACAGGTCTGGGAGGGTGGTGACAGGTTTTGGGGGGGCAGTAGGCTTCGGGGGGGGCGACAGGGTTTTGGGGAGGGCAGCAGGTTTTGTGGGGGTGACAGGTTTTGGGGGAGGGCAGCAGGTTTTAGGGTGGGACACCAGGTTTTTGGGGGGGTGACAGAGCTGGGAGGGGGGGTGACAGCAGGTTTTGGGGGGGCACAGGTTTGTGAGAGGGGCAGCAGGTATGGGGGGGCAGACAGGATTTTGGGGGAGTGACAGGTCTGGGAGGGCGGTGACAGGTTGTGGGGGGTGTGACAGGACTGGGGGGATGACAGGTTTTGGAGGGGGAGACAGGGTTTTGGGGGAGGTGACAGGTCTGGGGGGGGCAACAGGCTTTGGGGGGCGAGATTATAGGTTTTGGGGGTGGTGACACATCCAGGAAGATGCTGACAGGTTTTGGGGGGGTGACAGGACCCAGGGGGCAACAGATCTGGGGATCCTGGGCTGGCCTGGGGGGGGGTTCTGACTCCTTGGGGTTTATCCTACATGGGGGGGGGGGGGATCCTAATCCCTGGGGAGTTGGTTCTGGAGGTGCGGGGACCCCAAATCCCCCCCTGACCCCATCCCCTCTCTGCCCCCAGCCGCTACTTCGTGGACCTGACCAGCATGAAGGAGCACTTCAGGTCCAAGGTGCACAAGAAGAGGTAAGGAGGGGGGGAAGGTCCTGAGCCCCCCAAAAAACCCTAAGGGCCGATCCCCGAGGGGGCTGCGGTGGGGATTCACCGTCCTTTAGGGCACCGTGGACGGTCCCAGCACCTCTCTGCTCACCTGCAGGCTGAAGCAGCTGAGCGAGGAGCCCTACACGCAGGAGGAGGCCGAGCGCGCGGCGGGGATGGGCTCCTACATCCCCCCGAAGAAGGTCCAGGTGCAGACCCAGCCGCTGGACGAAGTGCTCGAGATGGAGGCGTCCGGCTGAGCCCCCGGGGCCGGGCTGCTCCCGTCGCAGGTGCCGCTGAAAGGACCTCTTTGTCCCCAACCCCATGACAAAGCCACGCTCCGGGACGGGCACAGCGCTCCTCCTCGCCGGGCGCTAACGAGGAGAAGGAGCCAATGAGACCCCGCGTGCCCCCGCGTGTCCCCGTTGTGGGGACAGGACAGGCAGCTCCTTGCTGCAAACCCTGTGCGCTCCTCTCTTGGCTTTTGGGGCGGTTTTAGGGCTCTCCGTGGGTCAGAGACCCCCGTTAGTCACCCATTAAAATGTGTCACCCACCGGGCTGGTGTTGAGAGCTGTTTGTGAGCGTCTGATTTTTGGCATGGGGGGAGCTGCGTGTGAATGAAGCCTCCGTCGAGCGCTCGGGTTCATAGTAAGCAGCTTTTTGTGGGGTGGGGGTGAGCTGGTGTCCTCCCCAGCAGGTTTGGGGCTTCTGGAAACACCACCACTGAGTTTCAGTGCCTTAAAACTCACTGCACGGGGGTGATTTCATGCTCCCAGAGGGCTGGGGCTGTGCGTATGGCACGATTCATCCCCCTCGCTGCATCCCCATCCCGGGGGTGACGTGGCCCCGGTGTCACCGCTGCGGGTTCCCACAGGGCGGGCTGAGCCGAGCAGCTGGAGGCAGCACGACAACACCACACGGCTCTGCAGGGAGGGAAAAGATTTATTTCCATGCAAGCTGCCCGGATTTGTCCTCCCCCTGCCTGGGGGGATCAGGGCAGCTGCAGGCAGCAGCTCCCTGCCCGGCTCTCTGTGGGGTCGGTGGGTGTGGGGAAGGGGAAAGCTGCGGCTGCTGGTCCCGGAGCTGCCCCCTGCTCTTCGCCTCGAGGCCCCCGCAGGAGCTGGCCCTATATCCCGTGGGTTCAGGAGGCTGATCCTGGCCCCAGCCCTCCCTGCCGGGTTACCTAACGCCGCTCAGCGCTGACCTCCTTTCCTCCAGCAGGGCTGGCAGCAGGCACGGCGCGTCCCCGTGCTGCTTGTAGGGTCAGCGAGCAGGGTGCGAGGGACCCCAAACCCCTCTAACAGCGGGGTCTGTCCGTCTGCTCAGCCTCCAGTCTCATGGCCTCATCCTGCTGCCTGCTGGGGACTCGACATCACGGCAACGAGTCCCGGGGCTGTGCTGGAGGCCCTGGACCCTGTTGGCTGCGTCCTTTTAGGGTCTGGAGTCGATTTATCCGTTTCCCAAAGCCGGGACAGGCGTATGTGTGTGTGTGTCCCCCAGCTCCGTGGCATCGAGGTGTGGTGGGGCCGCATCCAGCAGCAGCTCCTCTCTCGGGGGGAAAAAGGGTGTGGGGGGGATGCCAGGGCCTGGCTGGGGACCTGGGGACCGTCCCCATGGCCCCCACTCAGGGCTCGGGGGGGGTCTTGGCGGGTCCGGCCATCCTACAGGCGCTGTAGAGGGAGAGGCAGAGCCCAGCGGCCGCCAGCAGCAGGGCCAGGGGGGGCAGCGCCCGCTCCTTGGGCTCAGCGCCCCGTCCTGCCGCCAGCTGCATCTGGGGGGGGAGAGGAGAGGGAAAAAAGGGGAAGAAGGGGAAAAAAGGGGGCGATGCCACCCCCAGACCCACCCCAGGGGACAGCCCCAGCCCACAGCCTGCCCTGAGCGACCCCAATGCACGCACAGCCGGGATATGGGGAAGAAAGGGGGGGGCTTTTTCCAGCGGGGTGCCCCCACCGCAGCACCCACGATGATTTTGGGGTGCCCCCAACCCCAGCCCTGCCCCAGCGCCCCCACCACCAGCGTGGAGCCGGGACACGGCTGGGCATGGCTCCAGCATCCAGCAGGCCTCGTGGGGAGGATCGGGGGGTCCCCGCTCGTCACCCCCACCCCCAGTTTTTGCTCGCTCCTTACCTGGAGCAGGCGAAAATACCCCGGGGTGAGGCGTCGGGGCCGGATGATCATGGTGCGAGGGGGGCAGCAGGATCAGGCCCCGCGGCCCCTCCGAAAGCGGCGGCGAGCGCGGCGCCGCTGTCAGCAGCGATCAGCGCCCGCTGCTCCCCCAAGCGCACACAGCACAGCGGGGGGGGGGCACGGAGGCGTTTCGGGGGGAACTGGGGCGGGTTTGGGACCGGGGAGAGCCGGGTGTGGAGGGGAGGCAGCCCCCGGCTTGCTGTAGGGGAAGGGGTGGCGGTGGGGTTGGGATCGGGGGGCGAAATCCTCGTGGTGGGGAGCGGGGTGGTGGTGGGGGGGGTGCACTGGTGTCAGGAGTTGTGCCGGGGCTCAGCCCTCGCTGTATGGCTGGGGGGGTCCTGATTGTGTCCCCCTCGCCTCCTCCTCGTCTCCTCATCTCGTGGCCTTCAGAAAATGGAGTTTGGGGCCCCCCCGAGCCGCGCTCGCCATCGTTCCCCGCAGGGCGTTTCGACGGCCGCCCCGGGGTTGTGAGTCACGCAGGGCGCGTCGCGGCTGCCTCGCCCCACTGGGGCCGTACTGGGGCCGTACTGGGCCGTACTGGGAGAGAGGGAGCGGAGGGAGGGAGGCCTCGGTGAGCGGCACCCGGGCGCGCCAATGGGGCCGGCCTGACCTGGCGCAGGTTTGTGGCGGGGCCGTGCGCTGGTTCCGGCCCTGCCGCCGCCATGGAGCCCGTGGGCGCCTGGGGCCCTGCACAGGTGGCGGCCTGGCTGCGAGGTGAGACCCCCCCCAAAAAAAAAAACCCAAAATCCACCCCCACAGCCAGCTTGGGGTGCCCCAAACCCCATGGGGGGGACCCCAGTGGGGTGGGTGGGGAGGAGGAGGGGGGTGGCTCTGCTTTGAGGACAACGCTGGGGCAGAGATTCCCCCCAAAAAATGATCCCTGGGGGGTGATATTTGGGGTGGGGGGCTTGGGGAAGGGGCTGTGTGTGTGTCCCCACACCCAGGTCATGGTGCTGAGACCTGGCGGGCTCATTGCACGGATGGCACCCTCCCAATAGCCAGGCGTCACCCCCAAATGAGTGACACGGGGGTCACCGAGCCAGGGGACAACGGATGGGCGGGGGGGGGGGCTCAGAGCCCCCCACGGTCCCCCCCTACCCCGTTCGCCTGGCTCTAGGGGAGGGTTTTTGGGGCAGGGCTGGACGCGGCGGTGCAGGGGTACCCCTTCGAGGCCTGGGGGCTGGCGGGCACCGAGCTGCTGGGGCTGTCGGCGGGGGGCCTGGAGGCGCTGGGCGTGCGGCGCGTGGGGCACCAGGAGCTGCTGCTGGACGCCGTGGAGCAGCTTCGAGCCCTGGTGAGCCCGGGGCACCCATGGGTGCTGCTGGGGTGAGGGCTGGGTGAAAGGGAGGGGGGGTGGGGGTAAGGTGGGCGGGGGGGAGGGGGGAAATGGGGAACACTGGGGGGGATGGAGGGGGGATTTGGGGGTACATTGGGGGGATTAGAGAGGGGATTTGGGGTTATCCTGGGGGGGGTGGAGGAGGGACATGGGGGCACCCTGGGGTGGATGGAGAGGGGACACGGGGGCACCCTTGGGGGACATGGAGGCACCCTGGGGAGAATTGAGGGGGGATTTGGGGTTATCCTGGGGGGAATGGAGGGGGGATTTGGGGACACCCTGGGCTGGATGGAGTGGGGACATGGGGACACCCTGGGGTGGATGAGGGGGGACATGGGGGCACCCTGGGGTGGATGTAGGGTTTTTAGGGGGACACGTGGAGACACCCTAGGCTGGATGAGACACAAGGGGGCTATCCAGGGCTGGATGAAGCAGGGGGACACGGGGACCCCCTGGGCTGAACGGAGAGGGGGACGCGGGGTCTTGGAGCCCCCTGATCTGTATCCTGCCCCCCCTGCTCCCCTCTGCAGGACACGGAGCTGGCGAGCACCAGCCTGCGGACACTGACGGAGGGGCTGCGGGACCTGGCGCTGCGCACCCAGACCCTGGTGCTGGAGGGGCCACCCGGGGGTGTCACCCCCCAGCCGCCCCCTTTCGCCCTGCTGGCCTGCGTGGTGGAGCTGATCGGGGCTGCCAAGGGGCTCTTCTCCTGGCTCAACAGGTCCGGGGCGGGCAAGGGGGGCACCCATGGGTGCCGGGCGCACCCCGTGGTTGGCGCTGAGCTCTCTGCCCTGCTCCCCAGGTACCTTTTCTCCACCCTGAACGACTTTTCGGCCAGCAGGGACATCGTCCTGCTCTGCGCCCGGCTGGCGGAGGTGCTGCAGGCGGTGGGTGCTCGGGGTGCACTGTCCCGTGCCCCCAAACCTCTGTGTGATGGGGGGGGGAGGGAGGAGAAATGGGGTGAGGGGGAGCTCCCTTTGGGGTCCCCCCTGGCTGGAAAAGGGGGGGCTGATCCGTCCCGCTCAGCCCTGTGCTTTGTCCCCCCCCCAGGACTGCTCGGCAGTGGAGAGGAACGGCCAGATCCTGCTGATCGTAAGTGTGGGGTGAGGAGGGGGCTGCAAATTGTGGGGGGGGGGGTCCTGGTGGTCCTGCCCTCCCCCCCCATCATCCCCGTGTTTTCACCCGCAGTGCCAGCACATCGTGGGCATCTGCGAGAGCATCCTGGGCTGCAGCCCCCCGGCTCTGCTGGACCGCAGAGCTGTGCTGGAGCGCGTGGGGCTGCTGCCCCCCCCCGAGCCATGGGGTAGCCCCCCGGCATCTCCCAGCACCCCCACGCTGCCCCCCAAACCATGGGGCAGCCCCCCAGGATCCCCCAGCACCCCCACGCTGCCCTCCAACCCACTGGTGAGTCCCCCGGTGCCCCCCACCTTCCCTTTCCCGTGTCCCCCCCCCTCACACAACCCCTTTTTTAGGGCCTGGACATCATCTCCACCAGCTCCTGCCTGCATTTCGTGACCGCGAACAACTTGGAGGTGAGCTGGGGGCTGCCCCCCCCCGCCTGCCACCACCCCCTGCTGTCCCCCGCTGTCCCCCTGTCCCCGTTTTAGCCCCGGCCGTGGGAGATGCTGCCCCCCCCCCCACCCCGCTGCAGCCCATGGGGTCAGATCCTGGGAGCCCCTCCAGGCCCTAACCCACCCCCCCGTCCCCAAATTCATGGGTGGCTGCGTGCGGCTGAGACCAGGCAGCTCATCACAGGGGTGGGCCCCGCTCTGCGCCCCCATCCCACCAGCCCCTCGCCCCCCTGTGCCTGCCTGGCCCCAATTAGGGTCAGGCCCACGGGTTAATGATTAACCCCCCTCGTTAACCACCCTCCTCCCACCGTCCCGTCACCCCCTGCCCTGGGTTTCCCTTCCTGAAAGCCCCCTGCCCTGCCTCTGCCCCAGGCCCTGGCGGCGCAGGGGGGGCGCATCCTGCCCGGAGATGAGATCGTGCAGGTCAACGAGCAGGTGGTGGTGAGTTGGGGATGGATATGGGGTTTTGGGGTGCATGGGGGCGTGGGTATGACCGGGAGGTTGTGGTTGGGGAACCCAGCACAGCTCAGGGCTGCAGGATGCTCACCTCTGGCAGGGGGAGGATTTGGGGGAGGCAGGAGCCGGGGTCAAAGGGGATTTGGGGTCCGGGAGGGTGCATGGGGCCGGGTTTTGTCCCCCAGTCAGCAGGGTGCTGTGGCAGGTGGGCTGGACACGCAGCAACCTGGCGAAGAAGCTGCTGGAGAAGGCGAGCGGGGTGACGCTGGTGCTGAAGAAGGTCCCCCTCAGCCCGCCTGGCTCCCCCCTGTCCCCCCGGCAGCAGGTGAGCAATCCCAGTGCTCCCAGTGCCAAACTGGGCTGTGCTGGGAATCGGGCAGAGCCGGGCACCTCCAGTACCGGCGGTACCTACAGCCCGGGGGTTGTGGGGGTGTCACCCCAAAACGAGGCGACGCTGCGGGACGCAGGCTCTGAGGCTCCATCCCCAGGTGCCAGGAGCCTTTTCGGATGCTGTGGATCCTCCTGGGGCCAAAAGCAGCGAGTGCCCCGGCAGCCCCGTGTCCCTGACGTCCAGGTGAGCCCTGGCCTCGTGCCCCACAGCCCCAAACCCCACGGCCCTAAAAACCCCACAGCCCCATACCTAGCGGGACCGGCGGCGTCGCGGCGGCCGAGCGCAGCCTGGGTCAGCTGCCGGCAGTCTTAAGCAACGATGACAACGGCAACAGCCCCAAAGTGCCTCTGTTTGTAATTAATTTGCTTGGTAACGTTTTAATGGGGCAGAAACTATATTTAGAAATGACCCTTCTCCTCTCCCAGAATGGAAAGGCGTCCGCACAGCCGTTGGCGCCGCGGGCCGGGCTGAGCTCGGTGCCGCTGGGAGATTTTCGGGGTGGGGAGCGAGGCTGGTGCCCGGGCTGGGAACCCCGCAGGGGATATTTTTGCAGCTCAGGGGTTCTTTCTACCCCCAGCGTGGCCGCCGACGTGGATTCGGGGCCAGACTCTGCACCGGACCCCGGCACTGACGAGGAGGACGAGCGTGACACGAGGCTGCCGGGGGAGGATTTGAGCGAGCTCCCCCCGGCACCGCTCGGCCGCGGTAGGAGGGGAGAGGAGGGGAAGGAGCCGCTGCTCCCCACGGGACAGGAGGCTGTAGGAAGGCTGTAGGGAGGCTGCAGGGAGGCTGCAGCCCTGCTCACTCTTCTCAGGTGCTGTGGAGGACACAGTGTGGGAGGCCAGCACCCCACCGGGCACCCCGTGCTCGCCACGCACCCCCACGGGGGGGGCAGCCCCCAGGATTGAGGCTCAGGGCACGGAGCCCGGCCAGATCCCTGGGGAGGTGAGAGCTTTTGGGGGCAGCTGTAGGGGAAAAGGGATTTTTTATGTCCTGCCTGTTCCCAGTGAGGACAAGCTGCCGGGCTTGCTGCTGCAGGGGGGGTGAGGTGGGGGTCTCGAGGGGCTGCTTGGGGTGGGGGTCTCGGCGGTGCCTGGGCTCGCAGCGCTGCTCTCGCCTGCCTGCATCATCCCTAATCTCTCATCCATCCCCTTCTAGGGCAGCCCTGAAACTGGACGTAGACCCAAAGGTGAGCATGGTGCTGCCGGGACTGGTGCCAGCAGAGTGGGGAGAGCCGGGCAGGGGGCTTTCCTGCAGCTCATCCCCTACCTTCATGCTGATGTGCCCCCAAACCCTGCGCCCGCAGGAGTGGCCACCAGGCTGAGCCGCCGGCGGGTCTCGTGCCGGGACCTGGGCCGGGTGGACTGCGATGGCTGGCTCCTGAAGAAGAAGGACCACGTGGGCTTCATGGCCCAGAAGTGGAAGCGGTGCTGGTTTGTGCTGAAGGGCCACACGCTCTACTGGTACCACCACCCCAACGTGAGTGGGGACACCCTCACGCCCCCCAACCGTGGGACTCTGCCGGCTGAGGTGGGCGCTGGACGCAGCCGTGTCTCCCCTGCAGGATGAGAAGGCTGCGGGTCTCCTCAACCTGGCCAGCTACAACCTGGAGAGCACGAGGGAGCAGAAAAAGAAATAGTGAGTGGGCGCCGCGGTGCCAGTGGGGTCCCCGCGGTGCTGAGGATGCTGAGGATGGGGGCTCAGGGCCGGCTCCGGTCCCCGGGGAGCCCCAGCAGCACGGGCAGCCGCCCGCTTGTCCTTCCCCCAGCGTCTTCCAGCTCTCCCATGAGAGGTACAAACCCTTCATCTTCGCCGCAGAAACGCTGGCGGATTTAAGCATGTGAGTAACGCGGTGGCGTCTGACGGTCCTGCCACACCGGGATGGCGATGACCCTCTGTCCGTCTGTCCGTCTGCCCTTCTGTCTGTCCTTTTTTCCTCCAGGTGGGTCAGCCACCTGATAACGGCCAAGACGAAGCACGCGCTGGCCCACCAGCCGGTGCCACACAGGGAGGAAGGTAACAGGGGACATATAGTACGGGGATATATCATATATATGGGGACGTATAATATATATAATGTATAATATATATAGGACATATAATACGGGGACAGCTGGGAGCTGTGGGTGGGAGCACCGGGAGCTTTGCCCGTGGTCTGGGGAAAAAGTGAGAAATGTTCTTCGAGAGGAGGAGAGCTGGGGTGATGCTCAGCCCCTGGGGGGGCTGGGGGTCCCTGCCCCGCTGCTGGGACCACCCCAGGACCTTCTGATCCCTCTGCTCCTGCTGTCCTCCCCCGTGGCCTCCAGACTGCTACAGTGAGACAGAAGCCGAGGACCCCGATGACGAAGCTCCGCGGCAGGGCTGTGACTCGGTGAGTGGCCCTAAGGGACATCCCAAGGAGGGGACGGGAGGTCCTCGCCTCACCTCCCACCCTGTCTCTCCTGCAGCCAAAGAAAAGGCTGCAAAACACCCCAGAGAAAGGCCAGCTCTTCCCGGCCAGCGGCGAATCCAGCAGCACGGCCAGCAGCCCCCAGGGCAGCCCCCGACCCTGGTCACCCGAGGGTAGGTGCTGGGGGATGTGGGGGCTCCGTGCCCTGTGCTAAATGGGGTCCCCGTTCCCTGTCACCCTGTGACCGACCTCCTCACAGCCACCCTTTTGCACATGTGTGTGTGCAAGGGGGAGTAAATCGAGCCCTTGCAGTGCTGTTGTTCTGCATTTTGTGCCTTCACCCCCATTTCGATCTCAGTCCCGGTCCCCCCTTTGGATGTGGGGTGTTCTCACAGGCAGGGGTGACCCCACGGGGTTTCAGGGCTGCCCCAAGCTCTGGTGCCCGTCTGCTCACCCAGAGCCCGGCGAGGAGGACCTGGAGAGCCTGATGCAGTGCCTGAAGCAGGGGGGGGTGTCCCTCATCGGGCGGCAGCGCTTCCTGACGCAGGAGCAGTGCCGCAGGTCCTTCGTCCGGCGCAACAAGAACCCCCACATCAACGAGAAAGTGCACGCCGTGCGGGCCCTGCAGAGCACGCTCAAGGTGGGAGCCCCCCGCCCCTGGCCCTACCACGGTCCCTGCACGGCCGCCCCAAAAAACGACCTTTTTCCTTGGCAGGCGAAGCTGGCAGAGCTGCAGGCCCTCGAGCAGCTGCTGGATGACGCTACGCTCACCTCGGAGAAGTTCACGCGCTGGAAGGAAGAGCACCAGGACCTGTACCAGGAGCTGCAGGAGTGCTGGGCACAGCGGCAGGGCCAGGATGGCAGCGGGGAGCCCAAGGCCGAGCAGAGCCCCCCAGGAGAGGCAGCCAAACCCTGACACCCCCCAGGATCTCTGGCATCTCCATAAAACTCATGGTGCTGCGGGTGCTCTGCCCTCCACGGGGTGGGTGCATGGCAGGATTTGGGGTAGATCTGAAGGCTCAGACCTCTTCTGCTACGTTGCCCACGGGAGCGGGACGTTGCAGGGATGCTCTTGCTTTTTATTCCAAGGACGTTTTGCCTCGGCCACATGTTTGCAATTTGGGGCCTTTTCCTGGAGGACCACGCTCCCACCGTGTGCCAGCATGGTGCCTCTGCCTGGGCTCTCTTCTGTAAATAAAAACCGTGTCGGTGAGGGCTGGTGGTGCTTTGGTTTTCCTGGTGCTGAAGTGTCCCTGCAGCGACAGCCAGCCCCCACTCACGCCATGTGCCACCGTCCTCCTGAGGAAGGAGATGGCAGAAAGGTCCTGCCCTCCCTGTGCCGCCCGGTCCCTGACAGACGAGCCACAGCTGGATGTGCGGATGCTCTTTATTCACCTAAAACCCGTGTAAGAATTAAACCGCAATCAAGTAGCAGGCAAGGAAGCGTCGACGCCAGCTTCATTTCAAGCGAAAAACTACCAGCCAGGAGGTAAAGATGGGGAACGGACCCACCTCTCCCACCCAGTGACAACCCTGGGGGTATCCAGGGGTCCCATAGTGGGAGGCTGAGGAGCCACTGTGACCCCATGGCTAGAAGCGTGGCCCCCACAAGACCCTTGGTGAGACCCGCTCCATCCCAGCACCTCAGTAATCCACCTCGTAAGGGGCAGCATCCAGCCCGGTGACAAACCCACTCTTTTTACAGAAATTGCCCCAACAACCGCTGGGCCAGCTCCCTCCAGTGAGGGGTGGCCGTGGTGGCCAGCAGCAGCACCCAGCCCATGGGGGGCACCACCAGACCCGACGCCAGCGACAGGGTCCCCATGGCTGGCCCCAGATCTCGCTGCTGCTGCTGGTGACGGTGTTTTTCAGTCAGTGTTTTTTTGGGGGTTTGTGGGGATATGGGGGTCTGGAGGAGGTGGTGGGACCTGTGAGGCTGTGGGTGGGGGACAACGTGGGGACAAAGGGGTCAGGGGAAGGGATTGTTCAGCTCTGCTCTGGTGTAGGCTTGAGCACTGTGTGTGTTTTTTGGGGTGCTGTAACATAAGGATATAAAACTGTTGGTGTCCAGAGGAGGGTTACATGAGGATGGAGGGTCTGGAGGGTGCAGTGTATGAGGAGTGGCAGAGGTCCCTCGGCTGGTTCAGCCCCAGAGGAGTGCTGGGAGCCATAGGGTCAGGTGCTGGGGGACTGGGACTTGGGGCACTGCAGTGGGTGACACTGGTTTGGGGGCACGGTTGGAGCAGGCGAGTTTGGAGGTGTCCTCCAGCTTTAATGGCTTTAGAGGGCTCCTTCTCCAAACTTAATGATTTTAGGGTTCCTTCTCCAGATTTAATGACTTTAGGGTTAATGACCACAGGACTTCTGCCCCCTCTGGGCCTAGGCAGCCGGGGGGGGGGGGCTGCGGCCCCGTTGCTAGGCAACGCCTCCCCTCCGCCGCTACACTGCGCATGCGCAGCAGCACAGCCGGCGCCCCGCCCTACGGGTGGGCACTGCGGGCACTTCCCTTCCGCTACCCGCCGGCGGGGCGGGGAATGGGCGTTGGGGACAGCCAATGAGCGACGGGAGAGGGCGGAGCCAGCGCGTTTGATAGGCTGCGAGGGAGGACGCCGCGCTTTGGCCCCGCCCCCCCGTCGGGGCTGTAACGGTCGCGGCGCGCGGGCAGCGCGGGCGCCGCCGCGGAGCCAGGTGAGGGCCGGGCCCGGCCCGGCGGGGGTAGCGCGGCCCCCGTGGGGCGAATTTGGGGCTCCGTGAGGTGAAACCGGGCCCGTGAGGTTTATTGGAGCCCCGTGAGGTGATTTGGGGCCCCCCTGAGGTGAATTGGGGCCCCCCGAGGTGACACCGGGCCCCCCCCCCGTGCCCCCTGAGGTGAAACCGGGCCCCCCCCGCCTCAGCCCCTCAGGCCGGGCGCTGCCTCCTTCCCCTCACGGCCCGGGCCCGTCCCCGGCTGCGGGAGCGGCCTCGAGCCCGCTGCTGGATCTTGGGACGCGGCCGGGGGCTCCCCTGCGAGGGCAGGGACGGACTGTGTTGGATTTCAGGCTTTTAAAGGGAAATTTCCAGTCTCTCAGAGCACGGTGACTGATGCTCTATAAATAACTACAATGCGTTTAACACATGCCCCGGCTGAAAGGCGCTGCTGAGCAGCTGCATACCTGGGGAATGCTGCAAACAGGAACTTTCCTCAGTTCTCAGGCACGAAGAAATCCTGCAGTAAGTGCTCGCTTTTGAGAACTGCCTCTGTTGCTGCAGAGATGAAACAGTGATGCCCTGGGGGGATGGTAATTAAATCCGCAGTGCTGCTTTACTCTGGATGAAGGACAGCCTGTGTGTGTGTACGCTGTGCTTGGTCAGTGGGAGCAGGGTTTGGTTTGTACTCATTTAAAGTATGTTTTTTATTTATTGCCTCGTAGTTGACTGGAACAGATAAGATGGCTGCTCTTGAGAAACACCCAGACCTGAGGCTCCAGCAGAACAGTCCCTCGGGTAAGGGCAGTCTTTCCTTTAAAGCTGTGCTGCTGTGGGATCCTGTTTCAGTTTCCCTGGAGAGATGTGACCCTGAGAAGAGTTGTTTACCAAAAGCTTTTTATTAAAAGACAACATCCTGTTCCTGCCAAGTTAAATCATTGCATGGGTATCCAAGGGTATACCATCATTTGATAATGGACCTATCTCTCAAATGATAACTGATAAATTTGGAACAATTCTTAACAACTGACACAAGGAGTTCTTACCTAGCGCAAGAATGTATCTGTACCATTAATAGTATTGCCACGTGCTGACACTGCTCCTAATTATCAGTGTCAGTTTAGTGCAGTATCACCAAACTTATCAGTGGGAGTATAATTTATTGCTGGTGATTCTGACTTCCTTAACAAGATTGATTTTTTTTTTTTTTTTTATATATCTGTTGATATTATTTGACCTCCTTGTGCTTACAAAAGAGATTTATTTAGCAACAATAGTAAGGGTAATTAAGCATGGCTTATTAAATGATATAGTAAAAGGCTATTCAGTCTGTTGGCTAATACATAAACTTTGCTTCCTTTTTCTCTCCAGCTCCCAGCCCCACTCAGAAGAGTCATTTCTCAGAGACTGACTGGAAGACGCCGATGTTATCTGTGAAGTTCCAGAGCCGCATCAGTCGCTGCTCGAGTGTGGCCGACAGTGGGGATGCAGGCATTGGGACCTCCTGCTCAGACAGCACGGAAGGTGATTGTCAGCACGGGATCGCACAGTAACGGTCCCAAATTTTTGGTTTTCTTAAGACCAACAAGCATTAAACAGCCCAGTGTTACTGAACCCCAGAGAATGTAGAACTTGGAGGGAGCAGAATCTGTCACGATGTTTAGAGACATTTCCAAATCAGTGCTGAACTGCACAGATATGTTGCCTAAAATACAGATAAGTAATTAAGGAAATCACTTTTTCTCCAAGCTAGCCTTTTAACTGCAATAAGCATTTTTAATTGACTAGAGAGCCATATCAGTGATTTGCCATTTAATACTGGTGTACAGGTGATTTAGTCTTGTGTGTTTTTTCTAACAAATCATTCATAGCTGCCTCTAGAGACTTTAGGTCAGCGTGCCTTTGTGTGTAAGTTCTGTCAGTGTTGAAGTTGTGTGCTTCTTCCTGGAGAGTGCTGGAGTCTTGCACTCAGCTAAAGCATGGTGAGTGGCACTGCTTGACCTGGTGTTCCCTCGTGCTTGTATTTTCGTCTTCGTTCATGAGAGAGGCATAAAACACTATTGATTCGCTGCTGCTTCTTCCAGCAGTGAGGAAGTTTGTGTTATTTAAAGCAAGATGCTTCACCCATTTATACAAGCTGCCCTGTGTCTTTTGAGGGAGCTACAGATCTTAATATCCGTGAGGTGAGACGAATGCTTTTAAAAACATATGGCCTGTGGAAATATTGCTAAAGGGTGTGTTTAAGAGTTTCCTCCAGCCTTTCTCAAAATAATAAAGCTCCCAGTTGTATGCTGAGGGCACAGGAGGTGATGTTTCTTTGGGAAATCGCCCTTCTGAATATTGTAGAGCAATAGCCTTGTTTCTTAGAGCTTAGGCTGTATTGCAGCACCGAAAGCTGGCTGAGCCACGCCGACTTTCAGGTCAGTTCATCGCTCAGAAATGTTGTTGTGACGACCCTTAGCACATTCAGGGAAGCGATTCCAGCATCCGCACGTGGCGTGCTGGTCGGTGAACTCGGGTTCCTGATAGTGACACTGGGGGATAAATTTAGGGGCTGTAAAAGGAAACTGTACTGTCTCTCCGCTGTTTGCCAAGGTGAATGTACTTGGGACTGCTCAGTAGCACGGTGTTCTCTGGAGTTCCTGGGCACAGCCCAGCAGTGTCTGAAGAGATTTGCTTTCTGCTCATTTTTGAGGAAAGGGTCTTGTGCCTTTATCGTGATAGTTTCCTGTGGTTTGGTGATGGTCTCTTCAGAACCTGATTTCAGTCATCTTCAAGTTGTTACCTTTTATTCCTCCTTGTAGCAGTGCTTTGAGGTTATAGCTGCCCAGGGGGTGACCTTGCAGTCCTGACCTTGGATTAAAGAAACATCATACGGGGATGGGCCTTTAGCCAAACCCATGAGGAAAACAAGCTTGTGTATCTGGGAGAAACCCGAAATTAGTGTGATACGCGATGTGTCGGGACGAGGAGAGGAAACAGGCGTTTTGGTGTTTGCCTTTCTCAGCTCTTGCTGTTGCTGTATTGAAATCTGAGAGCTGCTAAGAATAACCCTACGCAGCCAGGTTTGGTGTCTGTCTGACAGGACAGGCTCACGTTGGGGTGCGTTTGCTGTATCTCGTTTCCTGTGGCAATATTGGAGAGCCATTCCTGTAGCCTCTGGAAAAAGCTCTTTTCCTGCTGCGTCCTGGAGGAGTTCGAAGGTCAGCTACTTGGTGATGTAGTGTTCAGCAGTGTTTGAAGCTCACCATGGGCTTAGTGGAGTCTCCAGTTAGCTTTGGTTACAAGTCAGAGCGGCTGAGCTGAGGGACGGGCAGGGCAGAATCCAGGTCTCAGTGTTCAGCTCAGTAAGTTTCAGCCTTTTTATTCGATTTAAGGGACTTGGTTTCTGTGTGTGTTGAAAGGTCACCTTATTAACTTGAGATTATGTTTGAGTGGCTGGTGTATTAGCTAGCTAGACTCAGTTAAAAATGTGTACTGAGCTAAACGTGGATTCTACCTGTGGTTCTACTGTGGTAGGAAAATGTCAACAGGCTCCTGAAACCTGTAGTGAGGGGGAACACAGATGTGTCTTGGTTGTGCTTTTGTATGGGGGAATGTTCACTTTTTTAGGTTCTTTAGGAAAGGTGTCCAGTTGTTCGTGCAGACTATTTCCAGGATTGTAATTAAAGCCTTGCTCTTCTTCCCCTAGACTTCTGCAATTCCAGTAACGGTTCCTCATTCCAGCCCATCAAAACCCAAGTGACCATCCCGACAGCCCATGTTATGCCATCCACGTTGGGTGCCTCACCCTCCAAGCTGGGCTTGGCAGGAGAGCAGAGCTGTTCACAGGGTGCTTCCAAAACTGCTCTGCCAGGTTCAGCTTCTGAACATGCAGGACTCATGAGGAACGGAGACTTCAGTGCCGGGAAGTCATCTCAGGTGCCGCCCAGGGATCTCTTGCGTCTCTACGGGACTTCAGGGGAAAATGGTTTTGAGCAATCCTGGCATCCTGTTTCTGATCACATGAGAACAGAAGATACTTGGAAGTTTGACACCCCTGCCATTGAGCGCACCCTTAACCAGTCTGTCTTGCTGGATAGTTTGTGCGCTGACCCTCTCCACAGGTTTCAGAAGTTCAATCCAAACCCCGGGGCAGCTGAAGCAGGGAAGGAACATTATAAGGTGCTGCCAGAGAGCAAGCAGGCTGCAGGGGCTAATGGAGCCTGCGAAACCCAGGACGGAACGTGGCCAGGTGGCAGCAGGCTGATGCCAGCGGGACTCCAGGCTAACAATTTCTTTTCAAAACCAGTAACTCCTGCATCTCGAGCATGGATGCAAGACACCTGCACGCTACATCCGCATGAGAGGGTCTGCGAGCTCAGTGCTTGGAAACAACAGCTGGAGAACGTGCGGTTGCAAATAGAGCAAATGCAGGTAGGGGGCACGGGGTGTGAATGTACTGGTTTGAAACCCTTCCTCTATTCAGTTGTGAATCATTGGTTTGGACTCGTGAAGCAAGGGAGAAAATGTCTCCTGCTTCGCCCCATCTTGCATTAAAAGTGTTCTAATTACCTGTTTTTACATCATGGGGGGTATCACAGGTATCACTTGACGTGCTGCTTATGCTGAGCAGTCCTTTATTATGTTGCAGCACTGCACAACACTTCAGTTCAGGTCAAGAGGTGAATATTCCGTCCACCAGAAACAGCAAAGAAAACTCATCAGTTTCCAGAAGTTTTTAGCAGTTTATGGAATAATTTTATTCTGTATCTAAGGGTTAGGAAGCAGATTTTCTTGAAAGATGCATTAAACTGCCGTTAGTTTTTTAGAGGGGAAGTTTGTTTATTGCCTCCTACCAGCTGTACCCTAATGGAGACAAATTGTTTCCAGTGAGCTAGCACAGTGATCTAAAATTATTTGTTAATCTCCAGTTGTGCTTGGGCAAAGTTACTCGTTCTTGGACATCAACAGAGACTGAAATAGCTGTGTCCTGGCATGCAGATGAGCACACTGTGTGCAAAATAGCTCTAGCAATGTTGCAATTACCTCTGTGGAGCATAAACCTCTCCCTTGTTGTTTTGTCTCCTCTTTCAGTTGCAAAATGGAGGTGCCTGCCACCACCCCGCGATGTTTTCTCCTTCGCTACCTACTCCCGATCCAGCCCAGTGGATCAATATCCTGAACTCCAATGAAAACCTGCTCAAGGAGAAAGAGCTCCTTATTGACAGGTGAGAGCTTGATGCTGGTGCGTGGTGTAAGGACTTGAATATTTCCGTTTGGAAAGGGACAGTTTTGAAAAGACCAAAGAAAGTTCATGTCTCCGAGTCCCTTTAACCTGAATGATCTTTCTTGTTCTGTAAAGAACACAGTGACCTTTGAGAACAGTCTGCTATTCTCACATGCTCTCCTGCCCTTTGTGGGAGTGGGATGGTGATCCATGAGGGTTCAAATAAAGCAGTTTCAGTTACAATTTTATGTTTTGTAATGAATAAAGGTTTTTGTTTACATCACAGTTACGTAGAATGTCGAAACTACTGCCTCTTTCCTTGAGGAGCTTCTGGGAGCTCATGGAGATAGTTATTTAAAATTTGCTCCTTGTGAGTTTGAGCTGGCAAGGAACGCTTCTAGCTAATGCTCTGTATGCTTTTTGAAAAAGTTTTAAAGAAAACTGCCTTCAGCATTTGGGCTGTAAACACCTCTTCTGCTTGCTCATTTTGAGTCCTCTGTTCATTTCACTCAAAGATCTGCAGTCAAGCAGGATTCTCTGGGACGTGCAGGGCTTGTGTGTTTTATATACAACTGCTGCTGTGGGGGGTGGTGCAGGAATTTTTTTTAAGGGAAGAGACAGAAGAAAAGTTTAAGTAAATTGTGAAGAGGTCAAAAACGAGCAGCTTTCAGATTACTTCTCTGCAGGCTAGTTCTGAGCTGTAGGGCTGTTTTTCCTCTGAGATTGTCACTATATCAAGCGTTAGAGTTACTGTGGCCCCATTTATGTTTTAAAAAGAAGGCTTATGTTTGAGAACAGTGTATTATCTGCTTTGGTTGGTTTTGTTTCTCTACAGGCAAAGACAGCACATATCCCAGCTGGAGCAGAAGGTCCGGGAAAGTGAACTGCAGGTTCACAGTGCCCTGCTTGGCTGTGCAGCGCCCTATGGAGACGTCTACATGTTGAGAATGCAGGTAGTTAGGTGCAACAGGCTGTCAGGGGGAAATATGTATTGAATCTCCTGGTCCTACCACTTCTCATTAGGTATTTTCTGAGTAGGAGGGGTATGCAGAGTATAATTACCCTTTGTGTGTGGTCCTGATTATCTGACATCTCTGAGAGTGGCTGTGACTCTAGAGATTTCAAGCCCTGAAGCAATGAGGTTTGTGTAGAAGCCGTGCTAGTGATGCAAGTGCCTGGCAGCACTATGACAAGTTCTATTTCTTGCTATGTATAAGGTGGGCTGAGCGATGCTTGGATGTTAGGAGGGCTTAGCCACAGCTCTGAGACAAGCTGGCTGCTTAGTGGCAGTTCATAACTGTTAGCTCTGACAGACAGAATTCACAGGCTGTTTGCGTTTGCAGGAGCTGCAACGGGAGAACACGTTTCTCCGAGCACAGTTCACAGAGAAGACTGAATCCCTCAGTAAGGAAAAGATTGAATTGGAGAGAAAACTGGCTGCTGCAGAGGTGGATGCAAAGCTGATCCGGGAAACGCTGAAGGAAACTATGCAGAAACATGCAGAGGAGTTAAAGAAGCAGGAAGAAAGGGTATGATCCCATTGCTCTAGAGATGTCTTTTCTTTAAGAAGCCAAAATTCATCCTAGTGCCTTGGTGGATGAAAGCTTTCCATGGCAATGTAGTATTGTAGGTATTTTCTGATCTCTGTGTAGAGTACTTTGGTTTATAAACAAAACTCCTTCCTCCAGTAGTTAGAAGTATTTCAGCACCTCTCTTAACCAGAGAAGAAGGCTGTCTTTGGCTAAGTGAGAGAGATGCTGCTGAGGTAAGGTGGTCTTGCATTTTGAGGTTGAGTGCTGTGCAAACAGGTAAATGATCGGGCATATAGAGGACTAATGAATGGACAAGAAATTATATGAACTAATCTTGTATATAACCATCCCTGCAGATAAAGGGAAGAGACAAACACATTAATAATCTTAAAAAGAAATGCCAGAAGGAATCGGAACAAAACAGGGAGAGGCAACAGAGAATTGAGACCCTGGAACGATACCTGGCTGATCTGCCAACTCTTGAGGACCACCAGAAGCAGAGCCAGAAGGTAAAACCTCTGAGTAATGATGTTGTCTTCCTACTTCTTTGGATGTCTCTTCAGATACTTGCACAGGTGGCTTTTCTAGATCCACAAATAATCCCTTGTGTAGCTGCCCAAGTTAAGTTTAAGTCTGCACCTCTGAACATTTGTCCTCCGAAAAGGGCAATAAGGAATGGCCACACTAGTAAAAAAAAAAAAAAAAAAAAAAAAAAATCTGCCTCATGAGTGTGGTTGAAACATGTTGTGTGTGTGGTGAAATTCCTGGGAGACCTCTAGAGTGTTGTGATTGCCTTTGCAGCTAAAGGAATGTGAGCTGAAGAGTACTGCTCTGCAAGAAACAGTGCTGGCACTGGAAACAGAGCTTGGAGATGTCCGGGCTGCATTCAGGGAGCAAGAGGTGCAGCTGGAAACCCAAAAACACAAGGAACTGGAACTTCTTTCTACTGTGCGCAGGTAAAAATCTGGAGGATTAGAATGAGCTTCATCTTAGGGCTGAAGTAGTAGCTGCCCAAGGACAGTGAGAATTCAGCACAGCCATTGTCCCACCTCTCAGAACCGTGTTACCAAGGATTCGTGATGATTGTGACCACTCACCAAAGCCCTGTGCAAATTCTGCATGCCAAGCGTGGAGGGTGGGAGCAGAACAACATAGCTGAAGGAAACAGTGGCTCCTCTTTGTCACATGAGTTTCTCTCTTGGTTATTGGTCTCAGTGTAACTTCCTGGAAAGCAGTCCTGTGGCCTTCAGTCGTTAGGTCTCTGAATGTTATGCCCAGGGCTGTGTCCAGGGAGTGGGGCTCCTTTCACAGCTCTTGCAGTCCGCAAGCTGGGCTGCAAACAGGTTGACACTGCCATCTGCTATGAAAAGCATTTGCTTCCTCGTGTTGTCTAGAGAGGGAAACACCCCAAATAAAGCTGTTTTTCCCATGGTGTTCTGCTAATTTCAGCTTGCAGGACAAGGTGCAGCAGTGTGTAAAGAATGTGGAGAGAGGACCTGCACAGGATGGGGACAAACAACAGAAGATAGAAAATGACTCTCTGAAGAAAGAATGTGACTGTCTCAAGAAGGTAATAGGCCCTCCCAACCAGGAACCACACTTTTTTTTTTTCTTCTTTCCACTGAGTCACTATGCACAAAAAATGAATCAGGGACTTCAGCATTAGTAGGCAGTTACAATTACACTAAACCAGCAGTTTCTGGAGTTCAAACCAGAAAAGTTTTAAGAGCTGTTCTTGGTGTGAAAACGATGCACTCGTAGGATAACCCTGGAGAGAAGTTGCAGAATACAGAGAAAGGCAGAGGAAAACCACAAGAATGCAACTTCACCAGTCTTTTTATAGCTGATATATCTTTCATCGGGTTCATTTTATCAGGGAATCTAAGTCCTCTACTAACAGAGGCAGTAATTAAAGCAGTAAGTGGATAGGAATGAGGAGGAGAGGGGACGCTGTCCTACTGGAGAAGTCAGTGTTATTGCTGGAAGTCTGTGTGGCCAGTTCTTATGTCTCTGCTTTTGATTCCAGATTGTGGACAAACAGCAGAAAAAGATGGAGCAGTTGTCTTTGCAAGTAAAGGTGAGAGGTGAATGGAGGCAACTAGAAATTGAATCTGCTATAAAGCAAATTAGACTTACTGTTTTCCCGTGCTCTGTTCCAGAACCTGGAAGAACAGGTGGCCCAGGAAGAGGGGACAAGCCAAGCTCTGAAAGAGGAGGCAATGAGAAGGGAAAATGCACTGCAGCAGCTCCGGACTGCTGTGAAAGAGGTCAGAGTGGTGTAGAGTACCTGAGCATAGCAGTTGAGTGAACAGTGGGTTGTGTGTTCTAGGAGTGCTTTTAATTTGCAGTCAACAGCACAGCCTCTCCTGCTTCTGTCACTTGTTCTGTCAGTGCTCTGAAGAGTCCCTTGCTGTTCTGAAACAGGAGAAGTTTCAGCTGGGGCTGCTGGTTGTGCTGGAGAGCACTGAAGCAGCCAGCTGGGGGCAGCAAGGCAGTGAGCAGGACTCCAAACTCACTGCAGCGCTGGCTGAAGGGCAGGGCTGAGCCCCAGTCTCAAGCCTAAAAGGACCCTAAGCATGGTGGCAGCCCTTGTGGGAAGGGAAGGTCAATGTTGGGGTGAGAGGCTGACGCACAACTTCCTGAAAGGCTCTCTGCTGCTTCACACCTCAGCAGGGATGGTGCAGCGCTGCGGTGCTGCTGTCTAAGCCAGGAAAGCAGACTGCTCACACCCTGCAGGACTGCGGCTTGCTCGTGCTCTCATCTAATGGGAGTCTGGAGGGCTCGATATGGAAACCTGCTCCTCCTGTCCTCGGTGTTCCCATCGTGGAGCAGTTGTTCTGTTGCTGTGAAGTGCTCTTGTTCTGTACTGAGTGATCACTAATCTGCTGTGGCCACTTGTTCAGCTTTCAGTGCAGAACCAGGACCTCATTGAGAAGAACCTGACCCTTCAGGAGCGACTGCGGCAGGCAGAGCTAACGGCTCAGCCCCTGCCTGCTGAGACAGCCCACCTTGCCCAGGAGCTGCACGCCGAGCTGGCCAGCTGCCTGCAGGATTTGCAGTCTGTCTACAGCATTGTCACTCAGAGGGCGCAGGGCAAGGATCCCAATCTCTCCCTGCTCCTGGGTATTCGATGTAAGTATGCGGAGTGGTGGCATAGCAAACCCTTAGGCTCATGTGCTGCAGTAGAATTAAATACCTCACATAAAGCACGGAAGGTTCTCATCTTCCTGGGCTTCTGAACCTTCCTTCTGTAGTTAGCACGCTGTGAAGATGCGTGCTGTAACAACTAAACGATAAGTAGTACCTCTGTTGCAAACACGCGTTGTTTTTCTGTGTCGTTTGCTAATGACCCTTGGCCAGAATTGCATGTCTGAGGTAACTCCTCTCTCTGACTCCCCAGCTGCACAGTACTCAGCTAAGGAGAAGGATGACCTGCTGAGCCCCGATGTGCTTGCGAAAAAACTGGTGGAGGTAAAACAGCTTCACAAAGAGGTGGAGGACTTAAGGACGGCGATATCTGACAGATATGCTCAGGACATGGGAGACAACTGCATCACTCAGTAAAGAACTCTCCCCAAAGTAAGACAGGAAACGAAGACTTGAAACTCTCGGGAGACTAGAGCTCCTGCAACTGAAAACCTATTCAGCACTTTACCATCCCTATGCTTGGGTACAAGACGTGGCTTATCCATGAGAAATCAGGGGGGTTGTTGCCAGAAGCGTTGAGCTGCTGACTGGCCAACTGGAATCATTCAGGGCTTCGGTGTCAGGCTTTGCAGTAGCTTTGATCTTGTGGAATGTGTTTGTGCTGTATTTGCTGGAGCTGGTGTGGTCTCTGACTCTGGGAGATGAGTTCTGAATAGCCTTCCAGGCATGTCAAACGCTGAACATGCAAATGTGACAGTTAAAACCAACACTAAAAGGAAACAGATGCCCTGGTCTTTCTGATAAATTCTCTGTGCAGATCCTGTGCAACTTGTAAGACCGGAGTATTATCAGGGTGTTTGGGGGAATCCTGGATTTCGTAGGCAGGCAGGTGTGCTAGTTATACCACTGCTAATTACACCAAGGTGCTACAGGCTTCTCAGATGCTCTGTGTGCAGTTCTGGCTCAGATACTTGTGTAGCCACGTGTGGAACAGGACCTGCTTTGCTCAGGTAGATGCAACCAGAGTCTTCTGGTAGCTGGCAGAAGTTAGGGAATAAAGCAACACTACAAAAAGACTCCAAATGCTCCCCCCAAGCCCTTTTACCCCAGAAGCCTTAAGCCTTTTATCCCCTTGAGATGGCACTCTGAGTGTGAGTATGATTCAGCCTGAGGAAGCGGATTGATGCTGAAGTGCCTTAATGTGCTGGAGAAACTTCCCGTCCACGCGCTGCCCTGTGCCTAATGCGTCTGCTGGCAGGGCGAGGAGTGGCTGTTCCTTGGAAGCAGCCTTCAGAGCCATCACAAACCGTCCTGCAGAGCCTTGAATGTACACAACCCCTGCCGGGGGGCCCTGCTGCAGGCCAGTGGGGAGACCTCTGCTTGGGTCTCTGCTCGTTAGGGAGAAAGCCATTCCGGTCCTGAGAGGCAGCAGGATTGTACAGCTGGGTCTGAGAGCTCTTCCTGATCCTGGCGAGGCTCTGACTTTGTTCTCGTGCCCCTGGTTCTCTGGTTGCTCCCCACTCCCCTCCTAAATAATTGGGTTTCTAAATAAATCAGCATGGGCTGCGGCTCGCTTTGTCACAGCCTCCTGAATGTGAGTGGCAACTTCTCAGTACTGAGTGTTGGCTGAGGCAACGCTGCGGTGCTGAGGGTGAAACTTGGTTTGGTTGCCACCTCACTCTTGACTCACAAGCTAAGAGACAGTGATAAAACAGGGGAAAAACGCTGCTGAACCTTCTGCCCACTCAGATGTTCTTGGTTTGTGTTGGGGCTCTGAGCCCCACCTTTAGGAGAAACATTGTTGTTATTCCTTTGAGTTAAAAGTTGAGACCAAATCTGTTTTGTTCCTGGAGCTGGGCCACCGGGGGTGATGAATTGGTGGGTATGCCATCCCGCAGCACAGCTTGGGGAGCTTCCAGCAGCTGATGTGTTACACTCATGGCTGTGTCCATCCCCAGGCTGCTGATGCCATGTCCTGAGCTAACTGGGGGCCAAGGCTGGTTCCTGAAGTCACTTTTCCTGGCTGCCAGGAGCTCTCAAGGCAGAGCAGCACCAGCTCTGCAGCCTGTGCTCATATTCTTGGGGTGCAGGCAGGAGATTTAATTCCCAAGTGCTGTGCAGGGACACGCGTGCCCCTAGAAAACTACAAGTGGGATCACAGCACAGAAACCTCATCTCAGCCCCTGCTCGCAGCCTCACATCAGGCCCTGTGGCTGGGCTGGCTGCGTCAGCTCGGGCCCCTTCCCCAAACCATGGCTTCTGTGTCACTCAGGTCGTGTTATTCCCTTTGGGGATGAGAGATGCCCGTGTCGTTACCCTGCAAAACTGGACTGTTGGCTTAAAACGGTGATTCCTGTTTGTGTCTGTGTGCCTGCCAGCCCCCGGGTGGGGGAAATGTTTGGCCGGGGCAGCAGGACCACGGCCCTCACCTTACCCCGTTGCCTGCGCGTTGTGGAGTCGGGCCGAGCACGGGCGCGTTTATACGAGCATTTGTCTTACCCACTTGTTTGTACCGAGTATTTTTGTGTCTAAAATAAAGCTGCTCTGCTCCACTCGTGCAAAGCAGTCCTGTGTGAGCAAGGCAACGACTTGGGGGAGGAGGGGAAGGGGGCTCCGCTCGGTGCTGCGCTCCCCGGGGAGCATCGGGGCGGTGGCGGCGGCTCCGGGGCAGGGCTGGTGCTGGACCGGGCCCGCAAACACCGCATGCCCGGGCCCGCCGGCCCCATTGGTCCCCGCAGTCACATGCAGGGCGGTGGAGGGGCCGCCCGCACCCGCCTTCCGAGCCTCCCTCCTCCGGGCTGAACGCAGGGAGCGGCCGCGATCGCAGCATGAGCACCCTCAAGGTCTACAGCACCTCGGTCACCGGCTCCCGGGAGGTGAGCGGGGCGTGGGGCGGCGGTGGGGCAGGGCTGGGCGCCCCGGGGGTCCCTTTGCTGGGTGGTTGTCGCCTCCCCACGCCGGCTGTGCCTTCTGCAGCTTCCCACCGTGCATCACCCGCTGCGTGGTTCCCGTCTGCTTGGGTTTTGGCTCTCTGTGCTGCGCGTCTCCCCCCCAAAAAAAAAGGGCTGAGCCCCCTGGCTGGGTGTAGGGTGGGCTGCGGCCCGTAAGGAGCGGTTGCTCTGTTTGCTACTGGCACCCTGGGTGTGTGTTTTTATCCTTTGAGCTCCTCCCCGGTTCTTGATAACCTCCTTCTTTCACCCCGGGGTTCCCAGATCAAATCCCAACAGAGCGAAGTGACCAGAATCCTCGATGGGAAAAACATCAAGTACGAGCTGGTGGATATCTCCCAGGACAACGCTCTGCGGGAGGAGATGAGGGCAAAGGCAGGCAACCCCAAAGCCATCCCGCCCCAGATCGTCAACGGAGACCACTACTGCGGGGTAAGGCTCCTGCCCTGCCCTGGGGACCGGTACCCTGACAGCTGGGTGCTGTGGAATAATGCTCTGCACTTGTTTTGGCTCTAAGTGGTGTCCAAATGCCTTCTAAGAGGCATTCCCCGTGAGGCACGCTGAGCAGGAGTGGGCTGGGTTAAGGGTGGCCTGCAAAAATGGGACCTGTGCTGGGAGTCGGGGACCCCTGAGCAGTGGGGCTGCGGCTGTGGGGCTGTGGCTGTGGGGCTGGCCCTGCCCTGCCCCGTTATCCTCCCTCCAACTGGCACCAGTTTGGGCTGTGCTGCTTGATGGGAGGGAGCGTGCAGTGCTCGGGCCGCGTGCTTCTTGTTTGCGAGCAACCCCGTGGCTTCTCCCCGCAGGATTACGAGCTCTTTGTGGAAGCGGTGGAACAAAACACCCTGCAGGAATTCCTGAAGCTGGCCTGAGCCCCGGGCTCCCCTCCCGTCCTGGACTCTACCTGCATTCCTGAGCACCCTCATCTCTGACCACATCCAGTTCCAGGTTGTCAGCGCCGTCCTGGCACCATGACCTGTATCCCAGCACAGGGAAACCCACGACCAAAACTCCTCCTCGCAGCTGCCTACGACTCCCTCCTGCCTGACCCCGGAATCATCTCAGAGGGATCCAAAGAAAGTCTGACGCTCGCTGCGCATGGCCTCTGAACAGAGCTGGGCCTGGCTCACTCCGCAGCTTCCAGTGCCTCTGTAAACAGCAAAGCCTCTCGGGCTGTGCGAAGTGCGGCTGTCCCTCAGCCCTCTCCTCTGCAGGGAGAGCTTCTGCTTCAGGAGGGAAGGGCTTAAGGTTGCATGTTACTTCCCACTTCCCCCAGTTGCTGTTACAATTGTAAATCCTGCTGCCTCACTTCCTTTCTTTTCTTCTTTTTTTTTTTTTTTTTTTAATCCCAACTGCACAGATTACGGTGACTAACTTTTTTTGTTTTGTTTTAATTTAACGCAGAAATACTGCACAGAGCTGGGTCCGACCGCCCAGCACGGAGCGGGCTGGGGCTGAGGCGTAAGGCTCGTGTCCCTTGGCAGGCTGCGTGAGGGGGGATGGATAGACCCAAAACTGGGACCCCTGCTGCTCCCTCGGTGCCCTCTGCCGCAGCGCGAGGGCTCCCTCGTGAGCATTAATGGCTCAGGGCTGCTCCGGAGCAGCTGCTGCTCCAGCTGTCTTACCTTTCCTTTCTCAGTTGGCTTTTTACAACCTGGACCAAGTGCATTTTGTTTTCCTGCCAAAAAGCAAGTTTATAACCGGTGTTGTCTTCCGAGATGCTATTAAATGTTACTGTACCTTTCGTGGTGGCACTCATGGGTTTCTTTTTAAATTGGTTTTATCTCGACTACAGGTTAAACATCCTCCTCCACAACGATTCCGAGTCAGTTCCAGCTCGGAGGAGCTGAGTCAGTTGTGCTCGCTGCTGCAGCTTGACACAAAGACCTTAACACCTCAGATTGCTGCCGCTAATCAAAGGCTCGAGGGGCTTGTCTGAATCCCCTGCAGTGCAGTAGTGACAGGTACCTCTCCAGCAGCCCTCTCCTGCGTGGGGTAAGAACGACAGCCTGGGGGAGGGACAGCTTCAGACAGACCCAGGGGGACAAAAACGAACCTGTAGCGTAAAAATTCCTGGTGGTTTGTAGACCGGCTGACAGCAGAGGGGCAGTGGAAAAGGCTGCTCTGTAGGAAGGTCCCTGGTACACTCCTGGAGGTGGAAAAAAAAGGAAGCTCACTTACAGCTGCGGGGACTGAGTCACTGGTCAGGGTGCTGGTGGTGTTTCCCATACGAGCAGCGCGTGGCCAAGCTCCAGCCGGAGGGGTCTGGGGAAGGCAGAGCAGTTCCAGGGAGTGCTCAGGGGATCCTGCCCCTTTCTGTAGGTAATTTGGAGTTTACAGAAGTGGAAATTGCAGCTCAATAAATGCCGAGAGCCTTTGATGAGGGCTGGGTGGCAGCGTGTGCTGGGCCTCTGCGAAAAGGGAACCTGCCTGCAGGTGCTGCCTTGCACAGCGGGGGTGTTGTCAGCTGGGAGTCAAGTGGGAACTTGTCGGAGCCGAAATGGGAAGAATGTCTTGGGAAAGGGGCCTGCAGAGCACGGCCCCAGCCCACAGGAGAGGAAGATGCTTCCCTCTCAGGTTGAAGAGGGAAGAACCCAAGGGCTTGTGCTCTTCTCCGGTGACACGGTGTCCTGTTGCAGCAGGCTGGGAGGGAGGGAGGAAGGAAGGCCAGCAGCTCAGGGCCACAGCGGGCTGGTTCGGTGTAGCCGTGAGCCTCAGCCCCTCTGGAGCTGGGGGCTGTCCAAGGGAAGAAGCCGTTCACGTACAGGAAACCCAGCAGCAGGATCTGGCTGCGCTGGGTCTGGCTCAGTCCCAGCAGTGCAGTGGCCCAAGGCCATTGCTGGAGACCATATAACTGAGCCTGGTCCTCTCGGGGTGTAAATGCAGATGAAATCTCGGGGGAGCAGCGGTGTGGAAAGCTGCTACAGAGCCCCTGAGCCCAGCTAGTGCCTGCCCCAGTACCGGCGTAAAGCTGCCAGTCTTCCTGAGCAGGGATCAGCCTGTGTAACCTTCAGCAGAGGTGAGAAACCAGGTCTCTGAGCTGCCAGAAATCCCCTGGGGGAGGTAGGAACCCACCCCCGAGGCAGCAGGAGGCTGGGGCTGCCCTGCGGCACCCCGTGCTGGAGTGAGAGGCCAAAGCAGGAGCCCTCCTCTCCGTCCCGGGTAACGGCGCAATGAAACTGGATCTGGAAGGACAACTCTTGCTCTTGCCAGCCAGGGGGAGGTTAAAACACAGCTCATGGTGCGAGGGCAGCAGCTCTAGGAGCTGTTGTGCTGCGTGCAGCCCTGCCCCTCTCGTGGGAGGGGGTCTCTTCTCCGCAGCAGCAAGGAGGCACCGGGGATCAGGCCGCACTCCTGCAGGCTCCTGGCGTTGTCTGCGTACACCCTCTGGGGAAAGGTGCTGAGGATTTCATACGAGCCGGAGTCTCCACCCCTAGGAAAGAACAGCACAATCTTTCCTATGCACAAGATCCCCCAAGGTTTTGCTGCGATGCTCTGGCTAATCCAGTTGCAGTTACATAAGAGCAGAGGGAGAGGCGGCTTCTGGAGCGCAGGCCAAGCAGAACAAGGCTTCCTGCCCTCGCTGCACGCAGCCAGGCTGTTCCAGGCTCCCCAGCTGCAGGGAGGCCCTAACATCCCAGCAGTGAGCTCATTGTGGGCTCAGACAGAGGCCAGGGCTGTGGCCTGTGACGGGAGGGGAGAGCAAAGGGATCCCCACAGCCATCTGGAATGGTCCCCAAGGGGATGCGTGAGCCTCTGGGCAGCGTTAAGGGCGTTGGGACATGGAGCTGGCTGAGAAAGGGACAGCGTTTGTCCAGCAGCTGATCCATCGGCTGGCCTGAAGCTGCAGCTCAGCTTCCAGTCTGCACCAACACCCTGGGAATGGTGGCGATGGGCCAGTGAGTGCTGCTGAGCAGCTGGAAGGAAGCAAGGGCAGCGATGGACCTGGGCAGGATGGCGATTCTGAGAGGACAAGAGGCATCGCTTCTGCTGTGTCAGCTTCTTGTCAAAGGTGGGTATTAAAAAGGAGCTGGAGTTCCAGGAGTTGGACCCTGATCCTCGTGGGTCCCTTCCAACTTGGATATTCTGTGATTCTCTGAAATACTCTAAGCTCAAACCCTGGCAATGGTGCTGGAGAGCACATCTGGTGCTGGGAGAAGCCAAAGCAGCAGCAGAGGGTGCCCAGGACCTGGGCTCTGGGACTGAGCCCTTCAGCTCAGTGCAGGCTGCTCTGCTGGAAGCACAGCTCCAGAGCCTTGAGCAGCAGCTGCAAAACCTTCCCTGGGGCGTGACGGAGCAGGGTGGGGAGCAAGGAGGGAGGAAGTTCTCGCCCTACCTGGCACGGGCGAGGTGCTGGCGCAGCTCCCCTATGGTCTCTGAGAACAGCATCCTCACGACGTACGTCTGCTCCCCGCTCTCAGACTTTATGCGGAGAGTGCAGACTTCAGGGGCAGGAGCCCCAGCCTCGTCGGTTGTCTTTAACCTGGAGGTCAGAAAGCCTCTTCAGCTGAGGAGCCAGGGCTCTGCCAGCAGCACAGATCACGAGCTCTTAACAGGCAAAGCCCCTGGTGTGCCGGGGTAATTGAATCGGGGAGGGGGGCTTCTCGTTTAGGAGCATCACTGAGATGAACAAGGCACGGCCTGGCTAGGGGCGAGCAGACTGACCCAGAGACCAAACCACTGCTTTGCTTTCACTGCTGAAATGTGCCTGGAAAAGAGGGTTGCTGACCTTTTTTTGCTTTTTTTATTTTAGATCAAGATTGTCTGGTAAGATCTTTGCCCTACTTTTTTGATTAAAAATAATCTGCTTGGGGTTTTTTCATCAGCTATTTGGGTCTTGTCTTGCCTGGACGACTAGGAGTGGAAAAAGTGCTCTTAGTGTGACCTCCCGCTTGCTTTCCTGGAGGGATTCTCCCATTTAGCAAGCAGCTTTTTTGGATGGTTTTAAATATTTAAGCCTTGGCTTGCTGTCAGGAAAAGTATTTTGCTGCAATAAGTAAATAATGCTTTAAACAATAGAAGCTTTTGTTAGAGATGTGAAAGAAGGAAGGTTCTTCCCAAAAGACCAAACTTGGCCTTTTTTTTTAAAAAATGATTTTCAAGGTATCAGATAAATGAAGAAGTAAATGGACTTGCCCAACAGAACCCCCTGAAAAAACCTGCAGTGACTAAACAGGAGGAAGATGAGAGCGTGGCGAGGCGGGGATGGAGGGGCTGTGCCTGTACCTCTTCAGGGCAGACAGTCGGGGTGTCTCCACCACGATCTCTCTGCTGCTCCACATCCCACCAGAGCCCTGAAACCAAACCGAGCGTCACCAGCGCCAGAAAAAAAAACCAGGAGCAGGCGCCAAAGTGCCACGTGTGCTCTGGTGGAGCCTCTTTGGGAGAAGGTTACGCAGAGCTGAGAGGCCTGAGGAAGGGGCACGCGATACCGTGCAGGGCGCTGAGCCCAAGGAATCGCTGCCAGCCTCGTCTGGGTGGTGCTGGGGCCCGCTCATACCTGCTGCGTTGCTCTGACTGGGTCTTGGATGTTGATTGCTTCTCCTCCAGGGGCTGAGGACTCTGAAAGGTTGTTCAGAAACTGCTTCGAGGGGGGTTTGGGACCTGCCAGAGCAGAAGGGAGATGTGTGTGTGCAGTCCTTTTGATGATTCTCCACCAGAATAGACTGATTTGGTGAAAAGAGACCAGATCAGCCAACAGAGAGAGCTCTAACCTCCCTTAGCTAGGCACAGGCTGGCTCTTGGTCTACCTGGCAGAAGCTTGTCTCGCTTTCTGGCCCACTAAATGTTTGATTATCAATGTAACCAGGGAGTGACTGCAGCCTGTTGAGCTCACGCCTGTGATGTGCAACAGGCAGACTCCTGGTTAGCCCTGCTGTGAACAGAAAAAAACTGAAACTATGACTTTATAAGCTTGGAAATGGTTTTCATCGTGTGAGGGTGTATTTGTAGGAGTGAGTTCATCTTTCTGTGGTGTCACTGGGCAATTCTTTTTTTTTTCCCCACTGCATTTGGCTTTCCAGCCAGTGACAGTATCTAACAGGTATTGCTCTGCTTTGCTGCTAGAAACCAGAAGCAAAATGAGCAATGTGAGGCCTGACCTCGTGTCTCATATCCTCTTGTGAAAGTCTGAAGAGGAATCATTCATTCAGAACAGCCAAGATTGGTCTAGCTGGAAGATGTCCCCCTTTATGGGACGAGCTTGTAGGAGAACTGGAGTGTTTGCAAGTTACTCTTGCCCAGGTACGCACGGTTCCCTTGACATCCTTTGGTGGTAAGGGTGAAGCTAGAAGCAGCTTGGGCTTTCAGAGAGGTGGGAGCCAGATATGTTTTGGGAAACCTACTGATATTCTAGTCTATCATTCATTGTCTTGTCTCATTCTTTAAGACTTAATGGTGAGAAGACACCATGTGTGCTGGCTGGCTCCTAGTTTTTGAAGCAGTACTGGGGCTACTGGTGCAGGGTTTTGACCCATAAGTGTTGCCTTCTTCTCTGAGACCCCACACTTTCACTTCTTGCCCTGGTAAGGTTTAGATTCTTCTCTTTGGGAGCTCGATTTTCAAGGCAGGTTTAGGAAATTACCTGGGATCTCGTCGGTTTCCTGCACTTTGCTTGATTCTGAATGGCCAACAGCTTGGCCGCGGCCAGGGAAACTCCCTGGAAGGTCTCCCTCCTGAAATACCACATCCCTTTTGTCGGTGACCTGTTGAATTAAGACCGACTGCTGTAAGCAAATCTGGCTGTTGCAGTTCTCACTGTAGCAGAAGACAATACATCTAGAGCTGTAAGCCCCAAATGAAACAGATGTTTCCTTGGAAGCTGCTCCAGCTGCCCAAACTCAGTGAAATGGGCCATTAGCTCCTGGAGGCTAAGAAAGCAAATCCTGCCTGATCCCTCGGGGCCCTAAGGTGGCCCGTGAAGTTGTTCATCCATCTCAACAGGCACCGGACAGCTGCCCCCTTTCCACAAGTTGTAAGAAATGTGCTGGGACTTGATTTTTCCTCTATTTCCACACTTAATCATGCTCTTAGGGCGGGAAGGGATGTGAAACCAGCAGGCTGGAGAGGGATTTACTGTCAGCCTTGTATTGCTCTGCCTGACGGTAGAAGAAGCTGCAGTGGGGGCTGACAGGTGGCTCCAAGAAATCAAGGGGGTGGAGAGTGCCAGCCTGAGGCCCCCAGCACCGGGGACAGCTGTATAAATAGGGGCAGTCTTCCTGTCTGGGTTAAGATACCGCCCTGTGGTTTCCAGATGTAGTCAGCTATGAAGGTGTTACAAGGAACCACAGACCCGTGAACCTTACACAGACCTTCCTCGCCCATCTGATGTTCTAACCACCCCACCTACCAGCTCGTGCTAGCTGTTCTGGCCTTCCACTTGCTTGCGCAGATGTGCCCTGCTTCCTTCATGGTGGTGGGCAGGTGTGCCACCCCTTTGGCCTGCCTGCTTACGTTTCAGATGCACTTGAAGACCTAATTTAGAGTCCTTTAAAGCTGTCTGAAAATGTGACCTTAGCTCTTTGCTATTTCTGAGAAATTAAAAAAAAAAAAAAGAAGACCAAAAAGAACCTCAGGTGGCTAAATGTATTTAAGTTATGGCAAAATAAACTCTCCCTACAACCTCCTTGAGAGACGCTTGTTCAATTTGTTTTTAAAGGCTCTTGCAGGTGAACTAGTTGAGGTTTTTTTGTTGTTGCACAGCTCTTCAGATGCTGCATATGCTACTTCTCTTCTGCAAAGCCTTGTTATGTTCTCAGAAGCCTTGATCAGAGCCAAGATTCACCGAGACACAGAAACCGGTCCTGATGCAGAAATGCTCACTTCCTCTAACGGCTCAGACAGGTGTGTTCCTAGCCACCCGCTCCCCAAGACACACATGCAGAGAACTTAGCTGCTTGCATGCTGTGTTTAGAAGCCTTAAACTCAGTTTGTTGTGTGAAACATCCAGAAGATTGGTGAAAGTGAAAGAAATTGGAACCATTTTCTTAGGAAGCAAACCAATTTCTTTCAAAAACGTGATGAGAACAGGGCTTTGCACTCCATACCTGAAAAGGGATGCCATCAGGGTAGCGCATCTGCAACTCTGAAGGGAAATAGCCATCCATAATATCCTGCAGGCATTGCTGAAATAAAACGAGAGCTCGTGGTCATACCTCAGATTTTCTCATTATCTGATGACTAATATTTACATCCTGGGCTGCTCCTGTTTGTGTTGTTACTGCTCTGCAAAATGTCTGCGCCTACGACCCAGATTGTTCATCTCTTAATAAAGCGTGACACAGTTGCATACTAGACTGGTATGCAGGTAGGAACATGGGGGAGAGGCTGGAGGTCTCTGTAGCTGCTCATTTTTAGGATGAGCTCTCACACCCTCTTCTTACGTATTCCCTTTCCTGAGACTTAGGCTTAGAGTCACCCTGCTATGATTCATTAATTCCTCTGCAACCATTTCCATACCTGTGTTGATGGTTCCTCGTAGGACCGAAAGGGGCCATCGAACATGACGATCCCATTCTGATACAGCGTAAGAGGGAGGGGTTCCTGCTGTCTCAGCCGGGCACCCTGAGGCGTGTGCTCAATTTGAGAAATGCCTTCTCCAGCCAGCACGTTCAAATCCTTCACGTTTTCCAAGATTAAATCAAAATCAATCTCACGTTTGGAAACAACTGCCTCACCTGTGGCAGAAGGAGCAGAGTTACAGAGGGAAGGAGATGCCAGTGAAATCACTTTCACCTCTGGGTGGATGTGTGACTTGCCTTTGAGTGCTAACATACTGGGGCTGCCAGTGCTGCCTCCATTTTTCACCTTTCATACCTTTTGCAAAGCGTGGTGCAACAATCCTGCCGTGGTGTGGGGCTGCCAGGTTTACATGGGCGTGTGCAAAACCACAAAGGCACAGTAGCAGAGAAACAACCCTCTTGCCTACAAGTTAGTTTAACTCTGCTGCTAACGAAGGCGCAGCCAGCTGTTTAGCAATCACATTCAGCAGCGATTTCATAAGTGTTGTCCTTTAATTGTGATGCTACAAAAAGCATGGAGGGAAGAACTAGGTGTCTAGGCTGGATAAATGGAATAGGGCAGACTCGATGAAAAAATGTCAGTGTAAACACAGCTGGCTGCATGCTCCCAGTCACCAGCAGATTTCCCCCTCTAAAGCAGATTTCTCTCCTGCTGGGAGGCTGCTGAAGATGTTTATTTGAGTGTTTGAGGAGGGCGGCAGGGTAAAGTGGTAGAAGCGTTATAATGGACGGGAGAATGAGATAAGAAGAGGAAACGAAAGGCAGAGGGTATGGCCTTCGTTTTTCTGTTCTGCTTTTCTAAGATCTGAGAAAGGTGAGGGAAAAAAGCTGCCTTAAATAAGAGAGGGGAAATGCTCCCGTAAAAAGGGTAAATAAACTGAAAATCATGAAAACATTTCTACTGCTTTCCCAGTCTGCATCCAAGGGAGGGATGGCTTAGTTAGCTAATATTTGCGCAGCAGTTAGGAAGCAGTATTGGCTGTATAGCCCAAGTATTTTTCTATTTTGTTTTTTCTCTGTTACCACTTCCTAAGAAGCCTCTGCCAAATATGCTTGGACCCTACACAGCACAATCAGGTCCCAATTAAACCACTCACATAGGGGCTGGGAGGAAAGGCAAACAATACTCTCTGATGGAGCCAGACAATATGGCTAAGTTGCTACAGCTACATATATACAAAGCATCTGATTCCATTTTCCACCCATTTTACGTCAGTGTTATTAGAGCAATCAAGCTTCAAACGTTTAGCATATGTGAACTCTCCAGGAAGCAGCTGCTGCGAGGGTATTCTTCCAAATGGCTGAGCCACCAGGTTCTCTCCTCCTTCCTCAGATGGGGCTTGTAAAATATGGGTATATAAAATACCAGTGTTCTGCCTGGCCTAGCTCCTGTTAAATCGTTCCATGTCTCTGTCCCAGAAATGGACTGATGTGAAGACCCAGCACAGGATCACAAATTCTGATGGTCTGCTTATCTACTCTGAGGAGTATCCTACCTTCTCCAAGCACACAGTGGGAGCTAGGATGGCTCACCATGCTTTACCTGGCTTCCAGAGGCTCTTTGCTGGCAGCTCTTTATCTCTGAGTGATTGTAAATCTTCCAGCTGTTCATGCCTCTCTCCAACCCAGATCAGACCATAGTCATTTAGGAACCGCTGTAAGAGGAAAATATGAGCCAGTGTTGTAGATCAACAGAAAACCAGACCTTCAGAAAACTGGAAATGGAAGCCTGAGAATACTCAGCTGCCATTGTGAGCACCAGAAGCAGAATTGAAAGAGAAAGTTTCTCTGAAGTTTACGTGGCTTTGGCAGACAGATAAACTCTGACAGAATAGAAGTACTAGGCTAAAGGGAGAATGAAACTATCTGTAGTGATACGGTAGTCTCCCAAGTATCTAATAGCTACATAGACTATTTCTGCAGTCCTGGAAATCCAAATGAAGAGGCTTGGAGGAGACTTAAATGTCTGTGTATAAAATAAACATAATAACATACTACCTTGTAGTTCACATCCAACCTGTTCTTTCTTTTCAGAGGGGTGAGGTGAAGATTTGTGACTATCAAAGTGGCAGCTTGAAAAGAACCAAGCAGTCTGGGGCTGCAGCAATCTCAAACCAAAGACAGATGGCTTAGAGCAAGTGAAGCAGGCATCTCACCTCCATCTCCCAGACCTGGGTCTGCAGCTGAAGGCACCTCATTTCCAGATCCTCTGCTGTGGACGAGTCAGGAGCATCTGAAAGGGAAGATTTGTTTTTTCTATGCACAGCCTTAAAGAAGAGCTACAGGTAATGCATGTCCCACAGGGCAGATGCCCCAGCAGTCTGCCTGCACCATAAATGAACTCAAGCCTGTAAGATACAGGAACTGAATGTGAGTTCTGCATGCTGATCCCTGACAACTTGACTCGCGGCACTTTTAGCCTGTTTGTATCTTTCTCAAAAGTACTTATGAATGAGGCTGGTGAAGTTTTATGCTGCAGGAAGCTGATGTGAGCAGTGCTGTTCACAATTACACAATGAGAATTGCTTGGCTTAGTCATAAGAAACTTCTCCGAACACCAGCAGATGTCCACTAAAGCTGGGTCCAGAAACCTAGGCTTAATAGCTGGAACAATGTACGATGAGGTACAAAAGGTGTTTGTGGTTTGATAGGCGTATGTTTCTCTGCTCAGGAAATAAAGAATTCATCACAGCTTGGTGCTAATAAGATAGCTCAGCCATCGTAGGAAATGTGTCTGGGATCAGCTGGAAAGTTACTGGATTCCAAGGAAGAACTCCAGTGACTCACTCAAAGCTGGGCTCAATTTAGAGGTAGGCTGCCTTACAGGACAAGTGAGCCTGGACCTGCAACTGCAAGCAGATTTTTGGTTTTGCTTAGCTGTGAGTTGTCTTTTTTTTTTTTCTTCCCAGCCTGTTTGAACTCTGCAGTGGTTACTGTTTTTTTTTTCTTTTTTTTTTTTCCCTTACCATCCTCAGGTACCTTTGTGGTTGTTTTTTTTTACTCATGGAAACTTAGTAAGCCATAGAAAATAGGTCAGGAAATAATGTTTGCACTGCACCAGAAAAGCAGAGTAACTGATGAAGTGAGAATCTACCTTGGCAAACAGCACCACGTGTGTAACTGATCTCGCTCGCTGAAGAGGCTCTTGGGCTTTTAAGGCGAGGATGGCTCAGAGGGAAGGTCTCCAAGCCTGTTCTGGTGCAGTACCAGGAGACCTGTAACTCTCCCACAGCTGCCAAGGGTAGAAGAATTTTTTTTACCTTCTCCTTTCTGAAGAGTCTTCATTTTCTCTTCAAGTTCAGCAATCCTCCTGTCCTTCAGGACCAGAATGAATAATGACCTTGTTAAGCTCCTCTGCTTTCAGGACCTTGAGGCAGTCTGCATAATTAGGCCTGGCTGGGTGAGTCAGTGCTGCACATACTCTCTCAGATGGGCAAAATCAGGGTTAGAAAGGCTGTATCGCCTCACAAATGTCTTCATCAGGCTCAACCGAGGGCTGGGATATAACACAGTGGTTCAAAACTAGGTAAGGGGCATTGAGAACCTATTTTCCTCGCCACCATCTGCATAAGAGATGTGGTCTCGTGTCTCCCTGCTTGGGCACAGCTGGTACTCTGAGCTGTAAGTGGCTGATCTAGAGCCAAACCAGCATCTTAGTAACCTCTTCTTTCTAAAAACAAATAACAAAAAACAAAACACCCACCCACCCCCCAAAAGAAAACCAACAAAAAACCAAACCACCAACAAAAAACCACAGCTATGTATTCTGAACTGCAGCATTACAAAGAGGCCTGTTTGAAGGCGACTTCACTCTCTAAGCAAAGGGAAGGAAAGAAAGGTCCGAAGTCAAACAGATAATGATATTAGTGGAAGGATGCAGCGAGTCATTAATTCTTAAAGTTACAGCAGGGTCAGCACAGCAAGGACTGCTCAGTCTCAATGTCAAGGACTGATATGACTGCTCTGTTGCTTTGCAGAGGATTATTTGTCTAATGAACAGAGCAGGCTATGTCTGAGCAAGTGCATCGCTACCTTGGCTTGAACAGTTAGAGCAGGACGCAGAACAGGCCTGGTAAAAGCCAGGGCTTTTACCTTCAGCTGGATTTCTTGTGCTTGTTTATCTATTTTTTGTTCCAACAGGCTGATTTTTTGCATTATGGATGATGTGAGGTCCATGTCAGTGGGAGCTGCACCTGAAAGCACAAACACAGCATGTTACCTCTCTAAAAGGGCAATTGGTCTGCACCACAGGGGACCCCATCCGAGAACTCCAGTTCTGCCACAGCAGGTAGGACAAGGGGACCTCTGGTGGGTTCTGGGTGGAAATCCCTTGGGGGGTAGGGGGATGGCTGCATCACTGACAGCGTGCTGTGTGTGAGAGCACACAAATTAGCCCTGACCTGGGGTACTGAGTCCCCAAGACTGTCACTGAGAAGCTGTGATGGCCCGGAACCCCCTAATCATTGAGGGACTTGACCCTGTGTGTTCTTTTCCGGTGTTGTCCCCCTTGAGCAGGAGGGGAGACTGCCTTGCTCTGGCTTCTCTGACCGAGGCGACAGGCTGTCACCTGAGAAGAGGCACAAAGGGCATGGAAGAAAGAAAACAGGTCAGCATTTTGCATGTGACTTCTCCAAAAGGAGGTGAAGAAACATGATGGGAACGAGAAGGGAGCAGAAAGCAGAACAGCCCAAGTCTGTGCACTCTCAAAATAATAAGAGTACGAGGGCACCCGTTATGGCACAGGACCCAAGGGAACACACGATCTCAGCAGCCAAAAGGAGCAATCACAAAACGGGGCTAGCAGAAGGAGACCATGACGCCAACACCGAGCATCCTGTGCTGTGCTGTGGGGCTGAAAGCGGTGCCACCGAGCTGCGCCAACAAAAAGCTCAGCCTGGGAGGAACAGAAGCTGAAACCCCCACTGGCAGCGGAGAGGCGGCTTCTGCTCTGAGATCTAATAGAAGGATGTGACCAAAAATGGAACTGTAAAAGTCGATGAAGCTCTAACATGCACTAGGGGCTGCTGAGGATGTGGAAACCCTTTGTTACTTATCTGATCTTGGACACGTAGGAGAAAGAGACACGATCTCTGCAAAACACGCACGGTGGTTAGAATAGCCTTACCAGAAGACGCAAACAACTTAGCTCTGCCCTTTTTCTAAAAACGAGGAGAGAATATGTGGAATCAAAGGATAAGTTAATTAACCTGGGGGAGATTTGCTCGCCGGGCAAACTTTTTAAACAGGACCGAGCAGGCTGCCCAGCCCGCAGCCCTTTTCCTCACAGCCCACCTTCCCGCTGCAAACTGCGTGCTTCTGGGCAGGGCTTCGTGCACCCAGGGCTCGGCCTGGCCCCGAGCAGCAGCGGCTCGGCTCGGGTCGGGTCCCCCTCAGGGTGCAGCCTCCGCGGCGCTCCCCGGGCCTCCCTCAGCGCCCCGCCGCCATCTTGTGTACCGCGCGTTGCCGCGGCGACGCCGCGCCGCTGCCATTGGCTCGGCGCCGGTCACGTGGGGGCACAGAGGCCGCTCGGGGACTACAAGTCCCGGCATGCACCGCTCCCGCCTCCAACGGACCAGCCCTGCACGTCAGCCCCATTATTTCCATTTTTAAACTTTTTTTTTTGCTTAGGGGTTTCTTCAACGCTTCGTGGCGCAGCGAAGGGCAGCTGAGCCGACATTTCCTCTACCTAACCCCTTCCTGTGCACCCCTCCCAGTCCACAGACACGGTCTGCATCCTCAAGCTGGCCCATAGGCATCACACACTGCACAAACTTTATGGGTTTTTTTGGCACAAATTTACCCTATTTTTGGCTCAAAGCTGGGGTCGGCTGAATAGGCACCTGTGCCTGCAGCCGTGGCTCTTCCAGAGGGCCCTTCACCTGCGTGTCACCATCCCACCGCCATGTCTCTCTGCTCTGTGCAGAGCTCGGCCTCGCTCCCTGGAGAGGAGCCGCCCTTTTTTATGTCACATTTGCTGTCTGCAGACTTCCATTTTGCCAGTTCTGTAATGTGCAAAGTTGAACTAAATAAAGCGAAGGTGTGCTGCTGCACTCAGGCACTGCCGGCACTGGGTGGACTAGGCTCACAACTGCATGGGCTACACAACTGCAAAACCAAGACAAGTGCATTTCACACCCATGCTTGTTACATTTTGTCAGCTTTACGTATTTCAACCTGTATTAAAATAACCCTCTTAGTTTCCTGCTGCTGCAGTCAGACGGGTGCTGGAGCTCAGAGACATTCTGTGAGCAGTGGGGTGTCGGGGCTGGAAGGAAGCCTCATCCCCATGCACTGCCTGGCTCAGACCTCCCTGTCACTGTGTGACCGAAATTCAGAGCAACAGCTTGAGCCCAGCTCCTGTCCTGAGCTGCAGGGGAGGAGGTTTGTTATGAGGTGCGATGTTTGCAAACCCTCCTGGTGCAGCGGGAGGTTTTAACCTGTAACAAGCACTGGCATGGGGCTCATGACAAGAAACCCCCCTGGGGGCAGACCTCAGCCCAGGTTTGTTGTGCTGCAGGCAGCGTTATATGGTGTGGGAAACAGGAGAGCAAGGGGCTCGCTGCCTTTGCTGGAGACAGTGCCTGGAACATCCCACTCAGGGCATCATTCCCACCTGCATCTCCCTCATGTCATCCCATGAACATTCTCCCTTGCAGCATCAGCAGCCTTCCTGGTGCCTTGCCCGAATCGCCATGGGTTCAATTCTAGCTGCCCTTCTGGGTGGCAAGGCATGCTCAGCAGCGGCAGCATAGGGAAGGAAGGTGTGATTGGTGAGATGGGGCCACGGCTGCACTTTAAAGCCTCTGACTGCAATCCCTGTGAGCAGATGAGGAAGCGTCACAGCAAACTGCACTGAGCACCGACGATGCAGCCCCTCCAGCGTGCCCACCTGATCCTCCTGCTTGCCCTGTTCGCCCTCTGCTTGGTAAGACAAACTCCACAGCCCAGGGGGGCTCAGGCACCCCAAAAGCTGGGGGGCAGCCAGATCGGTCCCTTGCGTGTGGAAGCGATTGGGGGGGGGGTTAGCCTTGGGGGTTTAACCAGTTAACTGGTGGGAGAATTTCTGCCTTTAGCAGGAAAACAGCATTATGTTTCCTACTGGAATTTAACCCTGGCTGTCTTACTAGGAGCTTTCCACTGTAGTCTGCAAAGTTTAAATACTACTGTACGTTGCTTTTTTAAGTGATTTTTGCTTAAGAGTGTTGTGTGTATCTATTACCTTGGTACTTCTTAGCTCTCTGCCCTATCTGGCAGCCTCTCCTTCGCATGCTAGCCCCATCCCTCTCCCCATCCCATGCCTCGTTCAGGGATGCTGAGCATGGCTGTGGGGCTGGGGGGATACCAGGCATGGCCATGGAGACTTCTGCCACAACCGTGGGGCTGCGGGGATGCTGGGCACAGATAGAGGGTTCCCTCGTCTCCTCTCCCCTCTGTAGGTTGTTTTCTTTCCAGTGAGGAGGAGAGAACCTCATGGCACTGGGGGCTGTCCCCATCCTCAGCATTGTTCCAGCTCCAGAGGGACCCAGTGGGGCTGAGAAACAGCGAAACGCACTGCTGCTTGCTTGCACCAACCCCCCAGAGAAAGCGGTTCTGTACAGCCAGGGCAGGAGAAATTCAAGCAAATGCCCTAATTTGAAGGGAGGGTCTCTTCAGAGAGGGAAGGAAACTGCCCTGAAATTTCCACCCCAGCTGCATTACCGTTTCACGCAATGACTGCAATGCCACTGCTTGCGACAGCCTGCGGTGCCAAGAGGAAGGGGTTCTCTCCTCCTCATCGCTAGTTCCAGCACGGGGCTTTCCCAGCTCCATTTCTGTGCCCCATATCCTCCACCGCAGGGCTCGCAGACCCCATGTCCCCAGCCGCTTCTTCAGAGTGGCACAGACAGGAGGAGCCCACCCCCTCACTCCTGCTCCCCAACTCCCAATTTCTAACAGCCCCGGGCTAGAAATGTGGTAATGGCGTGGCAAGGGCTCGTTTTGGGCTTTGTGTTTGGGCTTCTTCATGCATATCTTGCTTCATGCAGAGGGAAAGCCCAGAAGCTGACTGATCTGTGTGCGGCCGGGCAGAGAGGAGACCACGCGTCCTGTCTGGCACTGGGGCACCACCTGACGGGTCCCGGGTGGGGATTTCCCCCCGAGGTGCTGAGCCATTCCTGACTGTCCCCTTTTCTCTTCCAGCCCTTCATCCAAGCGCAGGAGAAGGCAGGCAACGGTGCCCCCAACAACAACAGCACCATGCCTCAGAGCAGCCTGAGCCCGCCGGGCAGCACCCCCGCCATCCTCCTCCTCGCGCTGGGGCTGGCTGCAGCCTTCCTCCCGCAGCTGCCCTGAGTGGGGGCCTCCCTCCCTGCCCTCCCCGTGTCCCCCCATGAAGAGGCCCCCAGGACGTTATCCCCCTGCCCCGCCATGCCCGCGGCGCCCCGCCATGGCCGCAGCCTCTGGCAGCCCTGAAGCTGCTTGGCCCTGGAGTGGGAGCGCTGCAAGACTTTGAGAAATAAAATGTGGAGGCTTTGAGGTATGTGTGGAGGCTTTGTGGTATTTCTTTATGGCGTTATTGTGCTGCGGTGGGTGTTTATTTTGATGTTTACACTGAGGCCGGGCTCGCTGAGGGGCCCCACGCCTCGCAGAGCCCTGAGGCGCGGGCCAGGAGCGCAGCGCCCCCCTCAGGCCTGACGGATCCGCCCCCAGGCCGAGTGCTGGCCTATCGCAAGGCGGCCCGCGCCGTGCGGGCCAATGGAACGGCAGGGCTCGTGCTCCTGACCAATCCGGCGCGGCCTGTCCCGGCTATATAAGGGCGGGCCGAGGCGGCGGCCATTTCCTGAGGGTGCCGCGGGCGGCACCTGATCACGCGCGGTGCCTGATCACGGGGCCTGCTGCCGGTGCCTGCTGCGCCCCTATAGAAGCGGTGGGGGAGAGGGATCCGCAGCCCCTTCCCCTTCACAGCACCCGCAGCTGGACACGCTGTGGTCTGGAGGGGTGCAGTTGTCCCCTCGCTTCTCCCAACCCAGATTTGGGCGCTGCGTGGGGCCCTCGGACACTAGAGGGCACCCAGGGAGCAGGATCGGGCCCCAAGCATGGGGATGGGGGCGAGGGAGCAGCTCCCTGGTGTGGGGGGAGCCGGGCAGCGCCCAACACCAGGACGAGGAAACCAAACTCAGGCAGGGCTGGCCCCCTGAGGGGCCGTATCTTACACACGTACATAAATACAGTTCAGAGGGGATTGGGGTGGGGAAGGGTCTGCCCTCCAGGGCGTCCCACGGGGTCGGCATCATGTCCTGGAGGGCTCCTGGCGATGGAGGTGGTCGCGGGCGTCCTTCACAGCAGCAGCCGGGGCCGAGGGGTGTCCAGGGGGCAGGGGCAGCCCCCCTACAGCTGTGGGGACGCTGCCGGCGTCCCCGTCCTGCCCCGTGGCACGTCTTGGCACCGGGGCCGTGCCGCCCCTCATAGCACCTGTACGTCCCAGATCTGCGTGGGTCGCTCCTCGGCCGCATCCCAAATGATGGCGTGGTCCCGGTCGTACGATCGGCCGCCTGCGGAGAGGGGAGGGTTGGGGAGGGCAGGGCAGCTCGGTGCCCCGTTTCCACGGGGTCCCGGCGCCACGGCCTCACCCTTGACGTCGAGGATCATGTCCTCGAACATCTGGCTGCGGATCCGTCCCTGGGCGTCGATGCTCCAGGTCTGACGCGGCATCCGCGTCTCGGACCAGAGCACGGCCTTGGAGCCCTTCGCAGCCGGCCCGATCACCTGCAGGCTCATGGTGGGGGCCACCTGCGGGGACCAGCGGTGGCCACGTCAGCCCCGTCCCCTCCACCCCGTGAGGCTTCGAGCCTGGAGGGGTCCCTGTCAAACGCGGGTGGGGTGGGGTGGGACGCGGGAAAGGCAGGAAAGCAAGCGAGGGGTGGGGATGATTGGGGTGATTATAGCCCTCAGGTGGGGCAGAAATGCCTTCCTGTCTCCAGGGGGAGAGAGAATCAAGGTGTCTTAGGTGGCGTGGCTGAGGTTAGCCCAGGAGAAAGCTGCTGTAAGCCCTAAAAGATCACTCTGGGGTGCGGCACCCGGGTCCCCTCCGGCTCCGCGGCGCGGCTGTCACGCAGCGAGCCCTGACCTGGTTTTTGAGCAGCCCGTCCTCGTAGTACCAGACGGAGCTGCTCTGCTCGCTCAGGCTGGAGACCACCACGCGCCCGGCTTTCATGTCCTCCACATCGTCGGGGACAGACAGGTAGAGCTCCAGCTCCTTGCTCCTGATGCGGAAATAAATCCGTCTCTGCCAGGAGAGAAACCAATTTTGTTCAGGTTCTGTGCATCGCGGACCCCACAGCACCCAAAACCCGCTCTGTGCCGTGTCCCCGCGGTGCTGGGGTGACGGATGTGGCCCTGGCTTGGCTCTTTGAGCTGTTTTGGGCACGGCAATCCCTGCCACGACGCCGGGATGTTGTGCAAGGCGTTTGTCCCCGGGGAGGGTTTCGCCACGGCGGCGGCCTCTCCCAGGGCAGGGAGCCGGGTGCCAAGGACGGGCTGGCACCGAGGGGGACCCCAAGGTCATGTCCCACTGCCTCATCCAAGCCCCTTGCGTCAGGGCTGGTGACTCGAGCTCCTTGCGAGCCGCCTGCCCCTCGGGGCTGCTTTTGGGGCTCCCTGGGCGCTCACCTGGCGGATGGGGTAGAGGGACCCCACGTGCTGCAGCCCGCTGTACGTCAGCCAGTTGGTGATTTCGGTGCAGTCCAGCAGCCACTGGCGGCCTCGGAAGTCGCCGTGCTCGCACAGCACCCAGCTTTTGGGAAAACCTTGGTCAGCCCGGGCACCCCTCGGAGCCCCCCATGCGGGGCAAGGGGAGAGCGGGGTCAGGGCTCACTTACATCCCACCCTTGACCCGCACCGACAGCACGTGGTTGTTGAAGCCCTCCGCCTGGAGGCTCCGCACTTCGCTGTTCAGCTCGATCTCCTTCCCCTCGAAGCACTCCAGCCCGTGCAGGAAGATGGAGGGCTCCGAGAAAAACTGCGGGATGGGGGCAGGAGGTGAGGGGAGAAGGGGGGGCAAGCAGGGGGAGAGAGCACCCGTGGGTGCAGGAGGGATCCGAGGATGGGGAGCCAGCACTGGGGTAGGCACGGGAGGGGAAGGAGGAGGTTCCTGGGGGTTTCTGCCCCAGCAAAGGGAGAATTGTAGGATTATAGGATATCCCCAGTTGGAAGGGACCCGCAGGGATCATCGAGTCCTGGCACCACACGGGGCTACCCAAAAATTCAGAGCAGGGGACCGCCACTCACCACCGGGACCTTCTTCAGGGAGCGGATGGTGGCCGAGGACAGGCAGCCCATGGCGCCCAGCGTCGGGTACTCGCCCTCGGACAGCACGTGCTGCTCCCCGGAGAACTCCCGGCCATCGAACAGGATCCAGCTGGCGGAGAGGAGCGTGCCCGTGCTGACGTGGCCACCGTGCCAAGTGGGTGTCCCCTGCCCTCCCAGCGAGCCCCCACGGGTGCCAACCCCACTCCCGGTTCTCCCTAGCACCCGTGGGTGGTGGGGCACCCTCTTTATCCCGGTTCCTATCCTGAGGCAGCGAGTCCCCGGGGTGTCCTACCTGCCCCCACGGACCCTGCAGGAGCGGGGCACGAAGCCGTCGGGCAGGGAGCCCTGCTCCTCCTCGAAGGCGAGGTGCTCCCCCAGGAAATCAGGCTCTGAGAAGAGCAGGATCTGGGGAGGGGGGCACACAGGGGCTCGGTGACGGGGGCGATCCCGCAACGGGTGGCATCGCACCGAGGGACGTGTCCCCTCCCCGCGCACCACCCCGTACCTTGGAGACGAAGTGCAGGTTGCGCTCCCCAACCTGGAAGCAAACAGAGCAGGGTTGGCCGGTGTCTCACCCACCCGGGGGCACCCATGGGTGCATGGGGGGGGGGGGGGGGGTGTCTGGGTGCTCTCACCTGCAGGATGGGCTGCGCCGAGGCGATGCGGCAGTCGGCAGCGCCCCAGTCCTCGCAGTTGCGGTACACCCCCTTCTCCAGGACGTACTGCTCGCCCGAAAAGTTGGGGCCCTCGTAGGCCACCCACCTGCCGGGGGGACGCGGGTGCAGGCTCAGGCTCAGGCTCGGCCTCTTTGTCCCCTCTGTCCCCCCCCTGGCCCCCCGTGCCCGCACTCACACGCCGCTCAGCACGTGGATGGACTGCGTGACGGTGCCGTAGCCGGCCAGCTGCGTGTCAGGGAGCGCCTCGCTCAGCTCCACGCTGGGGCCCTCCTCGAAGTCCATGGCCTCGAAGAGCACCAGCGCCGGGTCGGAGAAGTCCTGCGGGGACAGAGGAACCCCCCCCCCAAGTCCTCGGTTTGTCGTGGAGAAGGGGCTGTGGGTTGGGTGCTCTCCATCCCCGCATCCCCTAACAATAACCCACATGGGGTTAGGGGCCGGTGGGAGCAGCTCTCTGCCCCCAGCCCCCCTGCGTGCGATGAGCCTGGGGGCTCTCAGGCCGTGCCCAGATGGGGGACGAGGACAGGACGGGGCGGGCAGCTCCATCCCCACGCGGCACCCTCACCGTCCGTATGAGCCGTAAGGACACCAGCTCCTTGTTGTAGCCACCCCACTGCCTCCAGTCGTGGTACTCCCCTTCCTCCAGCAAGTACTGGTGGCCTCGGAAGCCCTCCTTCTCGTAGCCGACCCAGCTGCGTGCAGACACAGGGGCAGTGAGGTCCCCCCACCTCCAGCACGTGTTGGGACACGGGGACATTGCCCCAGTGCCACGGGGACACTGCTCCCGATCATCCCCCAGCCCCGGGAAGCTCCGTCCCCTTCCATCTCTGCCTTCCCACGCCTCTCACCAGCCACCCAGGACGCGCAGGGAGCCCAGGGTGGGCAGCGCCAGCCCGGGCAGGTTCCTCAGGTCGTAAATATCTCGGTTGACGGCGGAGCTGCGGCCCTGGAAGCCCGCGTCCTCGTAGATCAGCACCTGCGGCTCACCGGGACGCTCCACCACGGGGCAGCCCTGGAGGGAGAGGAGCCCCGGTGAGGAGGAGGCGGCGGGGGGAGATATTTGGGATGCAGCCCCCCCGGCAGGCAGAGCTCACCAGCCTGATGGGGTGCAGGGAGCAGATGGCCGGATCCTTCGCTCCCCACGCCTTTAAGTTGGGGTACCCGCCCGGCTCCAGGACGTAGGGATCGTCGTCGAAGAAGGGCTTGGAGTAAACCAGCCAGCTGGGGAAGAAGCACCCAAAGGCTCGAGGGCGGTCGCCAGCACCCCGGGGTGGCGGCACCCCGGGGTGGCAGCTCCCCGAGCCCAAAGCACCCCGCTCACAGGCCCGAGTGGACGATGATGGAGGAGGCGGCGAGCGCCCGGCCGCCCGCGCGCGTGTCCTCGGCCGAGTCGGTGAACTTCAGCCTGGCGCCCTCGCCGTTCTCCTCCGCAAACAGGCTGATCTCGGGGGTGCGGTAGTCCTAACGGGGGGGGGGGGGGTGGGAGCGGCATGAGGGGGGACCCCCAGCACCCCTCCCCGATTTTCTGGGTGCCGAGGGCAGGGGCCGCGCAGCTCACCCGCACCACCCTCTTGAAGGAGCCGATGCGGAAGGGGCGGCTGCCGCGGGGCTCCGTGCCCTGCCCGTAGGCTGCCCAGGGGTTGTCGATCTCCACGTCCCCCTCCGCCAGCACGCACTTGCGCCCGTGGAACCGCGGCTTCTCGTACATCACCCACCTGCCAGCGGGGTGGGAGCGGGAGGGGAGCATCCCCCACACACCCCCGGGCATTTGGTTACCGCCGTGCGCCCGGCCCTGGGTAATGGCAGGGTGCGGGACGCGGCCACCGGGAGCCTCCGGCGGCACAGCGGGGTGGGGACATCAGCCAGCACCGTGGCCACGGTCATTAGCAGCAGCAGGACGGCCACTGATGAACCCCGGGTGGCGACCTGGGGGCCCCCACCCCGGCCACAGGCAGCGCTGCCCCAGCCCAGCTCTCCCTCCGCGTCCCCGCGCCGCCGCCGGCCCCTACCCGCCGCGGATGACCCTGATGGAGATGGTGTGAGAGAGCTCCCAGGACGTGGCATCGGGGACATCACCCCAAATCTCCCTCCTGTGTCCCGCGAAGCCGGCCTCGGAGAAGAGGACGATCTGGGAGAGGTGACAGCAGAGGTGCTGCGGCACCGCGCGGCACCGGGACGGCCAGCCCGGCCCTAAGCCGCGTGCCCCGTACCTTGCCGGGTCTCGTGTTGATCTTCTCGAAGCTCTCCTCCTCGTCCTCCTGCTGCCAACGCCCGAGGACAGCGGCCCGTGAGGAGCGCGGGGCGACGTCGCCCACAGCAGCCATCGCCGCAGCCCGAGCCAGCAGCAGCCGCGGCCGCACGTCTGCAGCCTGCGGATCCCTCCCACCGCCCCGAGCAGCCACACCTCGAGCATTCCTGCACCTCCAGGACCGGCCTCTCCGCCCGGATCCTGCCCTCCATCACCTGGCCCAGTACCTCCCATCACCAGCTCTGGGACCTTACTGCCCCAGTGCCCTCCCGTCACCCGTCCCAGTGCCCTCCTGTCCCAGTACCCTCCTGTCACCCGTCCCAGTACCCTCTCATCCCAATACCTTCCCATCCCAGTTCCCTCCTGTCCCGGTACCCACCCATCCCAGTACCCTTCCATCACCCGTCCCGGTTCCCTCTCATCCCAATACCTCCCCAATACCCTCCTGTTACCCATCCCAGCACCTTCCCGTCCCAATCCCTTCCCATCCCAGTACCCTCCCCTTGCACCGGGACCTTTCCCAGCTTGGCCATTCCTCTGGGAATCACCAGCCGTGGGCTGGAGGCAGAGGAAAGCTGCTTGGGGGATTCCAACACGCCACCGAGCCAGACCCCACAACCTCCCGTGTGCCCAGCAGGGCAGAGCACCCCCAGGAGCCATGGGACGAGCATCACTCACCGGCACATCACCGGGACACGGCTCCATGGTGCTCTCCGGCTCTTCGGTGACAGACTGGATGTGACCAGGACCTGGGGCTTCCAGCTCGGCCACCTCAGTGCCGTGGTGCTCACCGGGGGGCGAGCTCTGGTCCCGCTGCTCCCTGCAGGGTGGGGTGGTGGCAGGGGCGACGAAGCGGCTGTAGAGCACGCTGTTGTCCAGGCGCGAGTAGGGCTTGGCCTCGTCCGCCGCGGCCGCCCGGTGCTCCAGGAAGTCGGAGAGCAGCGCCATGCCCTTCAGGACGTTCCCTCGGAACAGCACGCTCCGCTCCCCCGCCACCCTGCCCGGCGCCACTTTGCTTCTCTCCCCTGCTCCCTCCAGCTTGGGTCCCCCCCGCAGCGTGTCCAGCTCCCCGCTGCCACGGCGAGACCCCCACGACGCCCTCTCCCCGGGGCTCAGGTAGGGGTTCTCGATCTCCTCCTCTTCATCCTCCTCCTCCTCCTCCTCCTCGAGGCTCCTGGAGCTCTCCGGAGGGGGCTCTGCCCGCTGCCCCCCGCCGCCCCTCGCCAGCAGCTCCCGCAGGGCGTCGGGCAGCGAGACGGGGGCGCGCGGGGCCACGCGGTCCTCGTGGATGGGCGGCAGCGCCGCGCAGCGACCCAGCGCCGAGGGCCGGGGCTGGCGAGGAGCCTTGGGCGCCTTCCGCATCTCCGAGGGCTCCATGTTGCGCAGCGTGTCCACGAAGATCTCCATGTCCACCACCAGCTCGGGGTCCTCCTCCGCCGCGTCCTGGGGGCTCTCGGGCAGTGGGGAAGGGGCTGGGGGGTTCTGCGGGGGCTCTGGGGTGCGCTCGGGCTCTGGGGTGCTCTCGGGTTGGGGCTCTGGGGTGCTCTCCGTGGGAGGCTCAGGGGTGGTCTCCGTGGGGGGCTCTGGGGTGCTCTCAGGTTGGGGCTCAGGGATGCTCTCCGTGGGGGGCTCAGGGATGCTCTCAGGCCCTTGGACCATTTTTTGGGGGTCCCCCGACACCTCCCCCTCCTCCTTCTCAGCTTCTGCACCCTTTGGAGATGCTCGTGCTTCAGGTAAGGGCTCAGGACCATTGCTCACCTCCAAGGAGAGGTTTTCGGGGGTGCCATCAGCGCCCCCAGATCTCTCTGTCCTGGGCGGCGTGGCCAAACCAGTGCCGTCCCCATCCATCGTGCTTCCCTCTCCCACACCAGCCTGATCTGCCTGGCTGCTGACGTCCTCTGGGGGCTGCTGGGCACTGGTTTTACTGGTTTGCTGGTCCTGGGGCCTGTCGCCATCTCTTGACGCCGTGTTCTCTGTCACAGCCTCACCTTGCCTCAAACATTTCTCCCCGGGGGCTCCCCCAGCACCCGAGGCACCCGGCGAGCTTCCCGTGCGTGCCACGACCTCAGCGGAGCCACCGCCACCCTGCTCGCAGCTCTCCCTCTGCGACGGGGCCGTGGCGGTGCCGGCAGCCTTGTGCACCCCGTTTTGGGTTCTCCTCCCCTCTGCGCCCCCCGCCTTGCTGCCGGCTCCCTCCTTGCCCCCCCGCAGCACCGTGACGTGCCTGGCCCTGGGCTCGGCCGCGCCGGGGCCGCCGCGGGGCGAGCGGTGGCAGGGGGCTGCGGTGGCCGCGGGGCTGGCGGGGAGGAGGGCGCCGTGCATGTAGCTCTCCCGGTGCACGGGGACGTCCCGGGGCGCAGCCGTGTTGTTGTCACCCCCCTGCTTCTCGTCCTTCCGCCGGGGTTTCTGAGCGGGCGAGTAGACCTGCGAGAAGACGGGGCCGTGCGCCGTGAAGTCCTTGAGGACGCCGACGGAGGACGAGCAGCTCCGGGGTGCCACCGGGGCCGGCGCGGTCGACGTCTTCTCCACGATCTCCCTCTCCCAAGCCTGCAGAAGGAGGGAGACGCGGGAGGGGCTGCCGTCGCGGGCCCCCCCGGCCACCGTCTGCTCCAGCCGTCGCGACACCAGCGAGACTTTCTGGAAGCGGGACCGGCCCTCGGGTGCCGGCGGTGGTTGCTTCATGCTCAGCTCGGTGCTGGAGGCGATGCCCCTCGCCTTGCTGGGCCGCAGCGCTGAATCCATGCCGGGGGGGCTGCGGCCCCCGCCACCACGCCTGGGCCCCCGCTGCGGTGCTGGGGCTGTCGGAGCTGTAGGGAGAGGCACCAAAATTCAGACTCTGGGGTACCCGAGCTGAAACCCTTTGTGGGATCCAACCTCGTGCCCACCCCTCTAGACCCTAACCCACCATCACTTTTAGGCCATTTTAGGGAGGATCCCGTACGTACAGGAGGTGGCTTTGGCGATGCCAAATGCATCTCAAGCATCTCTCGGGATGCTCACGCCCTCCTGGCACACGCAGGAGGTGTGGGGCACCACCCTCCCCTCTGCCTGCACGTCCCGGCGCTCCTGCGGCCAGCACGCGGGGAGCCGCGCCGCGCCACCGAGGCAGGATGCGGCCAGCCCGGGCCATGCCCCAGGCCGGGCCGTGCCCCGAGCTGCGGGATGAGTCAGGAGGGCGCAGGGCTGCGCCGAGTCAGCAAGCACAGCAAACAAACAAGCCCCAAAAATAACAGGGAGGCAGGCTCCGCGGGGTGAAAAGGCTTCGCCGGGGCTGTGCCGCGGCCGCTGCACCCGTGGGGTTTTTTGCAGGAGGAGGTGGGGAGCTGGGCAGCGCCCTCCCTGCATCGGGGTGAAGGTGGGATGGTTACAGCCACCCCTGCAGCCTCGTCAGCACGAGAAAATGAGCTCTGCTAATTACCCACCGCTTGCACCCTGAGCAGAGCGGGCACCCAGCACCCAGCTCCTGCACCGGGCATCACCTCCCGGCCCCTGGTGCGCGCCGGGGAGGTCACGGGCACCCCGGGGCCCTGGTTCATGGGGAGGCCGGCAGAAGCGACGCCGTGCCGAGGCTGCGGGACCGCCCCAGAAGGGTTTTATTGCTGTGTTTGGGATATGGAAAGCAGCTGACGAAGCAGCTGCGTGTGAGTGAGCCGGAAGCGTGGCAGCATCTCGGCATCTCCCAGTTACGAGCTGCGCCGGGGTCACCTGCCCGGTGAGGCTGCGGGGGCTGCGGGAGGGTCAGGGGCTTGGGCACTGCCCAGGGAGAGGCCAAATTTGGGCTTTTTCAGGCTGGGGTTGGGGGAAAACCTCCCCAGGATGAGTTTTCCAGGCTGGGACCTGAGATTTCCTTGGGGAGGAGTCCCCCATCTTTGGGGTCAGCACTGGGGGTTCCCCACTGTGGGGACGGCCTCATCCTGCACTACCCAGGGCTGGTTCCCTTCGTGCCCCACTGCCTCCACCAGGACATTTTGGGGGTGCCTGGGCAGGGCAGGGGAGGGCAGGGGAGCTGCCTGCCCCTCCTGCCTGCCCGCCACGCGCCCTCTGCGTCTCACGCGCCCCGGCCCGGCAGGTCTTTCCAGTAGAGATAGGAAGGGTTGGTGTCATTTTCCAGGAGGCGAGGAGCCCTCGTCTGGGACAGGGAGCACGGCTGGAGGCTGGGATGAGCCCAGGCAGGGTCACGCACCTGCAGCAGCAAAGCCACGGCCGGATCCGGACCCGCAGGGCCACCAAAAATCCCAGGTGGAAAAGGGACCGGTGGAGACGTGCTGGGGACCACGAGGGGCTTTAGGCTGGAAGGGAGCCCCAGCACCACGACCACAGGGTCACCCTGGGACCCCGGGGCTGGGGACACTCCTGTTCCTGGCTGTGACAAAGGGGGGAACACGGGGACACGAGGACACGGACCCCTCTTTGTCGTGGTGGCGTCACCGCACCGCCTGGCTCCTGTTTTCACCCCCAGCTTCCTTCAGCCCCGGTTTCTCAAGCTCTTGCCGGTGGTGCTGAGCCATCCCCGCCGTGCCCATGGCCCCAGGTGGCACAGGGATGGGGACAGCGTGGTGCTGGGAGGCTCTGACTCAGCACCACGGCTGACTCTTGCCCCGAGCAGGATTTCCAAAGATCTCCAGGTCAGCGTCTCCCAGCCCTCCGCACCCCGCGCCCGCAGCGGGATCCGGCGCCCGGCGACACCCGGGGTGCCAGCGGTGCTGGGGACGAGCCCGGCACCAGCACCATGGATGGAGGCAGGTGCAGGATGCGGCCACCCAGCCGGGCCGTTTGGCACGCCGGGACACGCCGTGCCGAAACCCAGCTGTATTGTCGCAACGGGCACCTGGCACGGCCAATTAATCACCCCGTCCCACCCAGGGGAAGCCGCTCGGCTCATTTCTCAGCTCCTGGCACTCCGCAGGGGCTCGAGGCAGCCAGGCCGGGGCTCCGAGCAGCCCATTTAAAAGGCAAAAAAGGTGAGGGCAGCGGCTGGCGGGTGGCAGCGACCTGCGGCCAGCTCTTCGAGCCGGTGGCCACAGAGAAAGCGGGGCCCGCGGACACGGCGCGATGCACCCGAGGGCTGTGGGTGAGCGCGGCCCTGCCACCTTCAGGAAAATCAGGACTTTGGTTTGGGCGGCTGCTGCTCAGATTGGGGTTAATAATTAGGGCAGGGCGATTTCCATTTCCCCCGCTGCCCGGTGCGGAGGCGTCCGGCAGCCCCCAGCCCCGAGCCCTGCGGAGAGGAGGGGATGGGGGCGGCCAAAGCCCCCCTGACCCTCAGCCACAGGGCTCCTGGAGGTGGGTGAGCCCAAGTTTGCCCCCGGTGGGTCCGGTGATGTGATTTGAGCGGGGTTAAACCCCTGAAGGGGTTGGAGCTGAGAGGGGCTCAGCCCCCAACCCCATCCCCAGCTCAGCCAGGATCACACTTGTGCCACGCTTGGGCACGGCTCCGAGCGCGGTCCCGCTGGCAGCAGGTGCCCTCCCGCTCCCGGCACGGCACCGCCGCCCTTCCCACCACCTCCACCCGCCCCGGCAGCACCCACGGGCCCTAAATCTTCCCCCCCACCTACCTGCTGGCCGAGGGTCCTGCCGGGCGCCGGGCTGGCCGTGCCGAGGGCGCCGTGTGGGGCTCGGGGTGCTGCTCCTTGCACCGGCACGCCGCGGCTGGGCGGACCGGCAGAGTCACCCGGCGAGCACCCAGCCCTCGCCGAGCACCCAGCCCTGGCGAGCGGAGGTTTGGCATTCCTCAGGTGCTGACAGCCGGGGAGCCGGTCAGGCTGGTTCCCCAGCACCCTGCTCCTCTCCTGCCTTCGACTCAGCAGCGCCGGCGGGGAGACCGGCCCGCCCGGGCTGGCGGGGACCCCCCCGGATCCCCTACAACACCGACCCTGCCCCTGACAAACTCCCCCAGGGCTCCGTGCCTCCTGTGCCTCCTGCCTCCTGGATGCCTCCGAGCGCCAGGACCCCCTCAGTGCCACCGCCGGGGTCCCAACGCGGTGTTGTGGTGCTCTGGGGGCCCGTGGCCACCATCACAGCTGAGTTACTTGCCAGCTCCGGCCAGCTCGCACCGCGCCGTGGCTGCCCCCAACACGCAGAGGGCCAGGGGAGGCTGCGTGGCCACCGTGGCTGTGCCACTGCTGCCACCAAGCCAGGCCACCGTCCCCGTGCCGCACCGGCCTCGCACGTCCCGCAGGGCCCCAGGGGCCGAGCGCTGTCCCCGGGGACACAGCAGTGGTCACGGTGGCCCTGGGCCACCGCAGGAGTCCTGACCCAGGGCACGGGCGCGGGGCCCTTTCCTGGAAGGGCTCAGGGCTGTTGCAGAGCCAGCACCCGCCCTGGGTCCTCGCCCTGCCCCTCCCGCTCCGCCCCAGCACCCGCGGGTGCCCTGCCGAGCCGTGCCAGCCTCGCCCTGGGGCCAATGCTCCTGGCCACTGCCCAGGGAGCCACTCGGCCACCTCCAGCTCGGTGCACGCAGCCACAACCCGGCTCCAGCGGGAGCTCCCCGGTCCCACTGCACCTTGGCCAGGAGTTTTGGGGTCGGGATGGGCCCCGGGAGCTCGTGGTTCTGCCGTCCTCCTCCCACCTTCGCCGATGCCGGTCGGACTCTGCCCTGTCTGTCCCCGCTGCAGCCTCGGGATGGGGTTGTGAAACCCCCGGAGCAAAGCCCCAGCACGGGGTCCAGCCTGGGAATGGGGTCTCCGGCACGGGAGGGTGCCGGGACCAAAGGTTGGCGCACCCAGGCTGGGGCCACGGCGCCGCGGGAGCTCAGCCCGGTTATCTGGAGAGCAAACAAGGCCCCAGGGACCTGCAGGCCGGATCCGACGGCAGGGATTTTTAGTGATTAAAAACACGGGAATCATGCCCTAATAACGTCCCCAGCCCCGCAGAGGGTGAGGACGGGCAGAGCCACGTCCCCACAGGCACCACGGAGCTCGGGGTGCGCCGGCGATGGAGGGGGCTGAGAAATGAAAGCTTTTCCCATGGAAAGGGGAATTTGTGGCACAAAGGCACAGCCCCGGATCAGACAGGCCACAATGGGGCACGTGGCCACCGTGCGTCCCCTCCCCGTGGGTGCTCCCCAGCACCCGGTGCCCAAACTGGGACCCAGGGCACAGTGAGGGGGTGGTGCCGGTGTCCTGGGGGAAAATCTGTGCCCTAAATGGCTCCACTGAGCCCAGCAAGGGGTAAATGGGGCTGGTTGCTGCTGTGCTGACCCCAGAGTCCAGAAAAAGCACCACCAGGGCAAAATGTGGCTTTTTTTTGGGGGGGTAAAGCCAAATGCAGAGCTGCCAGGCGTGAACCGGGGCTCTGGCGGGGAACGGAGCCAGGGCTGGGAGCGTGCGGGCACAGCGGGGCCCTCGGCTCGGCTCTGAGCCCTGCCCCGCTCCCCCTGTCCTCAGAAGGGAAACCAGACCCTATTTTCCCCCCCAAAGTGCTTATATTTGGGGTAACCAACCCCAAGGCAGTGGCCAAGCCTAAAACTTGTATTTGCCACGCAGGCTGGGGATGGCAAAGCTTGGCAAGCACAGGCGTGCACCATCCAGCTCTGTGGTGCCCATCACCCTCTCTGCGCCCGTGCTGCCCCCATGAGCTGGGTCTGAATCCCAAAAAAACAACAAAAAAGCCATGATCTGGAGCTGGAGAGACCTGCAGGAGGGGCAGGAGGGGTAGGGGGAGTGCAGGGGGTGTCCCCGTGGGTTGGGACAGTGCAGGGACCCCGACCACACCGTGTCCAAATGAGGAGAGGCGAGGAGGAAGAGGAGGAGGAGAAAAATGAGGCATCTCCAGGATGGGATGGAGCGGTCCCTGGGGAGGGGACGTGGGGGCTGCAGCCCCCCCAGCACCTCTCCCATCCCTGCCCTGGCAGCAGGAAGCTGTGGCAGAGTCGTTTTGCTCTCGGGTGCTTTTATCTTCCCCTTGCTTCTCCAAAAAGTGCTTCCCCTGGAGCTGGGTGCTGGCAGGGTGCTGGGCAAAGGATGGGGCGCCCAGGGTGGGGGTGAGGGGGTGCTAGGGGGGAACGGGGTGCCCAGGGTGGGTGCCTGGCTGCAGCTTTGGGGGTTTTTGGGTGCATTGAGAGCGTCTGAGTGATGCCAGGGGGGAAGGAGGGATTTGGGGAGGACAGGGGGAGCACGCACCGACCGCAGCGGGAAGCCCCCGCATCCTCCCCCCCAGCAGGTGCCTTTCGGAACCCCCCCCCCAGCCCTTCCTTGCCCTTTCTCACTTTGGGGTTTAAAATAAATGGTGGTTTTTATAAGAAAAAGCTTCAGGAGCTGGCTGCCGAGCAGCACCCGGCTGGGAGAGCGGCACCCCCGGGTGCAGTGAGGATGTGGGGTCTCTGTGGTGACACCTGGGATGGGGACACCCCGTGGTGTCCTCAGGGCCCTGGGGGCACCCAGGGGTGTGGGGATAAAGCCCCCACCCCGAGTTCATCCCTGTAAAGGTGCCTGGAGGGGGGTTTCTCCCTAAAGGGAGCACCCAGGGGAAGAACCTGAGCACAAATCCCAATGTATGGGTAGGGAAACTGAGGCACGGATGGTTTTTGGGGGCAGCAAGGCTTTGGGGAGGGTGGGAGGATTTAGGGGGCGAGGACGGGGTTGCAAGCAGCATCGTGCTGGAGGGCTCTGCCTCTGGGGAGGCCACGTTGGGGGAGGATCTCCTGCAGCTATTGATTTCCCTTTATCAGAGAGCAGGAACATGCATGGGGCCGATCAATCCTGATCAATCCCCGCTCGGCAGCCGATCGATCGGGGGAGCTGGGGGAGCACCGAGGAGCTGCCAGGCCTCAGCACCCCCCTCACCCCAACCCAGGACCCTTCCCTGCACCCCTCCCACCCCACCCAAACAGCAGGGACCCGTGGCACCGGGCAGCACCCCAGGGGACACCCCAAACGCCCTCTCCTCCTCCCTTGGTTGAGCCACGCCGCTGCCGGGGGAACATTTTGGGGTTTGGGGAAGGGGACGCCTCGTTAGGGCATCCTCGGGAGCACACCTGTGTCTCGGGGTGTCCCCACCCAGGGGAGGTACCCGAGGGTCCCTCAATCACTGCCGGCCTCGTTAGAGCCCCCGGGCTCATTAGAGGCCCCGGGACGAGGTGTGGGGACAGGAGAGGGGGAGGAGCAGCGCCGTGGCTCCGTTATTGATCGCTCCGTAGCCAAAGGTCAGCGGCGTGCAGGCAGGGCCGGGGAGGAGGTGGGCAGGCGGTGATGGGACTGTGCCCATGGAGCCAAGTGCCAGCCTTGGGGCTCCTGAGGTGTCCCCTCGTGCCTCAGTTTCCCCACCAGGAGGTTGGGAGGAGGAGGAGGAGGAGGTTTGGTCATGGCAGCGTGGGCTCCGGGGATGCTGCTGAGCCAGGCTGAGCGTCCCCACGGGCGGACGGTGATGCTGGGAGATGGCACCGGAGCCACAGCCCTTGGAAATGCAATTTTCTGGGGCCAGCCACCGACCTGGTTTCAGCACCCAGAGGACACCAGTCCCCACCTCTGCCACCGCCGTGCCTCGCACAGCCCCTGGGTCTCATCCTGCGGGGCCGGGGACCGGGGCAGGACCCGGGTGGCACCGGCGGCACCGCGGTGCCTGGCGCTGCCGTCCCTCACCCCGGCCGTGCGGCGAGGGGGGAAGATTTACCGGCTGTCAGAGCCGGGGCCAGAGGTCAGCAGGGGTCAGAAAGTCCATTTCGGAGAGGTCACTGTCCACTTCTTTCAATCTAATGAAGCCATTATTTGTGAAAGCGGCCGCTTTGCCGGCTAGCCCCGTGAAGTGGAGCCAGGCGCAGCGGCCGGCTCTGAAAGAACAGGAAGGAGTCCCCTTCCCGTTCACATTCAGCAGCCCCCCCCCCAAAAAAAAAAAACAAAAAACCAACAAATACGGCACACACAGAAATATGACAGGGCTGGGACGTCGCCGCTGCGTCACTGGGGCTGGGGGAAGCGAGGTTGGGTCGCCCCCCGTGGGGCTGTCATTTGGGGGAAGTCACCAAGGACAGGCAGAAATTTGGGGTCGCTGAGAAGTGGTGCTGAGCCTAAGCACTGATAGGAAAGTGGCGCTGGGGGGTGACAGTCCTGCCATCAGCCCGGGGGGGGCTGGTGCACGGTGCTGGGTTTTTTTCGGAAGGATTTGGTTTGGAGAAAAGCGAGCGCTGATGCCTCACTGCGTCCTTCCCCCAAGAGCTGGTCCCGAACCTCTGCCCACCTCCTGCTGGGTCTGCCCTGGGATGTCCCTGATGTGGCCCATCCCCAGGCCGTGCTGGCACCTGGGTGTCCCCTCCAGGGACAGAAGGGACAGGGACATTTCTCAGGGCTGCTCTGCACATCTTGGCCCCAGCCCGGAGAAACATCACGGACACATCGGGCTGGAGGTGCCCCTCATCCCCTGGGCAGGCTGGGGCAGCTCGGGGGCTTTTCCTTTGTGTCCTCCAGGTGCGATGGGACAGAATTTGGGAGCAAAACGCGTGGGCAGGCGGCTGTCCCCTCCCCACATCCCCACATCCCCACATCCCGCTGGCGTGGACGGAGAGGGGCTGGAAGGAGAGGTGAGCGGGGAGGAAAGGAGAGGTGGAAAAGTCTCCCCCAGATCTTTTTTCGTTTTTCCTTCTTTGTTCCTTCTTTATTTTTTTCCTTCTTTTATTCTCTCTTTACTTTTTCCTTCTTTTATTCTCTCTTTATTTTTTCCTTCTTTATTCCCTCTTTACTTTTTCCTTCTTCTTTTCCTTTCCTTTTTTTTTTTTTTTTTTTTCTTTTTTCTTTTTTTCTCCTTTCTCTCCTTACACCCCCAGCCAAATTATCCCCCGTGCCGAGAAGGGAAAGGAGGCAGAAGGGACAGGAGCTGCGGCCGGCCAGGAGAGGGTGCCAGACGCTGCCCGGCGCCCCCGGCCCGGTCCCGGCTGGGGGGGGGACACCCGGCTTTGGTCGCTACCTGCTGAAAGCTCCCGGCACCTTTTCTCGCTGGGCTGGGATTTAGAGGGGTCTTTAGGGCCCCCCCAAAGTGGTGTCCCCCTTCCCCGTGCGCTCGTGGGTCCCCCCCCCGTGAATCCTCGCTTGGATTTCGGTGGGGAGCCGGGGATGGGAGTGGAAATGGGGAGCACCCAAACTGGGCTGGGAGGGAGAGCGGGGATGGGTGCAGGACGTGGTCACCTCTGAGGGCAGGCGGAGAGGGCTTTGGGGGGATGGCCAGTCCGTCCCCAGTATGGCAAGCTGGTCATACTGGGAGAGGGAGCACCCCGATGGGCTCTGCTCTGCACAGGGACAGCTCTGCCCCAGGCCTGGCCACGTCCACCCGAAGGCTCAGCTGCCCTCGGGTGCAGGAGGAAAACCAGCCTCCTCCTCCTCCTCCTCCTCCTCCTCCTCTTCTTCCTCCTCCGTCCCCCAAAGCCACCGGTGGGAGCCCGGGGGGGTTGGTTGGCTTCATGGGGATGGGGGAATGGGGGGCTACTGGGGGTGGTGGGGGGAGGAGGAGGAGGAGGAGAGGAGAAGAAAAAAGAAGAGGAGGAGGAGTGGGAGGAAATAGAAGAGGAGGAAGAAGAGAAAAAGGAGGAGGATGATGATGAGGAGGGAGAGGAGGAGAGGGAGGATGAAGAAGAGGAAGAAGAGGAGGGGGAGGAGGAGGAAGAAGAGGGGGTAGAAGAAGAGGAGGAAGAGGATGTGAAGAAAGGAGGAAGGAGAAGATGAAGAGGAGGAGGAGGAAGAGTGTGGGGAGGAAGAAGAGGATGGAGGAAGAAGAAGATGAAGGGGAAGGAGGGAGAAGACGATGATAATGAAGAGGAGGAGGAAGGGGAGGAAGATGACGAAGAGAAGGAGGAAGAAAAAGATGATGAAGAGGAGGAAGAAGATGAAGAGCAGGAGAAGGGGGACGAAGAAGAGGAGGAGGAGGAGGAGGAAGAGGAGGAGGCGGAGGAAGGCTGCGGCGCAGCACCCTGGACAGGCGCCGTTCAGCACCGCGGCCAGCTCCGGCTCCGGCTCCAGCGCCGCTGCCGGCGCCCCCCACGCGGGGCTCCCCCACGCGAGATTTCACCGGGGGGGGGGCTCAAGGGGGTTTGCCCCCTCCCCTCCTCGCTGCGACCCCCCCCAGGACCCCCTCCCCGCTGCCCACCTCCCCTCGGAGCCTCCCCCCGGCTCCGCGACCCCACTCGGGACCGAACCCCGCGTGGGGGTGGGTGACGGGGGGGGCGCGGAGCGGGGTCGAGGCGGCTCCTGGGGCTCTCCAGGAGGCTCGGGAGGGGGCACAAGGAGTTGGGGCACAAACAGCCGGACACGGGGGGGGGGGGTCGGGGAGGGGGTGACCCCCACGCAGGGCTCGCACCACGCGGGGGGGGGCGCTGTGCCCCTGCCGGGAGGGGAGAGGAGGCTGCGGGCAGCGGCCGGAAATGGAGGCTGGGGGGGGGCCGCGGGCATTCGCCCTTTGTCCCGGCCTCCGCCCCCCCCCCCGGCCTCAACCCCACTCCCCGGGGCTCCGGGGCAAGCGGCCTCCCCCTCACCCCCCCACCCCACCCCACCCACCCACCCCGGACACGCGTGGGTGGAGGGGGCGCAAGGTTGAGGTGGGGGTGTCCTGGAAAAACCCCATTGCTGCCCCCCCCCCAGCCCTAAAAACCCCTCCGGGGGGCTCAGCCCCGTGCCCGCTCCCCCCCACGCGTGTTTTTACCCCCCCCAAGTGGGGTCCGGGGGTCCTGCCCCCCAAATGGGTCACATCACCCCCCCCTTTGACAGGTGGCCTCGCCCCTAAATAGGATGGGGGGGGGTCCTCAACCCCCCCACCCCACACCCCTAAGTTCCCAAATCCCTCCCGGAATGTGTCGCTATTACCGGGGGGTTAATTAGGAAATTAGGATCACGTGGGGGCGGGCTGGACCAGCGGGGCCCGGCGCCCCCCAGCCCCGCGGGTGGGTCCCGGGGGGGGGGCGGGGGCCGCTATTGTCTGCGAGAATTTGGGAGCCTTTGAAAAAAAAACCCTCCCGCTCCCTCCCACCCCTATTGTTGGAGTGAAGATGGAGTCAAACCTCTCCCGGCTCCCTCCTGTCGGGGTCTAAGCCGGGCTTTTTTTTTTTTTTTTTTTTGGGTTGTGTTTTTTTTTTTTTTCTTTTTTTTTCTCCTTTTTTTTCTTTTTTTTTTTTTTTTTTTTTTTTGGCTGGGCCGCTACCCTCAAAGCTGGCCGAGGAGGAGGAGGAGGAGGGAGGAGGCGGTAACAGCCACAACTCGGAATTTGCAAGCCAGGGTCGGGATGGGGTCTGTTTCCAACCAGCAGTTTGCAGGTTAAGTTATATTATTGTCGCAGCCCTTCCTCGCCTCCGCGATTATTAATAACGGCGACAGAGCCCGGCCGGGGAGGGGGGGGTGAAGGGGGTGGGCGAGGGACCCCCCCCCCCAAACCCGACCCGCTGAGCCCCGCTCGACCCCGGCGGCCAAGCGGGGCTGAGCGTGGCCACGCTCCCGCTGCAGAGCTTTGGGGATTTGGGGGATTTTGGGGGATTTTTAGAAAGATTTTTGCCACCCCCCCAGCCCCAGGATGAGCTCGGGGCTGGAGGGGGGTGGGGGGGGTCAGCTGGGAGCAGGGGTGCAGCGGGGTGAAAGACTTTCCCCGGCGTGGCTCGCCGGGCTGGGGGGCGAGCTGGTGTTTCGGGGGAATTTTTCCCACTTTTGCATGGTTTGGGTTTATTTTTAATTAGTTTTTTCGTTTTGGCTTTTTAATTTTTTTTTTCCTTGTTTTGTTTTTTTTTTTAAAACATTTTTGAGAGGGGGCTGGATTTTGGGCTCCCACACCGCTCACGCCGGCAGCGGCTCCCTTTGCTTCCCCCGGCACCCGGCGCGGTCCCGCACACACGTGGAGGCTGAGCCAGTCGCTGCATTTGGGGGAAAGGAGCTGTATCATATTTTTTTTATTATTTTTTTTGCCTTTTCCAGCCTGCGGGATCCAACCTGGGGCTCTTGCTGCTCTTTCCCTGGGTGGCTGCGGGGCCTGGGCGGCGTTTGGGGGCACCCAGCGCTCCCCCAGCCCCGGCTCAGGTGCTCGGTGTGGGTCTCTCCCCAGGTGCGAAGCCGGGTGAGGAGACGACCGGAGACTCTCCCAAGGCCGAAAACGAGTCCCAACCTCTGCACGGCTCCGGCATCTGCAAGTGGTTCAACGTCCGCATGGGTTTCGGCTTCCTCTCCATGACCGCCAAGGGCGGCGCGACGCTGGACTCGCCCGTCGACGTCTTCGTGCACCAGGTACGTGGCGGCGAGCCCGGCCCCTGCGTGGGACCCTGGGGTGGGGAGCAAAAGGGGTGCAGCCCCAACACCCCGCCGGGGGGATGCTGTGTAGGATTGAGCCTCCCCGTGCTGCCCGAAAAGGGATTTTTGTTGCTATCCCCAATTTTAGGGAGGTGTCCCCGGGGAGCCGGGGTGCCCCCGGGCTCGTTTCCCCAGGGAGAGGAGGGCAGCGAAGGGCAGGCACAGCCCCGTGCCCCCCGCAGCCCCCGGCCCTCTCCGGGGACCGGCCCCGTAAGCTGATCCCGGAGCGATTTCATTTTCTCATCATGGTTCACTGGGGAGCTCGCTGGAGCTCGGAGAGGGGCCGGGGGAGCAGGTGCCCGCCCGAATGAAAAGGGGGTGCACGGGAGGTGCTGGGGCAGGGCTGCTGCTCACCCCATGGGGGGAAAGGGGAAAGAGCTGCCTTTCGCCCGGCTGTGGGGTCCTGGGACCCCTGAGCCAGGCAGGGATGCTGGATGGGGCTCTCCCCAGCTCATCCTTGGATGGAGGGGGGGGAATTATCTCCCTGCGGGCCCCCAGGATGCTGTCCCTGGGAACCGGAGAACCAAACCTGGCTGCAACGCAGTGATCCACACTCGGTCTCTGTGCTGCTTTTTTGGGGACAAAAGTCCTGCCCGAAACGTGCCCTGCTGCCTGGCAGCGGGCTGGGGCTGTGCCTGGTCCTGCTGGGGCCGGCACAAAGCCATTTAGGGGCACATCCACGGCCCTGTGGGTCCTGTAGGGTAGCGGCGGGCTCGTGTCCGGATTTAACCCGCGCACCTTGCCGAGCGGGGAAGCCCCGCGCGTATCCCGTTGGTGATCCTGCAGCGAGGGAAATCGCAGTTTTGGGGCTGTGGCTGCTCCAAGCTGCCTCGCTGGAGGGGGACGGAGCTGCTGTGTGTGGGGGGATCCTGATATAGGGGCTGGGGAAATGGGCTTGGAGCTGGTGCCTGAACTGGGGCCATGGGGCAACGCTGGGAAGGGGTTATGGGGCTCAACGCCTGCGTGCTTGGAAATGGGGCTGGGTGCTGAGTGTGCCCTGCACCAGGTCCCTGCTCTGATGGGGAAAACCCCAGCCAGTGGGGCTGGGAAGCAGTGGGAGTGTAGAAAATGTGGTGTTTTGGGAGCAAACTGGTGTGTTTTTGTGCGTACGGACGGGGATGGGGGCAGCGCGGTGGTGCCTTGAACGCCGGCTCCGGGGAGCCCCTGGAAGAGCCGGCTCCAGTGCCCGGTGCTGACAACGGGCACAAATCCCACAAAAGCGGGGTCCATCCTGCAGGCTGCTGGGCAGCCCAGGTGTGGGGCTGAGCTCCGGGGCTGTTCCTCGTCCCAGCAGGGCTCGTCCTGGGATTTGGGGTCTCCAAGGGGCTCCCAGCCGTGCCCAGGCAAGCAGAGGAACAAGGGAGAACCAAATCCCTCTTCCTTCGGCAGCAGCATGGTGAAGCTGCCTTTGTAGGAGCCAAATCCCCCCCAAAAAAACAAACAACCAGATTTGGGGGTGAGGGCTCCAAAATCAGCAGGGGAAAGCTGAGCCGAGCACCGGGTGCTCCCCAGGGGCAGCAAATGGGTCTTTGCATGTCAATGCGGTGCAGCGGGACCGTGCGGGTGGGGGCGAGCCTCCCTCCGCTCTCCCCGGGTTTTATTGCCCCCAGACAGTCTGGTTTCCTGATTGCTCTCACTCTCGTTCCTGTAGGAAAGGAGAGAATTAGCCGGGTGGCTCTGCCGCAGATCCCGGGGAGAGGGGAGACCTCCCGGCGTCCCGTTTGCCAGGAGCCCCGCGCGGGGTTTGGGGCATTTGGGAAACGCGGCGAGCACGGGGCATGGGGTGATTTTGGGTAGGGGAGAGGCAAGGCACTGCCTGAGGATGGTGTGTGGGTCCCACCCGGGATGTTCGTGACACCGTGGGCTTTGCATCCCATGGGACTGAGGCGGGTTGGGGCTGGGGTAGTGCCCTGAGCCCCCTCTGATTCCCACCCCGATTCCCCCCCGATTCCCACCCCGCTCGCTCTCAGCACAAGGTCGCTGATCCCATGAAGCGAAGCTGTGGGGTCGCCCCGACCCCTCCTCGGCACCTGGGGAGAGGGACCAGAGGTGGCTCCGCGCCCCGGGGAGGGGGTCAGGACCCAAAGGGCAAAAGCCAGACCCCGGCCCCAGCGGGGGATGCTCGGGGTGCTGTGCCCGGCACCGTGCGAGGTGCCCCAAAGCGGCCACTGGGGTTTAGCACCCAGAGCCCCCCCCTCCTGCTCCCCGATAACCCCCGCTCCTTCCCCTCTTCATTTACATATGTGAATGATGACCCACAGGAAGTAATTGTGGGAGAAAGAAGGGAATTGGCCTCTTTAGATCTATTAAATCACTTTATTACAGGAACCAGGTCTGAATGGCCCTTCTCCGCGGGGAGCGCGTCTCCATCTCTCTCCCCCTTTATCTGATCACAAAGAGATTAAAATCTCTGCAGGACAGGAGACTAACAGGGCTCCTCCAGGGCTGCCTTTCCCTCTCATTGTGAGCTAAAAATGAGGCATTTGGGTTAAAATGCCTCCCCTGGACACTGGAGATGGATTCATTTGGGGGCTGTGGGGAGATGAAGCCCGGAGGAGCGGAGCAGAGCAGGTCGTCCCGGGGATGCCGAGGGCTGAGCGGTGCCCGTGATGGGCTGGGGGTCACCAGGTGGCAGAAATCCAGCTGGTGTTGGTGAAGACCCCAAATTTGCAGGGTTTTCCCCAGGGATGTGGGACGGGCTCACGCTGCTGCTCCGGGCATCGCTTAGGGGAGAGCCGGGCTGCTGGGGAAGGCAAACCTGGAAAAAGGAAGAAGGGGAAATGTGTGTGCCCCTTTCCAACATCCCCAAGGCTCGATGCCTGCTGGCTGGAGCAGCAGAGAGAGCTCAACCCATCCCCAAAATTGGTCCCATAGCCCTGGCAGAGAGAGGAGGGGATGGGGCTGCCCAGCCCATGGGGACCTCGCTGCTCCTGGAGCAGCCTCACCCTGTCCCTGCATCCCGGCTCCGCGTCTCAGCGCGTTTCTCCAACCCAACAGGTCTAAATCCTTGCTAAAAGTGATGGAATTGGGGCTTTTTGCTCTATGATTTTCGGCAAGGAGAGCTGCTGGCTGCAGCTGGGACCTGGGGGTCCACAGGGATTTTTGTTTTCTGGCATCTCGGTGCCACGGTCCCGCGTGTCCGTGGGGGGACACATCCAGGACGTGTCCCTCCTGCCCTGCATGTATGGGGCCAGCTGGCTGCGTGCCGGCACGGGGAGGGGGCTCCTGGCCCCGGGAACCCTGCAGAGGGGGGCAGAGGGGTGCAGAGGGGCTCTGACCCCACACGGCTGCACAGGGGATGGGTTGGAGAGGGATGAGGGCTGCTGCCGTGTCCCCAAGCATGGCCGGGAGGTGATGAGATGAGAAATTTTAACAAAAACACATGTTTGGAGGCAGCTCCATCCCTGAGCGAGCGCAGAGGTGGGGGGCACACGGGGCATTTCTCCCCCAGGAGCGGGCTCCTGCCTAAGTCAGTGCATCGGGGCGGCGATGCCCGTGGGGTTGGTGTGAAAAATCCCATTTTTTCCCACTCGGGTGCGTGGTGCTCCTGCCTCCGCGTGGGGCTGGGCTCCCCCCGGCCGTGGGTGGGCGTCCCGGGGTGCCGGCGTGGGTGGCTGCGGGAGCAGGGGGGGGATTTACCGAGTCCCCTCGGGAAGGGCTCCCCGGGGGGGCAGCGATGCACTTTGGCCTCTCCGCTTTCAGGGGGGGAGGGGAGGCGAGAGCAATGGCTTGATTTAATTCATTTTTATTTTAATTTTTATTTATTTTATTTCAATAACCGCTGGGTACAATCGCGGAGCGTCCTGGGAAGGGGAATTCCTGGGAACGCGGTGCCCGATGGCGAGCGGTGAAAGAGAGCGGCTTTATTCCTGCCCTGAAACTCCCTCAAGTTGCACACAAAAAAAGCCTCCTGTCTCTGTCTAAAGATTAACTGATGGCTGCAGGCACATCCCTTCCCCCATCCCCAGCTCTCTCGAGCCCCCAGGGTGACGGGCAGGGAGAGAAAACACCCTTAAATGGTCTCCGAGATAAAATGGCCCAAATGAATGGGATTTCTCCCATTCTCTAAGGCACTGGCGCGGAGCTGGGGAGGGTCAGGATGGAGCCGGGGTCTTCGCCAGCCCCTTCCCCTGCTGCTCCAAGCTCTGTTTTTTTCCTTTTCCCCGTTTATTTGCTCCTAAAAATAACCAGGACAAAGCTGACCCCGCCGAAGGAAGGGGTGCTGCCGCTCCTGGACGTGTCCCCGCTTTAATACGGGAGTATGAAATTAAGATGCAGCAGCTGATCCTAATTAGCTGGTGCTGGTGCTGGCCCCCTCGCAGCACCAGGTGCTTGCCTGGGAAGCATGCAAGGGTTTGGCAACCTGCGGGCAGGTAAAAACCCAACGGAGAGAGCTGAGGGGGTGGATTTAGGGCAGGCAACGGATGTCTTAGACCCCCAGTGGGTGATTTTTTTTTCCCCCCCCAGAATTAATCTGGTGTTTAATTTTGCTTGTTTACGGTGGAAAATTAAGGGAATGTGTGGCTATTTTGGCAGGAACGTGGCTTTGTTTTGGTTTTACTTGAATTAGAAAAAAATATATATATCTTTGAGGGATTTGCTCCGGATTGCAGGAGGGAGAGCCTGGAAAATCCCCAGTAGGGTTTCGGTGAAATCCCCTGGGCTCCCTGTGGTGGGGTCCTGCTGGCATCTCCCCCTGCACCACCACCTCCTGCCAGGCTGAGCATCTGCCCCGAGGTTTGCACCGAGGGCTGGGCAGCAGGAGATGATTCCTGCTCCGATTCCTGCGTGTGAGCCCCAAAACAGCCTCAGTAGGGTCGCTGAGCTCCGTCCAGCAGCGCTGGGAAAGGGCAATTTGGGAAGGGCGAAGGGCTTTGCTCAGGGGATGGATCCTGCCTGGGCTGTGGATGCGGACCACGTTCCCTGGTGCCCCGCTGGCAGAGCCCAGCCTGGCCACAACGTGCCCAAAACTGCTCCCAGGCTGGGCTGAGGCAGCCCCATCCCATTGGGGCCATCGAGCCGATGGAGCTGGGCAGGAATTGATGCCGTGCCAGCCCAAACTGGGCAAGCGTTAGCCCAAACTGGGCGAGCGGGGGCCCTCTGCATGCCCTCTTGTTCCTGGGATAGGAGCGAGGAAGGGGCTGCTCTGTGCTGAGCCTGAGCCCCGTGGGACTTGGGGCTGCGTTGAGCCCGACCCTAAAACAGGCACCGAGATGGGTGCAGCCTGTAGGGTGCGGTGCCCCCGCTGCGGGATCCAGGCTCCGTGTGCTGGATACCAGGAGGTCTTTCCTGAAGGAGAGGGGGAAACTGAGGCACGGGCTGCCCAAAACCCCACAGCCAGCTCAGAGCACAGCCCGGCCATCCCCTGGCACCGCTCGGTGCCGCGCTCGCCGTCCCGGAGCCGCTCTGAAGGCATCACCCCAAACCCAGCTCCTTTTCCCAGAGATTTGAGTTGAAAGCGTGGCGATTCCCCCGCGCAGATAAGGGCGAGGTGCAGCGGCCGCAGCCGCCCGAGGCCCCTCCGGACACAAAGATGGTTTGATTGAGTGGCCGGGGCCGGCTGGAATAAACGTCCCCTTGTGTCGCGCTGGGGCGGCCGCGGGGACAATGGTGACCCCGGGGCCGGCCGAGCCCCTCCAGCACCCAGCGGGGTTGGGGAGGGGGGCAAAAAGCGGAGCTTTTTTGGGGTTGGGGTGCTCCAGCCCCAAGGGGAAGCGGTGTTAATGATGGGGCTGCCACCGGGGGGGTGGTGGGAGGGGAGGGAGAGGAGGGAGGAAGGTGCCCACGTGCAGGTGGGGAGGGGGAGTGGGTGAAGTTGGGGTCTGCGGGGGTGTGCTGGGGCGGTGGGCAGCGCTCGGCCGCTCACGTGCTGGGTCTTTGTCTGTGGGAAATGCCAGCGGGGTGCGGGATGGGTGGGGAGGGGGTGAAGGGCCCGTGGGGGGGGGCTGTGGGGTCACTCAGCACCACAGGGAGCTGGGTCAGGCAGTGCCGGTGCCGCTGCTGCTTCTCGGCCCTCCGGTTAACTCTGGGCCCTAATGATGACAAGCGAGATCCCCGTGAAATATGCCTTAAAACACGGTTTTATTGTCAATGCTTTGTAAGCAAGAACACTGGGTCGTCCTACACCCCCTGCCCCCAAACCATCTCCCCGAGACCAACCCGTGGGGTGCGGGACCCGGCGCTGCTGCGGGCATGGGGGCTCAGAGGAGCTTGGCGGGGGCAACCACGGCGCAGCACTGGGGCTTCCAGCCCCCGTGGCCAGCGATGGGGGTCAGTGGGGCCGCGTCCATGCCGGCCACCCTTCCTCCCCCCGCCGTGGCCTGGAACTCCTGGAATTTGGCCGGCGTGAGCTCGGCCGCCGCCGGCCCTTTGTTCTCGCTGGCCGGCCCCGGTGGCTCCCAGCCCAAGCCCTCCCCTGCGCTCCCCCTCGCCAGCATCCCCGGCTCGCTCCGAGCCCCCCCCCCCTTCCCCTCTTTATTTTTTGGGGAGGGTGTGTGTGTGTGTGTGTGTGTGTGTGTGTGTGTGTGTGTGGAGGCCTGGGAAGGCTCCCGCTTTGTGTGTGGTGTGGGCCGGGGGGCTCTGGGCCCCTTCCTTTCAGATGCAGGAGGTATGCAGCTAATTCAATGGGCTGCAGTTTGATTACCTATCTGATAACAGAGGAATGCCAGCAATGTGTGTGTTTTGGGAAGGGGGCAGGGGGATGCGCAGGGACCACCAGCCACTCGCAGCTCACTTCAAAAGGCCGCGGCGGGGGGAGAGCTGGGGCGCCCCGGTCGCTGCCCCCCTTCTTCCCCGGGGAGAGGGCGTTTCCTTTGGCCTTTTGGCGGAGGGGGCCGGGGGCCGAGGAGGCGGTTGTCATCCTCGCCCGCTGCTGGAAAATAAATCGCTTCCCCATCATGTTGCGGCAGCTTCTGCCCCGGCCCTCCTCCTCCTCCTCCTCCTCCTCCTCTTCGGTCCCTCCAAAGCGGGGCGATGGCAGGGAGTGGGGTGGGTGCTTGGTGTGGGAGGGGTGAGGAGCAGGATCCCAGCACCCAGGGGTGCAGCAGCCCCCAGGGAATGGTGCCAGGGTCCCCCCTTGCTGTGGCTCAGCTTTGTCCCGGTGCACGGGGCCAAGCGCCTGCGAGTTTTCATCGCTGGCAGTGTAAACACAGCTGGGCTGGGGCCGTGGCTGTAAACACCCCACTGGAGGCTGCCTCGTGTCGGAGCTGGTGCTGGGGAGGCGCTCAGCATCCTCCCGATGATGCTCAGCATCCTCCTGGTGATTTGGGGCACCATGGGGGCCAGGCTGGGACTGGGGAGTGGTGCGTGTCCCAGTGTGTCCTCATCAGGGACCCCGTAGGTTAAATTTTGGCTGTTTTGGCAGTGGAAGGAAGCAGAGGTTTCTGGTGAGCTGTCCCAGGGTGTCCTGGCCCACCCCAGCCCCATGGGCTCTGTCCCGGATGGAGCCAGCCTCCGGGACCAGTGTGGGGAAACCCCCCCAAGAGGTTTGGGAAAGGAAAAGGGGGAAGGAGGAGCAGCTTCTCAAGCTCTGCTGCGCTTTCACTTGCACGTGCCCACAGATGCTCGCGCATCCTCCACGATCCCACCAGAAAAAACCATCCTGAAACCCCAACGGCTCCATCTCCTCCTTCCCTGCTGTCCTGTGGGGTGTCCCCACGCGGGTCCCGGGCATTTTTTGCAGGGTGAAGAGGAGGAGGAGGAGGGAGAGAGGGAAGGCGGCGGGGCTGGGATGGGCAGCGTGTCCGCAGAGGATCCCTGCGGGAAGCACGGGGGGGGCCACGTGATGGGAACGGGGCAGCCCATGAATGGGAGATGCTCCATTCATAAAAGCAGCGTCCCCAGCTTCACGCAGCCGCGCAGGCGTCGGGCTCTGCCGGGAATCCCAGCCCGGCCAAGCTGGAGCTGCTCCTCCCTCCGCCAGCAAATCCCCCTTAACTCTTTGCTCTCGTTAAGGCTCCGCTAACGAAGCTGAGCCAAACCTCCGCTCCGACGGCCGCCCGGGATCAAGCGGGAGGGCAGGGGGTGCTGAATGCATCGCCCGGCCCAGCTCCCCGTGAAGGTGTCCTGAAATGGACAGGGCTTGGGGAAAGCAGAGAGGATTTTTCCATCCTCTCACAGCCCGTGTCTCTCCAAACTCGTTTGTTTTCAGTGCGCTGACCCCCAGGGCCGGGAGATGCCCCCGGTGGTGCTGAGCCGGGGCCAAATGGCTGCTTAATTGCTTTTAAAGGGCTGGAGCCGCAGGGAGCTGCTGCATTTGGGGTCACCCTCCAGCCCGGCAGCTTTTGAAGGATGCTCAGGCAAAAGCGGCGCAGAGCTGGGGTGAGCTAAGGCCAGGGGAGACTCCGATTTTTGGTAGCAGCCCTGGCACATCACGGTGGGCAACTGCAGCCTTTGGGCCCTGGAGAAAAGCTCCTTATTGTTCCGGGAAGGGAGCAGGGACGGACCAGCAGATGCCGCCCTGAGGGCCCCAATTCCTACCCCCGTGTTGCATCCTCTGTGGTTCAGCCACGATTTGGGGCAAAACCTCCTGGACTTGGTGCGGGCATATGTGCAGGGGGCTCGGGCCGTGTCCCCCTGGTTCTGCCTCTCCGTGGGGAGGCGAGAAGGGCTGCACGTGCAAAGCCTCCAGGTCCTTTTGTCTTTTTAAAAGGAAGTTTTGCAGCTCCGCACGAGCATCCCCAGCCCGTGGCATCGGGAGCTTGCAATGGGCAGTGCAGGATGGGGGGGGAAATGGGGCTGCAGCACGGACAGACAGTGTTTTGCAGCACACCCCGCTGAAATTAGGGTCAGAGCTGGCTCTGCTGGCCCTATTTTGTTGAGCAATGAGCCCAGCTTGGCTGCGTGCCTCAGCCCCGCATCAACCAGCAGATGAAGGTGCACGATTGAGCTCAGTCCCTGGTGCCTGCACCACAGGGGGCATCAGCAGCCCTGGTGCTGTGGGGTGGGGCTTGGGGTGTGCCGGGGATTGGGGTGCCCTGGCTTGGTGCTGATCCCTGTCCTCTCCTGCCCCCAGAGCAAGCTCCACATGGAGGGCTTCCGCAGCCTGAAGGAGGGCGAAGCTGTCGAGTTCACCTTCAAGAAGTCATCCAAAGGTTTGGAGTCCATCCGGGTGACCGGCCCGGGGGGCGTCTTCTGCATCGGCAGCGAGAGGAGACCCAAGGGCAAGAGCCTCCAGAAACGCAGATCGAAAGGAGATCGGTAAGGGGCGGCCGGGGCCTGATCCGGGGCTGCTTCAGAGCCCTGCGGGTGCCAGGAGGTGCCTGGAGCCGGGCTATGTGCTCAGCGTCCCCCTCATGTCCCCGTTGTCCCCAGGAGGCTGCCCCATGCTTGGGTGTGAGCCGGGCCGGGGCGGCCCCATCCTGCCTGCTTCGGGCAGGCGAGCGGAGCCGGGGGGCAGCAGGGCACGGGGTAGGCAGCAGCCCCTTCCTCTGGGACAGCGGCTTCCTCCTGCGCTTAATGAGCGGCAGATGCAGCTTGGTGGGGAAAGGGCAGAGAAGCCGAGGGGAGAGGGCAGAGGTCGGGGACACCCCGGGCTGATGCTCCCCTTGTGCGCGGGAGCTGCGGCCGGCCGAGCCGGGCAGGGGTAATTTTCCCAAAGAGAAACCCTTCCCTGGGGGAAGGATGTGGCCGGACGTCCCGGCAGCGTCTCCCACGGTGAGGATCGAGGCCCCGGGGCGAGGTCCAGTGATGCTGCCCTCTTCTTTGGGCTGTTTGCCCAAAGTTTGGGTTTTCCAGGTGGCTGGGAAGGAACTGGGGAGGAGAAGCGAGGAGCAAATGGTCGTGGCCATCCTAAAATGATGCAGGATGAGGAATGGGCACGAGGCAGCTCCCGCTCCTCACCTTGCTCCTGCATGAAGGGGGCACCTGGGGGTGCGTGCTAGAATGGCACAGCTTCGGACAAGCCGCTGTCGGGGCTGTCCCCATGCTGGTGGCCACGGTCCCTGTATCTGTCCTCCCAGTTGGGGCCTCCGGCTGTGTGACTGCTTGTTCCTGCTGTTCTAAATGCTGGTGGCTTGCACCGTGCAGGCTGGCGGCAACCCAAAAAGCAGGATCTGTAGACACAGGATCCGTAACCGCGGTCATGATGGAGAGGTGTGTGCCCCCAGTGTCCCCGTTTTTGTCCCCACACACTCATTTTTGGCACGTGGGTTTGCTGCCATCTCCTGGGTACCAGCAGCACCACTGGGCCAGCTCCAAACCCACCGGGGGAGCAAACCTGGGGCCACCACCTCCCTCGGGGCGGCGGCGACCCCCTCTCTCCTTTTTGTTTCTCCCCCTCGAATCTCTCTCCTCCCCTCGCAGATGCTACAACTGCGGCGGGCTGGACCACCACGCCAAAGAGTGCAAGCTCCCGCCGCAGCCCAAGAAATGCCACTTCTGCCAGAGCATCAGCCACATGGTCGCCAACTGCCCGGCGAAAGCGCAGCAGTCCCCCAGCTCGCAGGGAAAGCCTGCCTACTTCCGAGAGGAGGAGGACATGCACAGCTCGCCCCTGCTCCCCGAAACCCGGGAATGATGGCAGGAGGCGGCGGGGGCTACCACCGGGACGGAGAGGCTTTGGCAAGGCAACGGGCGGCCACGGGGGCCGGGAGGAGGGAGCGGGGAGGGGAGGTGGCAGCCCCTTTTCCTCCCCGCAGCCCGCTTTTAATTGGGGTGGCTCCAAAAATGGGGGGGGGAGCGCTCGGCGCACCTCTTGCAGGGAAAAAGGAACAGGTTTGATTCGTCTTTATTCTCCACGAAGCCAGGCAGGAGGGTCTCCGGGGAGGAGGAGCAGAGAGGCAGCATCTCAGGGAGGCTCTCGCGGCTCCCTGCTCCCCCTGCCCCATGCCCGGAGGAGGGAGGGATGAGGGCGGCAGAGCTGGGGGACACCCACGGGCCGGCCCCGCGGCTCCCCCAGCTCCTCGCTCGCAGGTCTCCCCGCTTCCAAACCCCGGAGCTGGGCAGCGGGAAGGCTGCGAGGGCTGCAAGGGCTTAAGCCAGCTGCCGGGGTTTTGCTGGTGGTGTTTCCCTCGGGGAAACGCAACCCAGCCGGGGCTCCCGCACGTCGGCTCTTCCACGTGGAGCAAACCCACGCAGGGCAGAAATGCTCCTCCTGCCCGTGCCGTGTGCCACAAACCGATGGCCCCTGGGCTCAGCCTGCCCAGGGACAGAGGGAAAAGGGGACCAGGGTGTCAGCGGCTGCCCTCGTCCCTCCCCGCCGCCCCCCGGCCTTGCCTTTATTTATTGGCCCCGGTGACAATGAATTTTATAATTTTATTCTCCCGGAGCCGGCCGCCCCCCGCCCGTGCTGAAGCCAACGCCAAGTGAAAGCTGCACTAGGATGTGCGTGGATGACGTATCTTTGGGTTTGTTTGTCGTCTTTGTTTTAGTTTTTTTTTTTTTTTTTTAATATAAATATTCTGGTTTTTGTATTTTTGTATATTTTAATCTTTAAGAAAAAGAAAAAGGAAAAAAAAAAAAAAAGAGAGAGAGAGAGAGAAAGGACCTAATTCCTGCAACTTATTCTCAGGTATTCGAGCAATCTCAGGGATAAAATGCCTCTGTAGCCCCGTGCTGGACAGAGAGGAGGGTTTTTTCTAACAGCACAAAGATGTGACAAAGTTTGTATTGGAAGCGTAGATCTACCTCACTGGATGTTCGCTAGGTGGACTCGACGTGTTGTTGAGCTTTTTGGTTGTGGTTTTTTTTTTTTTTGTATGTTTGGGTTTTGTTTTCTTTTTAACTGTATTTTAATAGTCTCTTTCCCTTCCCTGCTGGACTGAGGAGGAATTTGGGGTCTGTCGATCTGTGCGCAGGGATGGAGAAGCCAGGCAGTGCAGGGGCAGGGAGCAGCTGCTAGAGCCCGTGTTGGCTCCCCAACTCCAGATTTTCTCCCAGCCTGGTGGCTTTTGAGGACTGTCCTCCACTTCCCTCTCCTGTTTACATCCCCCTCCCTGCCATCCCGATGGGAACGCTCCTGTCTGCCCCGTGCCAGAGTCCCCCTTGTCACCCGCAGGCTGGGACGTCACACAGGCTCCCGGTATGCTGGTGACATGGGGCTGGGGACCAGAAAGCCAGGGTGGGGGTCCCAGGGCAATGTGGAGAGAGCTGACAGCAGCCAGGGAGGGTGTTGAGAGACCGAGCGTTGTCCTGACTCCCTGCCCTCGCTCGTCCTCAAACTGGGACCCGCTGGGACAAGGGACCCGGTGCCAAGTTCTGGCACAGGAGGTGCAACGGCTCCATCTGCTCCCTTCCTGGCTTCCCCCAAATGTTGGCTTGTGATGGTTGGGGAAGCTCTGGATCCCTGCTTTCGGGCCATTGACACTCCACTCCAAAACACCGGGGCTGGCCGGAGCCTTCCCAGGGAGGGCGTCTCGCTGTGCTGGCATCTCAGGATGTGAGCACGGTTCCCACTGTTCTTTAGGTAGCGATAGGTTTAGGTGTGGAGCAGGGCTGGACCAGGTGGAGAGCATCTCCTCCAACCTCGCCAGCAGGAATCACCACGGGGACTTGCTGAGGCTGCCGGAGCCTGGCGTTCCCTCTGAAGCTTTGCTCAGCCCCAAATCCACCCCCTGCTCCGAGGCTTGCGGGGATGGAGAGCGGCTCCCAGCTGAGCCTGCCCTGCTCCAGTAGTTCCTATGGTGAGGTGGTGGTGGTCTCTTCTTGGGAGGGTGGGGGAAGGACCTCGAGTTCTCAACTAGCGATGGGACCTAGACAAAGCCACTTCAGGGAAACCGCTTTTGTCTGAACGGGGTGAATGCAATAGAGCGCACCAGGCTGCGCGTCTAACCCTGGGCTTCGGTCCCACTGTGGGGGCTGCTGGCCCTCCCGCGGCACCTTGGTGGTGCCAGGGAAACGGCTGCCCCCAGGTCTCATATCTGTCTTGAAGAATCGTGTAGGACCTTTCCCCCTCGCCCCCCAAGTTTAATGGTTTTGGTGATTTTTCTGCTAGATGCCTAGTACGTGTAAATATCTCTGTAAATCTTTCCACTTTCTCTCAGTATTCATGATTATTGTTTACAAAAGTAACAAGAAAAAAAATGAAAAAAAAAATGAAAAAAAAAGAAAAAATAGCCAAAGCATCTAATAGGTTTTGGACCAGGGAGACAGGATCTTCTCTGTGTACTCTGCCTTGCCACTCTGTGTGGGGATTTGACTTCTGTAGCCATCCCTGTCCTAGGCTAAAGCAAATAGCGAACGGCTTAGAGAATCACTCAGGTTTTCCCCAGGGCCACTGTGGCCCCGGGACCCCAGAACACAGGGATTTTTATCTGTAGAGGGAAGCCACGCTGGAGAAGACGGGATCAATTTGCATCTTCTCCTTGCGTTTGCCCATTGTGGGTTCTTCCCGTGTCTTGACAATAATGAAATAAATTGCTGCATCATCACCCACCCTGCCCATGCTCGGCTCGCAGGCGCTGGGCACTATGCATTAGGGGACGGCGGATCGCGGGCGGAGGAGGCTGCACACTCAGGGTCCTGCTGTAACGGGGCATTTGAATGTATGGGGAGAAATGTCCCTCCCGAGGTGGCGGCGGTGTCTCCCCCGGTGTTAAAAAGCCTTTGAGTCGCAAGATTGTCTACGAGGAGACGGAAGAATGTAACTCCATGTTTACTGCTAGCAACCAAAGCTTGTTTGTGTCAAACTCTTTGAATTTGTATGAAGTGGGAGGGAGGGAGGGATGAGGGGGGAAGGCTGCGTGCGGCTCGCCCCGGCCGCGCTTTCTGAGGAGGTTTCCTGCTGGAGTCCCTGCAGCGAGAGCCGCAGCTCCTGTCGCTGCAGGGTTTTTTTCCCCCCTTCCCTCCTTTCATTTGTGTTTTTAATTTTTTTAATTACCATCTATGTGAAATGTGTTTTTTTTTTTTTCTGGAAAAAAAATAAATAAAATAAATGAAAGACCACGGGCAATGGCTGCTGTGTGCGGTTCCTCCTTCCTCCCCTCACTGAGGGGCTGTGGGGTTTGAGGTTCTCAGCCCCGAAAAGGGGGCTGGAGGGGGGGGGCACCAGATTTTGGGGGTGAAAACCGAACCCCAAGGACCCTTACACTCCCCAGGGCCGGCCTGAAGCCTCCCCACGCCCACCCTGCCCCTGCCGGGCTCCCCTCACGGCCGCCCCCCTCCCCTCATGGCGGCCCCCATCATGGCCGCCTCCCCTCCCCCCTCCTTCTTCCCCCCCCCGTCAGCCGTGAGCACCCCGCGCGCATGCGCGCCGGCCTCCCCCTCCCCGCGCACGCGCTTCCCGCCCCTGGGCGCGGGCGGGTGACGTAAGCGGAAGGGCGCGGCCCCCTCCTGAGGAGGCAGCGGCGGCGCCGCCGGGCGAGGTAACGGAGGGAGGGGGGGGCCCGGCGGTCACCGGGGGGGCCCTGAGGGGAAAACGGGGGACGAGGAGGGGAAAAACGGGGACAAAAGGGAGCGGGGAGGCCCTTCAGGCCCCGGGGAGCCGCCTCTTGGGGTTCTTGCCCCCTCCTTCCCGGTGCTGGCCCCGCTGCAGGCCGGGCCTCGCTCCGCGCATGGGGTCTCCCCTCACGGTGGGGGTGGGCCCGGGGCCTCCCGGCCTTGCTTTGAGGCCGTGGGGGTGAGCTCTCGGCGCCCCCCCCCCCCCGGTGCTCCTGGCTCGTAGACAGGCGGCTTCTTGGTGGGGAGCGCTTCTAGAGGTGGCTGGGTGAGGTTTTAGTGGCAGAAGGTTGGGTTTTGTTAGCGGGCGGTGGTGGGGGAGGAGGGGGAGGGGGTGTTTTTAGCCCGGGTTGTCCCCAGGGAGGGCAGGGAGCTGTCAGGGAGAGCCCGAGGTGCGGCCTGGCCTCGCCTGAATGCTTTGCGGTTGCATCTGTGGCTGCGCACCCCTTCCTGAGGGCACAGGTGGAGAAGGCGCACGTAGAAAATGTGTTGTCAGTACGATTTGAGGCTGCTCCTGCTCCTCGCTGGGGGATGGGTGGGTGGGTCTGGGCTCTGACCCTGCAGTGCTCCTCAGAATCGCTGTGCCCACCTCTCTCAGGGCTCCAAGTTCAGAGAAATGAAGGCAAATTTGGGAGTTTTGCAGGCTCTTGTATTTTGTTAGTTTAAAACAGGTACTAGTGTTTGATGAGTGGGTGATGTGGTTAAAAAAACTGTTTTTAGAGCTCTTAAGGCTGAAATTCTATGTTTGTGAGGGAGAAGAAATCTTAGTGGTGACAGAGCAGGGTGGTTGGTGATGTCAGTTTGAAGGGTTTCCAGCACCAAAGCACCGCAGGTCAGTTTGGGATCATTGCTCTGTGCTTAGTCTGGTGCAATGTGGGTGTGTACCATCTCACCGGCTATTTCTGCAAGAAGAAGCAGAAGAAGCCCGGCAGCAAACCAGTAGAGCATCAAGTCTGTTGGCACGGAGCTGGAAAATTCCAGAGCTCGTTTCTGAGCTGTTCGCTTCCCCCATTGCTCGCTTGTCCAAGCGCTCATGCAGGTGACAAAAAGGTCTCCAAAACAGCTCCTTGTTTTTCCCAGGTGATTGCATGCAGTGTTGCTTTGGGCTCAGATGGAATCTTCTGTACCTCTAACCCTTTTATTTTCATCTTCCCCCCGTCTTCTGAAAAAGAACAGGAGCTCTTGGTAAGACATGTCGTGGATCAGAGAAGGCGAGCTGACCATCATAGAGAGATTCTGTGCCAACGTAATTAAGGTAAGGAGTGAACTTCGGTTACCTGCAGTAGTCAGCAATTAGCAGGCTCATCGTGGTTCAAAGTGGAGCTATCTCTGTGACCGATCTGCTGTAGGAAGGTAGTGTTGCTAGCAAGGGTGCATATTAATGCTGGCACTGGATGTACATCCCTAAGCAGCGTTCGGGGATGGAAAATTACTTAAGCTTAGTCTTGCAAATGAGCAGGTCTGCAGGCAGTGCTTGCCAATAATGAGCTTACACTCCCAGGCTTCCACGATTTGTGCCCTCGCTGGTGAAGGTAGTCATGGGAGGAGGGAAAACAGTGAAATGGTGGGTTATGATCCAAGATATGAAGCTGGGTTTCTCCTGGCTGGAATAATAACCCAGCAGCTCCAGGGAAATTCTGTCCTGGCTCAGCAGAGTTTTAGAACTAGTGCTGCTGTCCTTTTTTCAAAGGGTCTCTCTGCAGGCCTACTGAGGTCACTGGGAGGGAGTTACTAGTCTTAAAGGGGAGAAGGTCTCATGGCCTCACTGGTTCTTCACCGAAGTTAATTGTGTCTGTGAAAATGCCCCTGAAATCTGAAATAAAAACACTTGCAACCACAGCACCATGAAGCTCAGTGCACCTTCCCCTGCACCTGCAGAGAGGCAGCTGTGGTGGCAGTGCTCTTGTGCCTCTGAAGTGCTACAGTTCTCTGTCACGAAACAGAAATGGGGAGGGCAAGGTTGCTTTTAGGCTTAGACAATTGTCCATACTGAGAGGTTTTAGAGGGACACTAAGCTGGGATTACCAAAGAGGTGATTAGCATCTTTATCTTTCAGCTGTGAGAAACCCGCTGCACTCCTAGCAGTGTGGGGTGCTACCAGGAATGGTGGGGCTACGCTCTGCGATGCAAGATGTCAGCTTTCTGCTCTGTTTTGTTTGTCCTTGTTTTCTAGGCAGGTCCGATGCCCAAGCATGTTGCCTTCATCATGGACGGCAATCGCCGTTATGCCCAGAAGTGTCACGTGGAGAGGCAGCAGGGACACTCGCAAGGCTTTGATAAGCTGGCGCAGGTGGGAAGGATGTTTGCTGCCTCTGACTTGTGTTGAAAGTCTGAGATGTGTTCATCAGCCGGCTTTGTTTGCTGCTTTACTGATGTGTTCTGGCCCTTCTCTGACGAGTCAGGCCTTGTGCTTGCAGCTGATGTCATCAGGGGGCTGACTTTGGCTTGCTCTCTTACGGGTGTCTTGCAGAGTCATTCTGATCTCCTAGTTTTTCCCCTGTTTTATGCTCATTTAAAATGTCTGTCTTGCACATTTGAAGCTTAATTCTGTGATGCAGGTTGAGTTTCTTTGAAAAGGCAAGGTAGGAATTGTCAGCTCTTGAGGGTTGTTTCTCTTGATCAGTCTTAGCGCAGTGGGAAACTGCAGGAAGGTTCTAGCAGCTGAGAACATGAGTCTTGCTGAGCTGTCTGATTACCGGAGTCTGTTTATCTGACTTGTGTTTTTAATTACATTTTGTCCTCTTGCAGACGCTGCGGTGGTGTTTAAACCTGGGTATTCGGGAGGTGACTGTTTATGCCTTCAGCATTGAGAACTTCAAGCGCTCCAAGGAGGAGGTGGATGGCCTAATGGATCTGGCAAGACAGAAATTTAGCCGCCTGCTGGAGGAACAGTAAGAACCCTCTCACGTCTCTTTCCTACAGGGTGAAACAAAAGCAGATCATCATTAAGAGAAATCTCTCAACTTGAGGCTTCCACATGTGGGCACATGGTGTGTTAAGTCACTTTGGAGCTGGAGAGCTAGTTCACAGTGTGTGTGTTGATGGAACTAGTACGGACTTGAGTGAGCAGGGAGGGAAGTTGCAGATGTTGCAGCGCTCTGTTGCACAGTAACTTGGTGGTGTTTGTTTGCCCATGCCTGACAGATGAGAAAAGTGCTGTGTGGAAAGGTGCTTTATCTGACTGAGGTAAATTGGTAGGGCAGTGAGAAGGCACAACTGGAAGTAAGGGAGGGAGAGGACTCCCTGGTGCACACTGCTTCGTTTGTGCACTGGGAGTCCTGATCTTGAGCTCTGTCTGAGCACTGCAGTACACCACGACTCTAAGAGGCGTTTCCCTGTTTCCTAGCCAGCGTGGCCTCTTCATCAGTGATAGGCCAGGAATAGTTGTGCTGTTCTGTGGGTGATCATCAGTAATTCTGTGTTCTGTATGTTTGATTAGTTAGTTGCCTAGAGTCTGTGGTTTTATTTTAAGTTTTACACGTGTGGATCTTCCTAACTTTAGGTAGGCATGCCTAATTTGTGATTGTTACCTGGCCCTTTGGTAATGTCTGAACCTGAGGTAACTTCATGGGGAATGATCGTTTTCCCTTCAGGGAATGGTTTGGGATGAACAAATCTAAGCCAGTTCTGAACACCTGACACACCTGGTCATTATGCTTATTTCTAATTCTCACTTTTGCTGAAGCTTTGCCTGCAATGTGCCTGCTGTTTTCATTTGGTGGCTGTTACACGAGGCAAACAGGGGCTGATCTGTTTGCTGCAGTCCTCACTCTCTTTGTTGGGTGTAGGGAGAAGCTGAAGAAACACGGTGTGTGTATCCGTGTCCTCGGAGACCTGCCACTTCTGCCCTTGGATATTCAGGAACTGATTGCCCAAGCTGTGCTGGCAACCAGGAACTACAACAAGTAAGTGATGTATGGGTCAAAGTAGCTGGTATGTCGTGCTCTCCTCTTCTCCTTGAAGGCTGAGTACTTGTCAAACACAATACCTCTTTCTTTGTCCTACAAGCACACACAAGTGCTGTACATCGTCTATTTGTCACCTGCTGGACCTCTACTTTTAAGTTTTTGTGACTTCTTTTTTCAGGTGCTTTCTAAATGTCTGTTTTGCATACACATCAAGGCATGAAATCAGCAATGCTGTCAGGGAGATGGCATGGGGCGTGGAGCAAGGGCTGCTTGAACCCAGGTAACTCTGGTTTTTCTATGTGATGCTTCATGGATTAAAACTGTCTGTCTTGATTCCTGTGCTTTATCAATAACCTCCCAGAAACCAGGTGGCTTTTAAATAGATCTTATTAAACCAGTCTGACTGGAGCAAATGACTTAAAGGTACTATGCAATGTTTGTTTTTTTGTTATTTCAATTACCGTGGTGATAGATACACAGCCACACCAGAAGAAAAGGTCTGTGTCTTAAGTTGAAGTGTGAAGACAGACTTCGTGCCGCAACGCCGGGCTGCTCAGTTGGCAGTTTTAGCTGTGAGGTCAAACAACAGATAAATCACAAATACTAAACTGTTCCTCTGCCCTAGAGAAGATGGAGTAGTTAGCTCTATGCTCCAGATGGAAGTCTCCACAGCCTGTTCCTACTGCTCTTATGCTCTAAAGAGCATTAGAGGATGCTCTGGGGGCTGAAAGAGCATTTGGAGTAGCCTGTGGAGCAGATAGCAGTGTCTGTCAGCAAGCTGATGACTGGCTGTGGTTCAGTCCCAGCCACACAATCTTAATCTGCAGTCCTGAGTTTATAAAGTTGCATAGTAATTCTGATTTAGTAGTGACACCTCCACTGGCTCAGGAAAGTGATTCTAATGGGATGCATCTGTCTTCTAGTGATGTGTCTGAATCGTTGCTTGATAAGTGTCTGTACACCAGCAACTCCCCTGACCCAGACCTCCTGATTCGAACCTCCGGAGAGGTCCGGTTAAGTGATTTCTTGCTCTGGCAGGTAAAGTTTTTGTTTTTTCCATAAAATACTCCATCTTTGCATCAGAGAGTGTTCTGACTCCAGGTGTGACGATGATGAAGGCTCTCTGCCAGTATTTCCTGGGATGAAGAAATTCCAGAAAGGGTTTCTAGAACCTTGGGAGTGGCATTTGTCACATGTCAGCAGCTGTAGGTACTGAAGATATAACCTTTTAATGTATGGGACTAACTTTGCACCATTTCAGAAGTTTATTTGACTTTGGCAGTGAAATAAGACACAATCAGGATAGGTTCTAAGGACAGCAAAGTTAAATCAGCATGACTGGGCTGTTAAGCTAAAATGTAGAAACTTCTTAGCACAGGTAAAGTTCATGGATTTGGAGTTGCGGTGTTCAAAGCTGCTTCCATTTCTCTCTCTCCTGTGGTAGGCAATTTTTGAATGGTTTGTAACACAAACTTTGTGGGAGAACACTTGAGTCGAGCTGCATTACTTGAAGTTACGTTTTACGTGTGCAGTTTGAAGCCAAAAAACAATTGCCTTCAAGCAACCACATCAAATGTTCCTATTCCAATTTAATTGGCAAGTTTGCAGAAGCTGTCTGGCCTCAGCTGCGATTGCCTACCAAGGCACCCCTCCCCTCCCTTTTGCCATATTCTTGGGCACGTTTACCCTGAATTGGTGGGCGTCAGTACTGCAAAGTAACATTTCTCTTGCTCTATTGCTAGTAGTCCTGGCAGAGTCCTGAGCTTTTATGTAACTTGTGAGGCGTTACTGAGCCAGCTGATGTTCTGTGAGCATGGCTGGTGGGATGCCCCTCTCCTGTGCCATGGTTTATGGCACAAGCAGCAGAGGAGAACGTGCGCTTGTGCTCCTGCTTTGCCAGCTCACAGACCAAAGCGTTGGTACACATTTCCTTTCAGTAGCAATTATGTGAGTCCTGATGGTTCCATAGTAGGGGGAAATTGGACTATTCAGGGTGATTCTGTGATGTCAAAGAAACTGTCTTTACAGTGTTTTTGCATAGTATCAACTCTGAGACTTTTCCTTTAGCATTACAATTTTGAGTCATGTGTTTCTTTAAGTGTTAGATTTCATAATAATGGTCACAGGAATACATTTACTTGAAACGTTGAGGGACTTAGTGGCAACAAAAAAAAAGCTTTCAAGTTTCAACTTAACATCTTTCAGCTCTAGGATATCTGCGGCACACCACAACTCCTAAATTGATTAAGCAGTTTAAATGCCATGAGTGGGCAGTGAGAGATATCACGAGATGTCATTTGATGAATGGCATAAATGTCACGTCTTGATCCTCGGTTCATGTGTTATTCCCTTAACACAGCCTTTGATAGTCCAATGTTGCTATTTTAGTTTTATTGTACATCTGTGATGCTTAAGCTATTAAAAATACCTCTGAAGACCAGAGTAGCATTAGAGAGTATTCTGCTGGTGATTTTGCAGGAATGGGTGACTGGTGTCCTAGCATTACAAACTAATTAGACTGTGCAGTGTGTGATTTCAAACTATCCTGGCTGGTATTTATTTCATTTTAAGTAGAATGTGATAACACAGGCTGGGTGAAATCTTTATGTGAAAATCAGCATAGCTTGACCAATTGAGCTCTATCTTGGTGACTTTTTTTCCCCCTCGCTAGCCGATTAAACTGTTGGTAATCTTGTCTTCTGCAGACATCCCATTCATGCCTGGTGTTTCAGTCAGTGTTGTGGCCAGAATATTCTTTTTGGAACTTGTGTGAGGCTATCCTTCGGTTCCAGATGAACTACAGTGCTTTACAGGTAAGGGAGCCTTAGGGAGATGGAAAGCTCATCACAGTTATCTGCACAGCAGCAATGTGCTGGACATCAGGTGAGACTGTGCAAAGTGGAAACAGGAATTACTCATCTAGTGTGTTTAGTTAAGACCTTGTTTCAGTAGCAGCAGCCATTTCCAGATCTGTTGTGTCTCCTGTACCCGTGTGCCTTGTTACAACACGTTAACATGGGTATAGACTCCTCTGCTTGCAGGAATAACTAAAGTATCTGAAGGCACCACTGTTTCCGTTGCTTATTGCCCCTCCACCAGCTGGAAGTATGTCCCTGCTCCAACTCTGGCAGGACAGAACAAGTAAACACTCCTCATTTGCTACAGGGCGAAATCAGGGAGTTTAATTCAAGCCACTTAATCAGTGGGTTCAGTGAAGACTGCTGGGTTCACCTGGGAATTGGTAAGGGAGGACTTCTCACTCAGAGTAACTGCTGATTACCAGTAGGTGGGTTTTTTGTGTTTGAAATAAGTAATCTTGAAAGCCCAAAGCCAGAGCTTTTGGAACAGCTGACACAGGTGGAGGGGATGTTTGATGGTTAGGGGCTTGACTTGCTGAGAAGCCAGAATAGGTTCCAGCAGCTGTGTCTACTTAGGGAGAGTGCTGCTGTGTTCAGGGTGCTGGAGGCAGCTACTATATGGATAAGCAGCTGGATGGAAGGTTGGACAAAGTACAGAAAACATATGGTTTGGAGGCATTTGATAAAGGTATCCTCCTTCTGTTTACTGGCCATCTTCATTTCCCAGTTTGCCTGCCGCTCAGGGGAGTTCCTCACCCCTTAGCCTCTAGATCAGCTATAACCTGCTGTTGGTACATGGTGGCCAGCAGGTACAGGCAGAATTTCACTTTGTCCTGGGGCAGAAGTCTTATTCTGAGCAAGCTGATGATCTTTTCACTTCTAACAAATGGAGCTAGAGCAGTGGACTGTTACCAATCCATTGGGTTTTCTCTAGCTGGGGGTGTTTCTATGCTCATTCCCAGCACAACTAAAGTTTACAGTGCCAGAGCAGAGACTACTGAGATGAACACAGTGAAAGGGTGGTGAAGAGTGGCTCAGGCTCTCATTAGAGTAATTATTACAACTTTCTAATTTGAAAGGCCACTACTCCCCGTAGTGTGTGCATGTCAGGTCGTGTCATAGTGACTGCTCTTAAAATGAGAAGTTAATATACCTGCATGCAGGTGTGGGTTGTGTTTTTCTTTGTGTGTGATATGGGTTGCAGGGTAGGATGTCTGCAATAAGAAATTCAAGTGATGTTCTGCAAAAATACTTCAAATATTTGAAGAATAGGCAAGGGTAGCTACTGCCTTTACCTTTCCCCTGCCCATCCTGCTGTGTATTGAGCTGGTAATTTATTAGATTGCAGACATCTGGGGATGTTGAGCATTCTCTTGCTTTTTTGCTCAAGCTGATTAGCTATTAGCTCAATACCTGATCATCAGCTCGAAGAATTGCTGCACAGATCATTGTTCTGAATCCCCTAAAACCTTTCAGCTGCTGCATGAATAGGATCAAAGATTCAGTGATGACATTGGCAAGCTTATGTGCACATCTGTGGTTTGAAAGTGCTCTTGTACACCGTCCCTCTCTGATTCAGGTATCTGAGGGTTTTTCCACAATCTGTCATGACCTTTATATATTTTAACTGTGAGTTAATGCTTTCAGCAGGCGTGTGTCTTGGGGAGAAGGTCCTGAAGGATATCCCTATATTTTCTCTAACTGATCAAGCAGACTGCCTTGAAGTAGGGGAGGCACACACAGAGCCACTCTTCATTTCCCCTACAGATGATTGCCGAGCAGAGGTTGTTTCTTCCATAACCTAAGCTGCCGTGCATCTGCACCACAGATGAGCTGAAAGGCCTGGTAAAGTGCTAACGCTCTGCTGCTTTTCACTCTAGAAGGCCAGAGACTCCTACATGGAGGAAAGGAAGCAACAAGAGATGGAAAGGGATCAGGCTTATGTGACAAAGAAGCTGCAGCAGGAGGGTTTTGCATCCCATGGAGACTCTCAGCGTCGACGGACACTGTTGCAGAAATGCACCGCCATGCGGGAAGAGAGAATCCAGGGCTTCCTACAGGCACTAGAGCACAAGAGAGCGGACTTCTTTGAAAGATTGTGTACAGTGTCTGCATGACATAAGTGCTGGGTGGTTCTTGGGAAGACAGTTTTTAATCGTGTTAGAGAGAATATCTGCTGTCCCGAGGAATTCACTTGGTGTGGTTCTGCCGTGGGGATGCAGGGCTGCTACTGGACTTTACATCCCCACTGGCACTGTCCAAGGGCAGGGACAGAGTACTGTGAACCTTCCTAATTCTGTGAATGCTGCTGAGGAAAGTAATGCCGTCCTTCTGTCTTGCCTCCCTGCCCCATGATAGAGGGAGAATACCCGCACCCTGCTGTATCTCCACTGCTTGGTATTTCAGAGGCTTGGTGGTTTTGTGACAAGTTAACTAAAATGAGCCTCACATTCTGTTGGGCTCCTCGTGAATTGGCCCAGGCAATCAATTTCAGTCATGTTAAATCAGCCTGGGCTTGAATTCTTCTCAGTAGCAAATCTTCCTGTGAGATTTCCTCTGCTGTCCCATCCAATTTCCTTTCTGAAGAGAGAGGATTATTCCTGGTGTATAAGGGAGCCCTGTGCCAAGCACTGGCAGAGATACTTTCCCCTGCCTACTTCAGGCATCTTGCCTTTTCCTCACCTTATTATGCTGGTTTTATCTGCTCTTGGCTTCCAAAAAGCTAAAGCGAGGTGTTGTCAGCCTTGCCATGAAGGAGGAACAAGGATGCTCCAGAGCTCCGTCAGGTCCTGTGATCCCTTTTCAGCAGTGCTGGGGGGAACCCAAATGCTGGCTTCCAAACCCAGCTGGAGCAGACCGACTATGCTGAGGGAAAGAGGGGGGGGAGGGTCCAAAGAGGCAAAGAAAAACAATTGTTTGGGAATTAACCTCATGGCTTAAAAAGGAAAAGAAGTTAGCTTGAACCAGGGGATGGATGCCGTATGCCAAATCCCTCTGAGACCTCTAGGGGCTGTGACTTAACATCCACCATCCGCTTCTGGGGAATGAGGATGGGCTTAGTTCAGGAATACAGGAGCCAAAACCAGCCTCTGAGCCCAGCCAAAATGATGCAGAAGTGCTGTATAGCTGATTGTAATGGGAGTGGCCGGAGCAGCTGTGGAGTGTTACTTCTCAATTCTCTATTAGCAGGGAGATGGACTAAATAATTTCCAAGATTGTTTCTGTCTCTTAATTTTTCCTGGTTTCCGTCCCTACAATCAAAATAATAGGAAATGTCTTGCTTTTGTTACTGATGCACGTACAGGTGCAGCAGTATCAGCTATTGCTGTTTTTTAAAGTATTCTTTTTTTTAACCTCCAGGTGAAAATGAGAAAATGCAAATTTAAAAGACTTAAGTGCTGCGAACTCAGCATTTTGAATGTGATTGTGAAGAGGGTAACTACATTGTCAAACCGTGAATAAAGCATATTCATACCAAACTATTTAAAAAAAAAAAAAAAAATGAACACTTAAAACTTGGTAGAGCTTCATGTCCTTAGGTGTAATGAAGTTGGCATCCAGGTCTAGTGTATCGTTTAACCTGTGACAGGCTCTTCATCTGGTTCCTGTGGGACTGGAAAAAATGTGAAGGCTGTGTTCTCTTTGCAGTTGTGTGAGCAATTTGCTGGTATCCCGAGACCTGGCTGAGTGGAGCTGTGTGCACGTACGTCCTCTTCTGTAAGTAAGCAAACAGTAACGTGGGTGAAGGGGGCCAAGATGAAGGGAGCTGTCAACTTCTGCTCTATTTTATTTTGTCTGTCTGCACGTTTTGGGAAGTTCTCTGTGGAAATAGTTCTTATTCTCCGTGAGATGCACACTCCTGTCTGCTTTGCCAGGCAGATACAGGGAGATTGGTGCTACCCAAGGATGTTTTTTTGCCTTTAAAAACCAAGTTTTCAGTTGTTCTGATGCTATGGGTGATGAAAGCTGCAGTGGTGGCTTTCCAAAAAAGGGGTATAACTGTTGCAGGTGTGGTAACTGAAGGCTAGGAGTTACAGAAGGCTTGCAGGGAAAGTTTTAATGCCTTTCTAAAAGCCTTTTGCTGTTGGGGGGGGCAGGAAGAGGGTGTCAGTTCATCAAGCAGTGGAAAAAGGCTTGTTACCTCTGAGTTTGATTCTCCCTGCATCAGTTATTCCAGTGAAATACAAACTTTCCCTGTCAACCTCGCTTCCTTAGAGGTTGTGGTAAGTTACAAAGGCAAACTGAGTTTTCAGGAGTGCAGCTTTCCAGTCAGTCCTGAAATGACAGTTGTGGAATGAGCTACAGGCTGCTGGCAGTGAGAATTCAGCCTCCTAATTCGTGTTTATATGGTGAGGGTGTTGTAAATCAGCACAGCTGGGGGAATGCGCTCTTGTGTGTGAGGTCTGGAAACAGCCTGAGAGCTTACCTGGTGGGGAAGGGGGAGCGTGCTTGTCAAGCTGCTCTTCTGGATGAGATTCAATTAAAGGTGAGAAGCTGGGGCAGGACCGAGGGGAATATTTTGTAATTGGCTTTGTAGCAAACGTTTGGTGCCTGTGCCCAGGTGTGAGGAAGGGCTGGGGGGGAGCCCAGCTTTGTGGCTCCCTCAGGGCAAGCAGCAGGCACCAACTTCCCCCACCTGTGCTTAGTGGGCAATGTCCTGCTATTTCCATTTTATTTTTTGCTTTATCCTCCTTTCCTTCAGCTTTGGCCTCAACTCTCCCCTCCTTTTATTTTTATTTTATTTTTTTGTTTTTCACAGGAAAAGAGGAGTGCTAACGCCCATTTTCCAGCCGGGCAGCGGGGTGGCGGCAGCAGAGGAAGAGGAAGGAGGAGGAAGAGAAGGAAGAGGACGAGGAGGGGGAGGAAGAAGAGGAGGATGAGGATGAGGAGGATGAAGACGAAGAGGCCGCGGAGGTGCTGAAGGAACAGCTCCCCTCACCTGCACACGGAGCCGGGGGGGGGGGGGAAGCCCCTTTTCCCCACATCACCCCCCCCACACACACACAAACCCTGTTGCGTCGCTGCAGTTCCGAGCCCTCCCCCCTTCCCGATTTATTTATTTATTATGATTTTGTTCCACCGCCCCCTCCCCAGGGCCCTTCCCGCTCTCGGGGGCCGGGCGCGGGGGCAGGCGGCGGCCGCGGAGCTCCGTGAGGGGAGGGAAAGGAGGGAGCGGGGGGGGGGGGGCTGAGGGGAGGGGGGGGGGGCTCGAGGCCCAGTTGCGCGCGCGCCGCCTCAGCGGCTCCCTCCCCTGGCGGCCCCCCCCCTCCCCACACACTCCCCTCCCCATCGCTACCAGCCACGTGACCCGCGCTGGCCAATGAGCGGGCGGGGCGGCGGGGATCCGGCTGGAACCGGTTGGGCCGCGTCCGGCTCTATATAAAACTTTATAAACACCCGATTCAAATTAGTGGGGTCGGCAGCCAGCGGAGCGAGCCGGGAGGCAGCCCCGCCGCCCGCCCGCCCTCCCGCCTGCCTTCCTGCCTGCCCTCCGCGCCGCCGGCCTCTCCCCGCTTTTCCCCCCTCACCCCTCCCCCGCTCTCCTCCTCCTCCTCCTCACCGCCGCCGCCCCGGCCCGAGCGAGCCCGGCTCCCCCCTCACACACCCCCCCCTCCTCACTCCTCCGCCTCCTCCTCCTCCTCCCTCCGCCCCCTCACGCCGCCCAGCGCGCTCCTCTCGCTCGCTCTCCCCTCACACACACACACACACACACACACACACACACACAACACACGCCGCCCGGAGCCATGCCGAAGAGAAAGGTACGTGGCACCGGGGCACCGGGACCCTTTCCCTCTTCCCTCCCCCCCCCCCCCTCACACCGGGGGCCTCCCCTCCCTCCCTCCCCACACACACACACACACACCGGAGGGGGGGGGGGGGGCGGTGAGGGGTTGTGGGGGGGCAGTTTGAGGCGCGTAGTCCCGCCCCCCCCTCCCTTCGGGGCGGTAACGGCTGCGAGGCGGCGCGCGCGAGCGGAGGCCCCGGCGGGCGCTGAGGGAAAGGAGGAGGAGGAGGAGGAGGAGGAGGAAGGGGGGGGGGGGGAGAAAAAGGAGGGGGGGGGCGGGGCGGCGGGACCGTTGCCGGCCGCGCGCGCGCTCGCTCTAACGGCTGAGGGGAGGGGAGGGGCGCGAGCGCGCGCAGCCGGTCCGATCCGGCTGGTTTTGGCGGGAAGGGGGGGCCTGAGGGGAAAAAAGGGGGGGGGAGGAGGAGGAGGAGGATGGGGGGGGGGTAGGGGGGGAGCCGCTTCCCCTCCCCTCAGAGGAGCGCGGAGGGCGGGAAGGGGCTTTGCCGCCAAAACCCGTGAGGGGAGGGGAAGGGGGGGGGGAGCGGGGCCTCGCTGAGGGGGCGGCTCGGCCCCCGCCTCCTGCTGGCGGAGGGGAAGGGGGGGGCGCTGAGTTTCCGCCTCAGTTTGGCTTAAAGGGAGCCCCCCCCCAGCCTGTTGGGGCCTCCTCGTAGTTCCTAAATCCTAGGGAGAGCCCCCAGGGCTCGGCAGCCCCCCCGCCTCCTCTCCCCCCGCAGCCGTTAGGAGCGAGCGCGCCCCCGTTAACTTGTTGCCTCCGCTTCTCTTTCACGCTCTAGGCTGAAGGAGATACCAAGGGCGATAAGGCCAAAGTTAAGGATGAGGTAAGAAGTTGGGTGTTTTTCGCCGAAGTTGGGTTGTGAAGTGTTGGAAGGCAAGGTTCAGCTCGATTGTCAGAAAGATCCTCGAGGAGACGGGGATTGCTCCCAATCCATAGCGGCCCTTCCAAGCGTTAGCTGCGTCTTCTGGGCTGAAGCATGAAAAAACTATTTAACTATTGTTAGTTATTATTAGGAGCGGTGTAAACAGGATATTCTTGTGCTCCTTGAGAAAGGGAAAAAAAAAAGTGAACTAAAAAACTTAGAAATTGCTCCTGGGATTTTATTACTTTGAGATGAGACTTTGTGTGTTTTGATAGTTTACGTTTCATGACGTTAAATTAAATAATTTCTCTTTTCAAACAGCCACAACGGAGATCGGCGAGGTTATCTGCTGTGAGTATTCTCGTGCTGAGCAGAGATGTCACAACATTTAATAGCTTTAGGCTCGAGTATTAAATGCTGCATCTGTGTGGGAACTGTAGGTATTCTGGAGAGACGCATTGTTCAGCTGAAAGAAAGTTATTAGCTTAACAAACTGCCCCATTGTGTAGTGTTATGGGAGTGGCTGAGCAACTGACAAATCAAGTAAGTGCTTCGATTTCAAATGTTTCAATTTGCTTTCCTAAAAATAAACCATCTGGGGTTGAACAGTAAAAAGAAATGCCTCTTTAAAAATAATTTTAATAATACAAGAGTCTTTTTTTACTTAACAGAAACCCGCCCCTCCGAAGCCAGAGCCTAAACCTAAAAAGGCAGCTCCAAAGGTGAGTTGTGTTTGTGCTGTTACCAAGAGAAAAATAGGTTACGAGATTTGGATTTGTCTGTTGACAGAACTTCGAAGCGTATCTAGTCCTGAAATCCAGCTGCATCGTCACTTCTATAAAGTTGCAGTGAAAACTTCTGTATTTTACAAAACTTGAATAAAAAAATACTAAAGAGCGATTAAATACAAGAAGACCCTTCTCAGTTGGTGTCGATCTCTTGAATACGTGAACGCTTGTGTTCCGTTCAGGCCAACAACCAATGTTGATTTTACCATGCTAGATTTTGGATTCCTGTGGCTTCATGAGTGGATGTTGGTAATTGTAATGGTGTGTGTCATCTTGTGTTTGACAGAAGAGCGAGAAGTTGCCCAAGGGAAAGAAGGGGAAAGCTGATGCTGGCAAGGAGGGAAACAACCCTGCAGAAAACGGAGATGCCAAAACAGACCAGGTATAACAGCAGGTCTAGCACCTTGAGTTACAGCAGCAAATTAATTTTTTCCCTATCAAACAAAGGCAGGTCTAGGCTTGTGCTAATGAAGATGAGTTACTGCTTGAGTATTTAGACCTGTCGCTTGTGACATTAACAGTATGTCCACGGATGCAGAGGGCTGTGTTGCCCAGTCGGTAACGAGTTAATGCTTTCTGTTCGCTAGTTGGAGTTGCTGTTGGAAAAGTTATTCTTCTGCCTTGTTCTAAAATCGCATAAAGTTAGCACTTCATAAAGCAACTCCAGGTTGCCTTTTGCACTCCTTTGAATGTTAGATTTCATTCTGCTAAGAATTACAGTGGTACGGCCCAGATAGATTTCTTCTGTTCAGAGAATTGGTGCAAGTGTGTGGTGTGTATTGACCAGTTCCCCCTTTTTCTTTTAGGCACAGAAAGCCGAAGGTGCTGGTGATGCCAAGTAAAATGTGTGAATTTTTGATAACTGTGTACTTCTGGTGACTGTACAGTTTGAAATACTATTTTTTATCAAGTTTTATAACAATGCAGAATTTTGTTTTACTTTTTTTTAAGCTATGTTGTTAGCACACAGACCGCTTCGTTGTTGTGTTTTGAGGGGGGGGGCAGTGGGGACAAATGTCACTTAGTCTATTTCTTGGAACCTAAATTTTAAAAGTAAAAGTTTACCCCCTCCCCAGTTTTTGGAAGAAGGGCTCTTCCTGAATAAAGGGGGAAGGGTTTCCTTAATGCTGCACGTCTGTTTCGTGAAGTGCATCAGAGTGAACGTTGAAGCTCCCAAGACGCCTGTTGCCAACTTCCAACTGCAGTTTGTATTGCCCTCTGTGTTCCCTTTCGTGTCCTCAGTTTTTGCCTAGAGCCTATCACTCCGAAATACAGCAAAAACGGCATTTTGGGACTTGCCACTCTAAATGCATTGTCAGGTGATCCTGGACTTGTGGTGTCTAATTTGGGACATAATAGCTCTAAAAGGAGCTGCATTTCCTCTTTTATATTGTGGATCTTCAGATTAAGAAATCTGCAGTTTTAATTTTTCTCAAAGTCAGGGTAGATTTGTGAAGAGTTGTTAAACAACATGCTAAATGTGAAAGTGTCCACCCTCACTCTAAACTTTTCCCTCTACAAGTATGAAATGAAGATTCTTCGGTTTTATAGCAACTTTTACGTTTGGGTAGTCCATGAAGGGAGGGGAGTTTGACAGTTGTTGTAAAATGTTGCAGATTGTAGCCCATGTCCTGCCTAAATTACCATGATTGTTTATGAAAAGTACCTTTAATAAAGCTGGATACGGTTTGGCTTGGACTGTTCTTAATGCCTTTCTAATTTCTCTTGCCATTATTTCATCTCTGATGTGGTTAAAACACTTTGTTTTAAGCATCTGAGTTCAGATAATTAATGCATTGCTAATTCCCAAGTGAAAAGCAAGATTTCTGTACCTAAAACTTAGGTAAGGTAACTTCACTGCAGGCTGGTTGGAAGGTCTTGACTTCATGGGAGGCCCAAAATGGAGCGTGTAAGTGAATCTCCTGAGATAATTTATCTTTGTTATCGCTTAAAAAGCAGTGGCTATCATGTCGTAACTACACAAAAGGGGGAAGAACACAGCAATCTTTCAGTTGCTGCAGAGAAAAAATAAATTTTGGTATGGCTTTCTTCGTAGTGAAACCAGAACTAGTTCCATAAAACTGATTGTGTTAGATTTGCTTGAATATTGTTGCTTCTGCTAATCAAATACAGACTTTGCTGTGGTGTAGTGACTAAGCAGGAAACAAGATTTGTTGAGTAAAAATGCAGCATTTTTATAGTCACTGCTTACACCCTAGAACAGAGCCAAACCAAAAGCCCTAACGTGTAAATGTCTCCTTCAATAACTTTATGAGATGGAATATTTCTTCCATCTCTATTTAGCCTTTCCTGGGACTTCAGTGTCTGTTCTTGGTTAAGTGCAGTGACCTGTTGCAACCTGTGCTGTTCAGAGGGAATCCAACAGCAACAGGGGGGAGTATTCTGCATCTAGAATGCTAGAGGTATTCTAGAGCACAGTTCTTACTGGGACATTGGGATCTGTTCTATCTTTCCACCTTGTGTTATCATAGCTGAGAAGTTTTACATTTGCCCTCACAAAGATAGGAGAAGTAGTGAGCTTGAGTCATGTACGTACCCCACCCAGAAGCAGCAGTGTAGAAGTGGCCAACGTTTCTGACAACTGAGAGCAGCCAAGCAGTAGGATGCAGCCGCTGACAGGAGGCAGCTCCCCTGCAGCGGGAACTGGGAGAAAAAGGGGAGTAAAGCGGGGGGACGTTCTCCAGGAGGGTCAGCCCTGGGACAAGTGAGTGGGGCTGTGGCGGTGGGCAAAGTGGAAAGGAGCTCAAGAATTAACAAGAAGGGCACTTAGGGTGCTGTGACGTTGGTCTGCTCTGCTCGGCCGTGTCCTCAGAAGAGGATCTGATGGCTCTAGGGAGGGAGAGTGGCTCACCTGCATGAGAACTGCAGGTTTGAAGTCCTCTGGATTTCCCAATGAGTGAATTTTTAAAACTTAAGTGAGATGAGCATCAAGGCAGCGGAATGGTCTTGGACATCCATGAGCTGGATGATGGTGGGAGCGCTCTATGAGCAGTGAAACGGGTTTCACCCAATAATAATGTAATTATTATTACATTCAAATAATAACGTAAGAGTGAAGAAATCTTGAAATACCCCACCTTGCGTTATGCTACTGGGCCTCTGCAAAGGGAGTGAGCAGTTCCAAGTGAGCTGGCTTTTGTGCAGGTTGCTGCTGGCCTGGTTGCCAACTGAAATGCTCCGAAACCAACCTTGTGGCTGGAAGGCCTCTTCATCCCACAGCTGAAAGATACACTGCTGCTGACGAAGTGTAGTTACAGATCTTATATTTTTGTTGAAGAACGTGTTCCTGAACTATTAATGTTTTCAATACTTGAAATTCTAAAATGTTTGCTGCTGTGTTGTGCGTGATGGCACAGGGTATTTCCACCAGCCAGAGGAAAATATTAATTCTCATGAGAACGGTTGTGTCAGTTTCTCTGTAGTCATCCAGCCATGCCACCTTGACTGCTTCCCGTTGAACTTCCAATCCTCATTACCTCTTGCATGTACTGAAAACTGTCTTCATGTCTGTGGCATATGTCTAACTTCATGCTCACGTTTTGGAAAGTGTTGTCGCTTTAGTTTTTGCTACAAAGCTCTTTTATATTTTCCTTTATTCTGATCTGGAATCTAGCTGATCAGAATACCCCTCTCTCCCATAAGCAGAAATGTTGCTAGGGAAGTTTTATACTCACTGGATGATCTGCATCTCAGCTACATGAGGGATCTGCCTGTCTCTTCTCTACGCAGCGACACGTATTTTTTGCTGCAAGATTTGAATCTATTGCTACATCTAAGGTGTTTCCCACTGGGCATGCCCTTGTGCTGAAGTTATTTTTTCTTTTTGGGCTTGACTTGACATGCAGGGCTCATCTATTTCTCCTTAAGCGAAATGTAAGGGATGCTAAAGACAGTAAATCCAACTAATTAGTTCTCTAAATTAAAAACTAAATAGCAGACAACTCTGTGCTGTAACCCATGCATGTTTAGTGGTTAGAAATAGCCACAAATCTGCATCTCCAGCTGCCAGAACGCCTTAAGCTAAAAATAAGTTTTTCTGTTAAATCATAACCATTTTACATGGAAAATTGTGTGTGTAATCTGGAAATGTGATTTATGCTACTGGGTACGTTAAAAAAGCTGGTCTCTCAGGTGGTGTTTGCTTAAGCACGCATTTTGTGCTATTAGAAAGTTTGAGATTACAAACATTGGAGACTACTGGTGTGTTTCACGGAAACAGAGGTAACCTGAAAAAGCACCCAGTGATACACAGTTGAGAGTCACTATGTGATGTTTCAGTGATAAATAACGTGCTCTCCAGCAATGTGTATTTTTTCCCCAAATTTCAAATCAGGCTGACGGTTTGAGCATTTAAAGCACTCCTCAGAACACACAAGAGTTTCCATATGCAGCAGATGACAAGGAAGGGCCATGGATTGTCTGGTTTACAAATAAGTAACTAAGTAGTACTGACAGAGCTCAGTTGTGCTGCTGGGCTTTGCTTAAGTTTCCTGTCTAGGATTTTTTCCCCTGTTGCAGCACAAATCCTCCTCTGTAGTTTGTCCACCATGCCTCAGTGCTTCTTAAATGTCGATGTCTTGAGGGCCGACAATGAAATTTTGAAGGGTAAATAAGCTGGGATGCTGGCAGTTTCCAACTAGCTGTATCACTTCGTATTGGCTACGGTACATCTTGAAATCTGTGCTACGCTCAGGCAGGGTTGTGCTGGGTACACTGGATGTGGCCTCTACTTAGAATAAGATAGGAAAGCTTTTTGTCTTTCTGCTAATTACCCGAGTTCTGAACACTCACTGTCAATTTGCATTATTCTTTTTTCTTGTTCTGCTTTCTGATACCTTTCCCACCTTCATTTTATCCATCCTCTTCCAGAAAAACTTGATTTGCACAAGTGATGCCCAGTGAAACGGGAGCCTGGTTCACTATGAAGGGCTGAGTCTGTTGCTTGGAGTTGCAGCTGCTTTCATGCAAAGGAGAACAGCCACATCCAGGATGCAGAAGGTCACCACTGACAACAGAAAGGCAAATGAGTAGGTTCAGTGTTTCCTTACAGGCCTTAGAGTAGTAGTTGTGTACCTCTCTGATTTAAATCCATATAAAATCAGTGGCTGTGCCCGTAAGTTTTTTCTCAGATTATGGCTTCAGCAAAAGTATCTGGGAAATAGGCCCAAATAAATATGCATGTTTGCATATTTTTTTGAAATTACTTATATATGGAGTTATTTTATATAATTTATATATGCATATATATATATTAAATAAATATTTGCATATTTGTTTTACACTTTGAATCTAAAGCTGCTTTTTGATTGTATAGGTAAGCTTGCAAAGAATGGCTCAGCTCTTAGTGGCACCAAAATATTTAGCGTGCTTCCAGTGGAGCCTGTGGGTGATTCCTGTTTTCTTAATGCCTCCACTTTTTGCTGGGATCTTAAGAACGTTTAGATTACTGAGACATGATAGAGCAAAGTGTCTGGACTTTTAAAGTAGTGTACTAAGTGACATTTAAATGTGAGTAAAAGCGTGAGCAAGTTGCAGACCAGCATGTCACCACAATTCTGCAGAAACACCTTTAGCTCAAACATATTTTCGCTGTAAAGTGAAAGTGGATTTTGAGCTAGAAAAAGTATGAGAACCGAAGTAGATTGTGCTGGGAGGACTCCCAAGAAAGACAAACTCATGTCCCTGCCCCTCCCAGTGCGGTGCCCTTGGATTAACAGTTTTGAGTTTCAGGATAACGTACTCCTGCAGAAGTTTTCATCTTGCATTCACAGAGCTTAATTATATTTGGAAAAAGTGACGGTATACTCCTCGCATCAGCCAAGCCCTGCCATGGGTGGGTATGAAAAGGAACAAGGAAGGAAAGGAGACTAAATTTCAGTGAGTGCACACAGCGAATATTGAGTTGCAGGATCACTCACGTCAGAAGAATCAACTAGCTTGATGGCACAGGGATTTCATTGTCCCTAAATCATCCCAGATACAGTAATACCATATCCAGGGATTAATATTTCTAACTATAATTTCTGAGAAATGGGTCCTTATCCTGCCGTTCATAAAGATGAAATGGAGCTATAGTTATGCAGACAATTTACAATGCACACCTGTCCTCATTTGCAAGGGATAGGAATGAGAACATGGGAAGCTGATCATGAGTAGAGTTTGACTGAGGCTGAGGAAATACCAAATAATAAAGCATTAGTAAATTGAGGTTAGGACGTTTTCTGATGTGAAAGACTTTTTTTTAAAACAAAACAAAAAAACCTCTTGGCAATCTTTTTTTTTTTTTTTTTTTTTTTTTAACCATCTCCTTGAAATGGGAATTTTCAGGGTGCCAGATGACGTAGGGTGCGACAGAAGAAATAGCAAGAGAATACATCAGGGAAAGCTTCCTGAATGTGAGGTCTATTAAAATGCATTAATGCCTCCAAACAATATTTCGTTGCCTCAGGTGCTTAAAACCAGCCTGGAGAATGTACTAAGAAAACATGCTAGAAGGAGTGGTCCTACAGTGTCTTTAAATAACCCAGATGTGTAATATCACCTTTGCTCCACCTTCCAACCCACCTGCAGATACTGGAAGACTTTGCCTTTTTCTACCAGACACTTGAACCCCAAACTTTCTGGGTTTCCCCTTCTGAATAGCATATTTGGTCATGGATTTTGTTTTATGTTACTCAGTTATCCCACTAAACTTACTTTTGGATTTTTAACAGATTTCCCTCTGGGCGACAACTCTTTCCTGCTCTCCAGCTTTTCGGTTGCTGTTGCTATGTGGAGGTTAGTGTGTACAGCAATCGTGAAGCAAGAGGGGAGTTAGCCCAGAGAAGATTACTATTTTAGTGTTTCACAATCGGGAGATTTTGTGTGCCTTTAGTCTAATGAAGTGGTATCTCTCTGCTTATTCTTGACGGAAATAGGTGTTTTCTAAGTATAAGAACCGAATGCGTAATATTAGGGGGTCTTAGTCTAGTGTGAGGACTGATTGTAAACTTGGGCGACTAAATTACCTTTTCTAGTGGTTTCCTTCTTACTGGAGATAATAACAGAGATTGTTAACTATGCTTTGGGTATTTGGTGAATAGATTTTGTTGGACTGTAGCCTGGTTTGAAATGCCCAGGTTTCCCTGTCACAGCATGACCAAATTAGCTTCCTTGTTGGCAAGCTAACCAGAAATCCAGGAAGGAAAATTCCATTGATACTAAATTAATTTCTCTTGCGAAAATGCCCATGGTTTCAAAAGTAAGCTGGATGTGAGGCACATTGGCAGGGGAGCGCTGAATTTGGCAATCTTGCCTCTCACATTCTTGCCCCAGCTCAGTGAACACGGGGATTTATGTAGTGCTGTTTGTTTCATTATCAAATGTTGATTAACAGCCTATTCCTTCCCTTCACCACACGGTGGTACCAGGAAACACAGAATCAGTGCTTGGAAGCCAAGAAATGGCTGGCAGTGTCCAAATGCATCACACACTGCCTGTTAACAAACCTGGGAGGCTGAAGTCTGGTTTATTACAATCCAACGTGTTACTTTTAGAGAGTGGGACAAGTTCTCTTCCAGTATTCCCCATCACTGTAGTGTTGTGCTGGCTTGGGAGACAACATTAGGCAACCAGTAATCACCTGAGCAGTGCGAGTCTCTGCACTGATTTCTGATGTATCAATACAACCACATGAGCACTTTCCAGTTTCTGTTATGTTTTTGCTCAAAGCCCACACGGTGCTCAATTCATTGCCAGTTTACAGGCCTACCTGACATCTCAGACGAAACGTGTGTTACGGCAGATCTTTGAACTTAGGCTTCCCAAATTCTATTCTAGGAGTCACCGGACTGCTCGTTTTTTCCCTCAGCAGTTAGTGCAGCTGGTATGACACGTCCTGAAAGTTGAAGCCTAAACTACTGCTGCTGTTATCCATCTCACCTGTCCTTAACTGGGGAAGGGATACTGTATCTTAAACCCAGATTTAAATAGCTATTGTATAAGCCTGGTCAATTTTAGGCTTGTTGGCACAAGCTACTTAGATCAGATTTGCTGAATCTTCAACCTGAGATGACAGTATTGTTCAAAGAAATAATACATCAACAAGCTTTCTGTACCTTTTGTCACGTCTCCTTTTGCATGCCAGTGTCTTGAGTATGTTTGCTTTTTGTCTTCAAGGTAAATGCAATCCAGGAAATAGAGTTGTAATACTTGTGCTAATTCGCAATGTTCATTAAAAGCCTGACTAGAATGATCAGATTCTTCTGATGTTGTAAAGTTCAGTGCTCACTTTGGTAGCCAGCAACCTTTCCCATCATTGCATTAACATTCTTGTCAGGTCTAGCAGCATGACATCCTTTAATATATATTGGGCTGAAGCAATACCACCAATTGTAGAGAGCTGTTTGTCCTTCACCTTGTACATTATGAAACACTTTAGTCATTGGGTTATCTCCTTCTAACACATGCTTTCAATGTTTACCCTTAGCAAGTAGCAGTGCCTGAAGTTGGAAAGGAAGTGGCTGCTTACAAGAGTTGGAGAGATTGCAGGTGAAACACTTGACACATTAATGATACTTCCTTGAAGTGGATGCAAAATGGAAAGATGAGCTCCTGGTAAGCCAAACTTGTTCTTTTTCTTCAGCTCTCAGTACATGACTGGGGCAGGGATCACTGTGCTAGATGCATTTTTGGGATGAAGCGAGCAAAACATCACCCAGACTTACAGGGAGAAGACAGGGATTCTCAGTCACTGACAGGTATAGATGCCTTGCAATGAAGATACAGCACACATTGAAACGAATTGTTTCAGGGACATTGGAGTGTGCACTGCGTTGGAAAACACAACATAGTTTTTATTCAACTGACCCTATTATGTATGCACCATCACCATTCCCTGCTAGTTCCTAGATAACAACCCTACAGTGATAATTTAGTGATGAGTGAAATGACCAGGGCAGAATTCTTAGGTTGCATATAGAGCTTGCATTGTGTGTGTGTGTGTGACTCAGCCCAGAATTAGGGATGCCAATAGCCCCTTTTAGACCCTTTCTTCCTATCATTCGCGGAGGTGGTCAGCTGCCTGAGTGAGTATACCAGATGGGCTGAACTGTGTTGGCTTCAGCAAGCTTATACTATATACAGGGCCTGGCTTGCACACATGAGTAATCAGATTGTTTAAGATAAAATGCCCCAAAGTCATCTCAAGGTCCTTCTCACATGCTGTGTGCTCGGCACTGGGTTTATGCATTTGCTGCCTTTGTGCATCAGAGCAGTGAGAAATGCAATAGCTTTTTTTTCTGAACTCAAAGGTGCTGGGTTCCTGCCCACTATGAAGAAATGGTGTCTGAACCCTGAGCAGGTAGTTCATTACACAACCAGACACGTATGAAGTCAGAATTGTGGCTTCTTTGCACTTTGTGTGCAGTTAACCCAGCAGCAGTTCTCATGCACAGCAGTTATGTAAGTCTCTGTGCAATACCGTGCTTTTCTCACAAGAGGGATTCTTCCCAGTATTGCCACCTCACCAACACTGGTTCTGCAGCTTTTTTGTCTTTCGGACACAGTGTCCATCTTACACTGGGAGGCAAATAACTAAATTTTCTTCATGACTGGTGCTAAGAACTGCGAGGCCACAAGGGGTAACTAACTGATACTCCAGATAGGCTGGTTTACTGGTTCCTGATCCACACTGATTCACTTTCTCACTTCACTGAACAATTTCTAAGGCCATAGTGATGAAATTTAAACTCATCTGCTTCTGTCTGTATCTACCTCTCCCAAAATGCTTCTGGCAGCAGGTGAGCTTATGCCAAAAGCGCCCTGGTGATGTTGTAAGGAGGGACATTTATCCATTGGTAATTGACTCCTGTATTAATTTCCAAGAATCTGGCAAGCAGCTGCCAAAAAACCTGTTTCCGTCTCTGCTGATCAATATTGCCTTTCAACAGGCATGTGGTGTTACTGAGCGTTAGCTAATAGCGCTGTGTTTCTTGTACTGCTTGAAGAACTGTGACATGCTGCAATGTCTTTAGATTTCAGAGAGACTTTTCAGTTAAATAATGTTACATCAGATGTTATTTATTATCCATTTCCAACATACTGGCCTCATTTCCACCATATCGTATGCTGGGCTGCCGCCACAGGGCATTTATCTCTAACATCATGTTAGTAGCTTTTTAGGTTGAGGCAGAAAATGCTTCTGTGCAGATTTTAAATAGACAAATAAGGCAACAGGTCTGGCCAAGACTTTCAGAAACAAGGTTATGAGCAAATAATCTTTCTGATTTCCCACAGGAAAAGGGTGAAAGAAGTCTTTACCTACCTTGCAAGCCCTGTCTAAGTCTCGTTTTTGCCGTCATTGAAGTCAGCAGCAAAACTCAAACAGGCTTCCAGAGTTGGAACCTTTTAAAATGTTCACTGCCTGTGGCAAAACCTTTATTGATATAAAGCAGTGTGCACTGAAGCTTTTAGTTATCCCCACGGGGTGACAAAATACCTGTCTCTGAAGTTTTTACTCTGTAAATTGCTATTACTCAGTGGCTGGAGACATACTTGTGAGCAAAGAACAGGAGAAGGTGGTGGGAGAATCGCACAGACTGCCCTGCGGTGAGCTCTTTTGCCTTGGACATGTTTTGAGCATCGTGTCTGAGTGTGACAGTCTAGAAGGCAGGTGTGGTGGTGCACTTTGAGAGCCTGACACATCCGTGGGCAGGGAGGAACTTGGTGGTGTGGCCCACCACTATTCCTGCTCCACTGGTATTTACTGGTGCAGCCTTCAGCTGTTCCAGGCAGCAAGGGGGTGGCTGCGCAGCTCCCCATTCACGCTGCAGCTGCTCCTGGGTGCTGGAGGTGGAGGTTTATCTGTGCATTGAGCAGGTTTTGATATTTTTTTAATGTGCTTATTTTATGAATTCTTGAATATGAATGCTGGGATAGCCTTTATAGGGAAATGTAGGTTGTTTTCAGTGGTAAAACATCACCATCTGAGTAATACCATGCTACTCTCTTTACAGGGACAGAGGAAAGGCACAGCCCCAGTGTAACAAAGAAATTGCTTTCAATCACATGGAAGGAAGCCCACAGAGTTTGAAGACAGAAAGATAAAAGTAAGCTTCTTGCTTTTGATCTTAGAAATTCTGAAATTATCTTTTCTGAGCAGTTCTGGAGAATGACGATGAAATGACAACCACACAAGAAATGACCGCTTAAATTGCCACTAGAGAATAATCCAGAAAAAGTAAGCCTTCCTTCATCAGTCGAAGTGTAAGACCTGTGAGTAAGCTCACTGAGACTGAGCCAGAAGATGCCCAGCTGGACACTGCTTAGATTTCTAATATAAAGCACAAGTACCTCTTTTGGAAAGACAAACGCCTAAAGAGCAGTCTCCAAACTCCCTTTACTCATCATGAAGGTGAGCAGGAGAGAAGAGCGATTTAAAAAGCGGAAACAAAAAGTTCCCCCACTGTTAGCAAGTTCTGTTCTGCTCTCGAGTATTGATCCAGTCCCTGGGGAAGCAAAGAGGGAGTCTTCAATCTTTCAGCAACAAAGCACCAGCCTTGCATTTCTGCTCCATTTTATGGTGTGCTGAAAGACATGCAGTGCTGCAGAATGTCTCGGAGCATCATTAACTCCAGAATCTTCTTTTTTTTTTTTTTAATGCTGATGAGGGACAAACAGGTTTTCTTTTGCCAGGTAATTGTCTTTCTGACATCACTGAACCTGTAGTGCCTTTTGTTCACTCCCCAACAAGGAAACCAGTGAGCATGGGGTAGATATATCTGCTACCTGTATATGCAAGCCAGCTGAGTCATATCTGTGCCGCTTTGCAGTTTTAATCAGGCTATCAAATGCAGAAAAGAAGCATTAGAAGAAAAGTTGAAGACATCCATTTCTCCCCCCAGGTGATGAAGGCACCTTTTTAGAAAGTTTTGCTTCCATTATGTCTTCCTATGGAATACAATTGGTCATTATGCCAAAACATTCCCAGGCAAGATCACTTCTTATATTTTGGGAGTTTATTTCTCTATTTGTTTTTGTGATGTGGTTTTTCAAGTCTGGATGTGTGCAGCAATCTCTGTTTTGTAAGAGTACTAAGAAGCGAAATACTGACGGTTATGATTATATCAGTCTTGAACAAATTGGAAATAAAGTCTTTTTGTGTGTGTGCTTTTTTTTCCTCCATAAGAAAAATAGTTTACTTGGCTTGGAGTCTTTTGGCTTATCATCAGGATTTCTGAAACGTACTTCCAATTTGGATTTATTATTATTTTTTTAACTTTGAATGATGGCATCCCAAACTGTGTAATGGGATAATTAGGAATGGGTATTTGTGTGTGCCCTCAGTTAAGCAGGATGAGACTTGTTCAGTTGCATGATGTAGGCTTGAGACTGTGAAGAGTGGAATGACATTTTCCTCTAGCCGAAGCAGAGTTTCTGTTGAAATGTGTTTTTGTTTTCAGTTGCCAGATTTTCCTTCCCTGTCTGGAGAAACTGGGACCTGTGCACCTCCGTCTGTTCTGTAAGTAGCACAAAACTGAGGGAATCTATTTGTATACACTTAAAAGACCCATCGCTTATTTACGAGTTCTTAAACCTAAAAGAATTATAAAACTGACTACTTACCACTATTGTTTACTCAGCTTTCTCCCTGGCTAGGGGACAATGAAAACAGGCCCGAGAGTTTCACTTCTGTTTACAGTTTCTAATAGCTTTCTCTTTCATGTTATCACTCCCTTGCATAGCACTACAATGAAATAAACTATAAACATATCTGCATGCTAATTAAAACCAAAATTTGCCAGGTAACTTGTTCTAAATAACTTACCACCTGGGCTGCAAACCTGCTTTAAAAATCTGCCTCTCTCACCCCCAAAATAATGCATTTGCTTGTATCTTATATGATTTTTTTGTAAGTCTTTTTCAGTTGTAGTTGAAAACAAAACCTCCCATTTTCCTTTCAAACAGGGAACTGAAGTCGTTGGGACCTTAAGAGTTCTGCTCAGGTGTGTGTCTGCTGGTGCTACTGCGTTGAATTCTCTGAGCAACAGAGCTAAGGAAATAGCAAGTGTGTGCGGCAGGCAAGTTCGCAGCAGCTTGTTATGAATCCAAAAGGCTGAGCCAGAGCAAAGGCTGAATGGGCTGTGAAAATAGCTCCTCTAAGGTCCTAGGAAGTATCTAAAGGCTACGACAGCACCGAATGCACTTGGTCGGAGTATTATCAGACTCACATAGTCTGAATACCAAAAAAGCAAGTCACCTTCCACTCTCCCTTTAGATAATGTTAAGAAGAGCTGTCTGCGTTTGAAACAGATTATTTTCTCCTTTTGTTTGGATGTTAAGGGTTCTGTTCTGCATAGAAACAGGAACAGACCTCCACTCATTTATTTGCATCCAGGAAACGGAAGGTAACTGATATCAGGGGAGACTGACAGAGTGATTGTATCCATGACAACCAGCAGATATGGCCTTGCTGCCTGGCAGCTCGTTCCCTGGTCGCCTTCCCAGGCCACGCTCTCAGCTCCGGTGGGTCCCTTTCCTCGAGGCACCTCTTGGCTGCAGTTGCATGTTCCTGAGAGATAGGTGCCAAATTCCCAGATGAAATGAGTTTCCTCAAGGCAACAGCTTAATCAATTCTTGTCTCCATTAGCAAAACTCTTCCCTGACTTGTGCTGCATGTGCTTCAGCCAAGGGCTCCCTGGGAGTCCCAGAGGAGGTTTTAGAAACTCTGGTCCATGGAGGAACTGCTTGATTTACAGTAAGAACACACAGGAACAGGGTGGACTCAGCAATTTGCAGAGCCAGCAGGCAAAATGCAATATGTAGGGCAAAAGAAAACAAAAGGTTTCAGATATGCCAGGGACCTTAATAAATGCAGGAATTGGTGAGCTGTGCAAGGTCATCTGATGCTCACCTTTGCTGGAAGTACTGGCAGAAGTTAAACATGTTTGTTCTCTGAATAGGCCTTCAGTCTGCACGTACCCCTTTCATGAGAATGAAAGAGCTGCCTGGACTGTGATCCTCGAGGAAATCCTCATCCCACTGTCTGCTGTGGTGTATTTTCTGCATTCCAAATACTGCCTGGACCTGCCTTGGAAAACGCTGGCATTTGAGGCAGCTGCAGTTGCACACAGTGGTAAGGAACGGAAAGAAGTCTGTCACAAAAGGAAAAAGCAATTCCACTGTTAAGCCCAGCCAGAGTTCCTCATTTATAGGGCACCTGCTTTATATCTTAAGTGTGATGTTTGAACCACGCTAAGGAAAAATGTCTCCCTGGGATCAAAACAAGGTGATTTATCATCTCTTCCTTCATAGTGGAAAAACAAAGCAGAAGAGGCAAGGAAATGAGATCTTGAATCACAAGTTGAGGATTAGAAGACAGGACATGGAGTTCAAATTCTATCCTGATGGCCTGCTGAAGCCGTGACTCAGTTTCCCTATTAGTAGTGGGGATAACAACGAACCGAGGAACCGATTAGTGAATCTTAAAAATACAAAGAAGGTTGCTGTAAGCTCTAATTAAACGACTGTCATACTGTATACACAAAGCAGATTACACGAGCCTGTCTTTGGAAATCGTAGCAGGCATTTGGGACTCAGCTTGTGAGTTCTCATGCCTGCAATCTCTTTGCATTTCCTTATATGTTTAAAAGCGGCGTAGCATGAAGCATGAGGTTCAAGAAAGATGCTCCCTGGCTTCAGTAAAGAAAACGGATACGGTGAGCCATGGGAACGCTGTGTTGCTGTTGGGTTAGGTGGAGAATCACTTAGGCAGCTTTTAGCGTAATGAGGAGAACTCTGCCTCTTCAAAGCCTGATTGGATTTGGTAATGTGGATAAGCAGCCGTCTCGATACTTCCGCCGGGGAAGTGCTTCTTTGGGGATAACTGGCTTAACGAATGTTGTCAACCTCCCTGAAGAGGAAAATGTTACAAACCAAATGCCAGCCAGCTGCAGAGGCAAAAATATCTACAATTGTATTTGAGGAGGATTAGATTCTTTATTTCAAACCAAACCAAAACTGTAGCATTTTGAATTTTCAGCAAATTTCATACTGATGACAGGGCCAGCCAGTTGATCTGGAAGTCTCTGTTTACAATAACAGCAGCAGTCTGAACGGAAATGTAGAAATCATGCTATGAACTCTCTCCAGCCTGCAGCCCTCTCCAAAAAATGGCAGTATATACGTTTTAATCACTGTATTTAGCCATGACACTTACCCAAACAGCAGGCTGTGCTGCTCAGCTCCAAAGCACATTATTTGTACCCTGCTTTCAGGAAAGGGCTGTTTTTTATAGCTATTCTTTGACTAGAAAATAAATACCAGGGTAGACCACTAGCTCATTTCACTTACCCAGGTGTCCTCCTTTGGACTTGCTAACAATCTAGTGTGACACATTTCATGTTCTGTTAATCTCCTGCACTAGGCAACACTGAATCACAATTACTGAAGGAAGGTCAGTCTGATAATAGATTGCATTGCTTCTCTTTGAGCCCTGTAGATGGGGATTGAGAGACCTTTAGATTGTCTACCCAGCACTGCTGCTGAATTGCTGTGCTATTATGAAGTCTTTTCGGGGGGGTTGTATAATTTTGAGGATACTGTAGAGCTACCTCAGCAAAACTCTCTCCTAGCCTTTAACAAAAGTAGCTGCACAGATGCAGGACATAGTCATGCATAAATCATTTGTAGTCTCTCCAATATATTTAACCTGCTGCTTTATTAAAAGAATTGGGCAAGATAACTTGAGAATTTTGTTTAGGTGCAGTGGCACCCATGGGTGCAGAGCTGTCTTTTTCTTTGAGCCTAAAGAAGTCGTTGCTCCATAAAGCTTCATAATTTCTGTCTTTTGTCAAGCTCACGGTCAGCCTGCCTGTCATTCTGCTGTGAAATATGAAGGACTTTCTGCATCTTAATAGACATACAGGGGGGTGGAAGCAGCAGTTAGGTTCCTTTTTCCCTTCCCTTACTGAATTCCAATAGGTCTTGCTCTGCCCACAAACTGTTCTTCTGCATGTTGTCCATCAACCTTTCATTGTGACCTTGAAAATTAAGACTCGCTTTTCTACCAGCTACCATACCACCCTATAAGTGCCGCGGTTCCTTCCAGTTTTCAGCACTTCACAAGGAATTTTTTATGTTTAGCATTTTTAATTTGTTGTTGTTTACAGTAACAGTCGTGACCTTGGGGTCAGAAACTTCTCAGGAGTTAATGACCAACTTGACTAAGATCACCCCCTCGGCTGCTGCAGATAACCGCTCAGCACCCGATCTTACCTGACCTGCAGGCACAAACCTGCCTTTGAAGCTGGGAGATGTTTTGTGGGTCACCCGTTGGGAAATGTCTTTTGTGCCTGTCCTTATGGCTTACCTGCCCCGCGTGGGTCTGCCACCCGGGTGGGAAGCTCCAAGAGCAGCAGAATGTCACCCAAAGGTCACATTCATGGAGCCCGGCATTGAGGCACGGCAGGTCACAGAGAGCAGTGTCTCATTTTGTTCTCCTTACAGAAAACATCGAGAGAACCCTTTGCTACACGTACTTCTCTTCATGTTCCCACCGCAGACCTGTTCAACATGCACGCAGAGTAGATAGAAATCCAGAAAGGGAGATGCGTTTTGCAATTAAATGTAGAAGGTAAGTGGGACGCCAGTATTGACATCATCGTGTTATTGATGCCATTTAAAACAGGTTCCAATCTCCAGCAGCTGGAGGATGGATGTAACCAGACAGCACACCGTGTCCCAGGCAATACGGGGAAATTACGGACAGCTTTGGAGCTGAATGAATAACTCTCCACGAGATCTGCTTCAGCTTGCACCAAAAGTAAGTGATGTGAGTTTAATTGGCTGTAACAGGGCCTGGTGGGTTTGTGTTACTGAACGCCTTCATCTGGGACTCCAACACTGAGGGCACAGAGGGTGCTCTGCTCACAGGACTAGGAGGCAGCGGTTCCCAGGCTTGGCTCAAACACTTTCTGTCACCCTGGGAATTTTTTACACATGATTCCCCCATATGTGAAACAGATAACAGCCTAAACCACAGGCAGGTCCTGATGATGACTTACAGATTAGCTTAAGTGTTGTGAAGACTAACTGGAATTTTTCAGTGTTGTGCTCTGCCCTAATTGAGCTTTTTCTGAGTTCACTGCCCTCCCTGAACAGATTACAGGTTTAGGACTGTGCAATGCTGGCTTCTTGGGACAGATGCCTGCAGAATGCAAAACCTGAGCTCTGTGTGCTTTCACTTGGGCTCGTTAAATGGTATTTCCAGCCACACCTTGATGAGGTCAACTCTTAGTGATGCACCCTTTCTAAAAGATTTTTTTATAACATTTCTGTAGCGAAACACAAAAACACAATGCCTTGGGTTTTGGTAACTTTTTCCTGTGTGAGAAGCCTGGCAAAGCAGAACAGCGATGGTATGTGAGCACTTGTGCTTAAGGCTCCTTTCCTTTGAGGATCTCCAGACAGTGTCGAAAGGTGGATGTGGGTGTTTTTAATCTGTTTTGCCAGGAACAGAAAGGGGAGAAGGGCCCTACAAGCAGCAGTGAGCAGTGACTCCCTGTGCATTTCAAACCTAAAATACAGATTTCCCAGAGACGTTTCCTGCTTTAAACAGAAACGCAAATTTTCTCTTACTGAGTTTACCCTCACAGCCTCTTCCTCTGGTAATGCCGTGTAGCACTGTGTGTACAGTGAGCCGGCTGCTGACTTCTGCAGCTCTAAAAACGAAGGATCCTTCCAGGACACAGCAGAGCTGGACGCTCAGGGCAGTGTTACCTTGCAGCAGGTTAGCTGTTCGGGTGCCTTGGAGGATCTCCTCCCTAGCCAGTGCCTCACCACCACCTCCAACATCCCTTATGCCTACCGGGCACATCCCGAATTCACCAGCCCCCAAACCCTCCTCGCCTGGGGCACCTGCCCGGATCCCTCCCGCAACTTCCCCGCGGGCCCTTCCCTGCTCTCTCTGCCTCCTCCCCGGCAAAGCTCCCGATCCCCGGCAGCCCCCAGCCTCCCCCTTCCCCAAACCCCGGAGCCGTGCGGGCGGAGCGGCGCCGCCTTCCCCCGGCTCCCCCCTTGGCCGCCCCGCCCCGGCCCGCCCCGCCGCTCCCGGCCCGGCCCGGGGAGCCGGTGCCCAACGCGGGGCTCCGAGCCGAGCCGTGCCGAGCCCTGCCGAGCCCTGCGGGGCAATCACAGCCCGCCGGCAGCATGCCGCTCGCCCAGCTGGCCGAGCCCTGGCCCAACATGGAGCTGGTGCATCTGGACACGGAGGTGAGCGGGGCACCGGCCCTTCCCGGGGGGATCAGCGCCGCCCCCCCCCCCCCCCCCAGGGGGGCTCCGCGGAACAAAGGAGCGCCCTGCCGGCCTCCCTTTTCCCTTCCTTCCCTTCCTCCTTCTTTCCTTCCTTCCCTTTTTCTTCCTTCCTTCCCTCCGCTCCTGCCCCGCCGCTGCCCAGCCCCGCGGAGCCTCCCCGCGCGTTTCCCCGGAGGGCTGCGGGCAGGGCTGGGGGCCGGCTCCCGGCTCGGATCGGGGGGGGCTGGAGGGCGGCGAGAGCTGCTCCGGCTGCTCCCAGCCTAAAGGGCTCTGCCTGCACGGCCCCGGGGCTGGGAGCGCCGGGGGCTTCATGGCTCCGCTGCTCGCCTTGCGGGGAACGATGAGTAACGTGTGAGTAGCGTGCACCTCTCTGCCCACCCAAACACAGGGGAAGGCTGGCCCTGCTGAAGGCCCCGGGAATAAATGCCTCTGATTTGGGGTTTTTCTCCTTAAGGTTTCCTTGCTGTCTGTCTGCCTAGACCCAGCTGCCCTGGCAGGCCCGGGTGACAGGTTCGGGGTACCCAGGCATGGCTCTGTTTTACTTTGCTGGATGTGTGTGCCTCCCTCTTGCTTTGCTCTTTGCCTTTAATGAAAGCTTCCAGCCCAGATGTGCAGGACGGTGCACAGCATCTGCCCACATCTGCAGCCTTGCCTCACAGCCATTTCGGCATAAAGGGACAGCTTGGAGCAGTTCTCACCCGCTGCAGAGCAGCCAGCTGAGGCAGTGTGCTCTGGCACTCTTTAGTTAAACATCTCCTAATCCAAATTGGAACTAGCCGCTTCCCTGGAGGAGTGATAGGGGCGGTGTGGATTTTGTCCCAGGCGCTTTGCTCAGCCCCTGGTGCTCTCCCACTTGGCTGGATTGAAGGCTGTCACGCTCCCTTACCCCTCCTGTCACACTTAGGGATGTTGTGGTGCTTAACTGCTCAGATGTGCTTATTCCTATTCAACATTTTCACTTGAGGGACCTTTGCTTAGAGCACAGGCTGCGTTTCACTAAGCACTGCAGCGCCAGCAGAAAGGTCTGCTGGCAACCAGAGGAGGGTTTCCTGATCTTCATCAGCCAGATGCAGCAAGGTTCCCCCCGGAGACTTCCCGGGGTGGGTGGGAGCCGTGCGGGGGGTCCCCGCGCTGTGGGCACGCATCTGGCACCAAGGTGCGGGTGCAGTGGGCTGAGGGCATCCGTTCTGAAGCATCGCTTGAGTCACGAGGATGTGTTTGTGCAGAAGGTGGGAGAGGATGGCAGTCCTGCAGCGACTTGATCATCATTCCTGAGACCGCGTCACGTGCGCGGAGCCAGCCGGGTGTGCTGGGGTAGGTTCGAGCTGGATTACGGCGCTTTGTAATTGTGGTTTCTCTCTTCCGAAGCAGGAAGATAGCCTGGAAACTAGTCTTGTCATGGGAGGAAATGAACGCTAGTGCCCAGGGCGATAAATGCCATCGGTGAGATTCATTTACTGCCTAATCCCAGGGCTCAGGTGCCCGGCAGCCGGCTGTGTCAACATCACGAGATCTCTTGACCGGAACTGTGGGGGGCCCGCTGCGTTTGTCAGCCAGAGTCAGTTGTGAAGATCGTGGCAGCACCAAGAACGATTTCCCCACTGCGTTAGTTAACAGGTGTGTTAATTGTAAACGGAAACTTCAGGGCCTGCCTTCCCCCAGCTCACCTTGACCAGAGCTCCAGGTCAGCTCCAGGGTCGGGAGCAGCTTGCAGCTGATATTTCTGAAGGTCAGTCTCTTTACATCTCCGTGCCACCCCAAATGGGCTGTTAGCAATTTAGCTCCCTGAGGCTCGAGGTGAGCAGGTCCGTGTGCTGGATTCCAGCGAGGAAGATAACACACGAGTAGTTTCACCTCTGAGCCTGGCTGTCACCCCCTGGGCCAGATGTTGCTGTGCTCCTTCAGGTTCTCCAGCCTGTTTGCAAACCGCAGCGAGGGACTTAGGCTCGGTGGGGGTTTGTTTTTACCTTGTGAGGTTAAAGTCACCGAGAGCAGAGGCCCGAGCAGAAAGTTTTAACCTCTCCCAGGCAAGGTGGTACCACGGAGAAATGCGAGAGACTTTTCTGGAATGTCAGTTACGTAAATTGCCTGGGATCCTTGCCATCGAGGTCTGAAACCGGCTTCCTCGAACCTTTGCTTTCTGAGTCACAGAAAGGTGCTGTCACCACGCTGGTGGAGGCATCAGACCTATTGTTTCAGATTTGGGGTTTTTCCACTGCATTCCCCAAGCGGTTGCTGCTGGGCACCGGTCACAGCTGGCGCCTGTTGTCCCAGCCTGCCGGGAGTGGGTGGCAGTGGGAGCAGGAACAGATCGGCTGCAGGAGACAAGTCCCTCTGTCCCGGGCACTGAGCTCGCTTCATAATACTTTTTCATTCCCTCTTCCCTCAGAAGCTTGTATTATTCGGAATATTGCTTATGTAGTAGAAAAATCTGGCTGGGGCAGGGTACAAGTGACAGAGCGGAGTTGAATGACTTCATCACCATAGCGATGGAAACTGTCATCTGGGCTATGCGTTTCTTTAAACTCTTCTCTTGTTACACAAACATACAGCAACACAACTGACGTGGGATTACGACAAACCCAACCACTTCAAGCTAATTATTTTTGCCTGTATCATCCTTTATTGAGCAGAAGCTATTCATGAGTAACTATCTTTTTCAAGCATCTTAGCTGAACAGTGCATAAAACAGTGATCAAAGATACGGGAGGAAGCCAAGTGCCTTATGTCTCTGATATGCCTCATGCAGACTCTCCTCGGTCTGGACTGTGTGAGTTCTGCAGAAAAGAGCTGGAGATCTTTATTTTTTTTGCAGAATTCTTTCGTTTCTGTGAAGTGCAACAGGCAAGATCCACTTAAAAATAGAAATGAAACGTCTTGTTCTTGTGTCAAATGAGCAGAAGCTCTGGGGTGAAGGGTTTCTTCCCCTGCTGCTGCCTGCTTGAATGTTTCACCCTTCATCAAAGGGGGGGAGAAGGAGCACCCTCGGTACCTGCTCCCCGTGGCTTATATCTGGGTGTCTCGGAAGTGACCGGCCAAAACCTAGAGGTCCAGAAATAGCAGCAGGCTGCCTGGCTAAGCAGAGCTGTCGATAATCCAGGATGACTTGTGCTGATGGTGCTAACTATAGAGCGCAGGCCTTGATGGCAGCAGGAGTGGGCACAGGCGCGCGTGGTCCTGCCCGGGGTGAGACTTGTCCTGGTTTCAGATGAGAGCAGCGGTGGCTTGTTCTGTAAATTGCTCCTCCCTGTGCTGCAGATTATGTGGAATTAAAGGGATTTAAAATGCAAGATGCCCTAAGATAAATATCTCCAGGTTCAGCCAGGCTGGCAGTTATGTAACTGAATACACCTCTTTCCCGGTACACTTTTCTGCATGCCACGAAGAGAAGTTCTCAGAGCAGCGTGTGCATGGTAGGGCCTTTGCATTACCTCCCAGACATCCTCAGCTAGAGCTGCCCTTGCTGCCGGGCTGCCACCCCGCGTGGCCATCAGATGAGCTCTGCAATCACCGTGTCCCTCGGCCACGGAGCGGTGCTGGCTGGAAAGCCACAGGGACAGCGCGTGGCCCCTGGTGAGGGACGTGGGACCAAGCCCTGCTCGGTCTGCGTTGGCTCCTTGCTGCCGTGGGCACCCAAGGGAAGGCGCCGTGCCTCCCTCCTGCAGCAGATGCTGCCTGCAGGGAGCTCTTGGGGGTTGCTTTCCGAGCAGGACATCGAGGCCGCTCCTTTCCAAGCAGGAGAACAAGGTGCTGTAAGAGTGGCTGTGGCACAATCGGAGGCAAACACACATGCACTCGCTACCATGCTGTGCGTGGTATGCAGGGGGAGTGCAGGAATACAGCATTTTAAAGAGACAGACGTCAAACCCAGAAACCCTCCAACTATTTCAGCTCTCCTCGTGCTGCGGCGAATAGCCGTATGTTATCCTGCGAGGTGGTGAGTCTGTAGTTGGGAGCGTGTTTCCATCGTGGAAGCTTACAAACGGCTCTCGAATCCCATATGAGGGCATAAAGGCTCTGTTTCTTCTCTCGGGTAGAAGGAAAACACTTGGCTGTAAATACTGCAATTCCCTCCTTACAAATCCATCCAACATCAGCTCGAGAACGTGACTGTTGCATTAGGAGCTTCATCTCGCTAAGGCCACGGATTTACGTGCCCAGGAAGCCTCCCTAGAACGGCCACTGTTCTGTTTGTTTCCACATCCCTTCCGTTCCCAGGTAGGATCGATTGTTATCAGCAGCAAGTGCACGGAACAAGTGTCCCTCGGGGTAGGGAGCTGATGAACTGCCGCGCTCAAAAGCTCTGGCAGGTCCTGGTGTCTCCCAGCTCAGCCCCGAAGCTGAGGGCTCGAACAGACCCTGCCTTTGCTTGCCAGATGCTGGTCTTCCCAGGGGAATAAAAGAGCTTGTCCCATGCATCAACTCATCCCCTCTCCTGACACGTGCCTTGTAGATCTGCTCTCCAGACTGTGAGCCAGGCAGTATTTCTCTGTCTGACATGGAAATCGTACTTCTTATGGGACTCGAGCTGTTTGAGACATAAACAGCCCTCCCAGAGCTATGGTTTTGATTAGCAGCAACTTACAAATTGTTGATCAGTGACAGCTGAGCCAGTAAACACGAGCATGTTTCCAAGTCTGGCTGTCTTCAGCACGGTGTCTCCCCCTCTTCGTGGAGCATATACATAAACATAAACTCTTACTTCATTTCTTAGATATTCGGTGTGCTAATGTCACTAATAGCTCTGTGTAAACATCAGGGCTGTGTTCCTCTGGAAGAGCTTGGTGCGTGGCGGTGTGCGATGACTTCATTTCAGTTGTTGCCTGAAAATCCTAGGAGCTCAAACCCCGTTGTGAGTGGTACTAAGGGGACTTGGGGAGCTCAGAGTAACTCCGTATAAATGTAAATGTTGCAGGGCCAGCATCAGGCTGGGGCAGGTCTTCCTTCCCCTAGCTGGTGTGGCAGTTCTCTGCTCAGCTCTTCTGGGAGCTGCTGCAGGTTGTGCTGGCTGGGCTGAGTCGGGAGAGGAGAGAGCTGAACAGGAAGACCCATGGAGATTGGTGGCTGTGGTTTGAGTTATCTGAAAACCACGCTTGTACAGAAATTGAGCTCTTCAGTGCTCCATCCTTCATTACGAGCTAGCTGCAAGTAGGTACACAAGCAGTTTAAACACAGCACTGATGACCTATGGAAAGGAGGAGAGTGGAAGCACCGAGTGAATGTTGTAGGAAGAGAGCACAACATCAGAAGGAGGTTTTCCCAGTGGCCCCAAAGCTCCCTGAAAGTCAGCAAATGCAAGTTTTCCCTTAAAAACAGTGAAACCCAAACATTCAACTAGGAATCTGAGGCTGAAATACAAACGTGTTGTATTGGACTGTAAAATCTAAAGAGGGGTGAATAGATTTGCTTTGTTCTTCCAGGTAAAGTGAGGGTTTCCATGATTTTTTGGAGCCTGAGACAAGTGCAAATAGATGTCAAAGGAAAATCATCGTGCCCTTGTTTTTCTCCCTAGTCTGCAGAAACCCTTTTGTACACGCTTACCCTGCTCCCAGTATCTCCAAGTAAATCCCACCCACTTCTGCTCCTGCTTCTGCTGGCTCCTCCAGGCACGGTGCTGTGCTGAACCTGATACGCCTGCGGTTCAGCGCTGAGTGTGACTGGCCCGGTGCCACTGCAGGCAGCTCAGGTCACCTGTTGTGACTTTGTACAGAGCCCCAGCAACAGAAGCTTGACTTGCAGGCCAAAGGTGGCCTGAAGCCAGGTGGTGCCGATTTCCTGCAGTGATACCAGCTGTGATAAGGTAATAAATTACTGATAAAAGCTCATATTAAAAACCAATCTGGAGGCAAAATGGCTGTGAGGCTGTAAATTGCATGCTAGCACTGCTGTCCTGTCTTCACCTGATTTCCCCTGCTTGCTTCTTCGTGAGTCCCGGAGTGACAGTGGAGTGCTGGAGGTGGGATAGTGCGGCCGCACCGCTGGGTTTCTGTCTCTGGAGCAGTCCCTGCAGGACACGCAGCTGAGAGTGGGACTCCTGTACACACCAACCCGGGCATCTGTGCCTGAGGAGTGCAGGGATGATGCTGACCCCACAAGCAATTGCAGCCCTAATTGCAGACTCCCTGGGCAAGAGGCTTTGTTTACACAAGTGCTTTTTTTTTTTCCCGTGGCAGAAAGAGTCTTTTGCTGTGTCCCCGAGATGCAAGGGAAGAGTTCAACCCTCTCGTACCGTGTCTGAAAGTGGCATCCCCCTGTTTGTCCAGCACGAAATGCTCTCAGAGCAAAGAGGCTGCAGGGGGTGTGAGAGGAGTGCTCCGTGCCTGGTGTGTGCTAACAGCAGGTTCTCTTCCTTTGCAGAATGGGCAGGCTGCTCCAGAAGAAAGTGGGAATCCTCCATCCAAGGTAAAAATGCAGCAGGGTTAAGTCTTTCACTCATCCCTCTGAGCTGCATGTGGTGTGTGAGCTGACTTGGTGAATGGGTTGGGGAAGGCTATTTTTAAATCCTGTAAGCTGCTGCTTTGTAATCTGGCTGAGTGCATGCAGGAGCGTAAGGGACTGGAGCAGAGGAAGAGGAAAGCCAAGCCCTCTTTCCTCCTGTCCCTTTGGTCATCCAAACTATCTGGGAAGTTTCCCAAAGGGCCACCTGAGTCTAGCACACCGGAGGTGGACTAGCAGCTGTAGAGGAGGGCCAGAAGTGAGAATCCCTGGGGTGTCTCAGTGCCATATTTACACGCTTCTCTGTTGAGATCTTGCCAGGTGGGGTGAGAAATGCAAGAGTATTTGATGGGTTTGGCACAGCTGCCCATGCAGAGCGCCTGGTTTCTGTTTATTCTCTTGCCCTGGTGGAGCTAGGAGAAGCTCCACACCTGTCACGTTGCCCTCTGCATCCCCATTATCAGCAGCAGGGAGTGGTAGAGGGGATTGATCTGCTGTCTTCCTGCTCCCCACATGAGCAACGTGATGTTGAAGGACGTGATTACTCCGATATGAGCCCTCTCCAAGTACAAGACTGAGGACTGATGTTATTAACACGGGTATTTCCTACTAGCGCACACTGAGCCTTTACTTCTCTGTCCTGCAAGACACTGTAGGGCAGAAGGGCAGCAAAACAGGAATTTCAGTGCCCTAAAAGCACAAGCCTTTCAGTATTCCCTTTTCTGATACACACATGCTGTAATTATGAAGAATGACTCTCCGTGTTTGATTTGGCTTGGGGACCTTGCTGAATGGCCTGTCTAGAGTTTGTCCCGTTCTTTACACCCGTTGAGTGCCCTGTGGCAGTTTGTCTCTGAATCCCTGTTCATGCTAAAGGCCATGGAGGCTTCCTGTGTTGTTTCTCGGTTACCATAATGTTTGTAGTAAAAGAAATTTAAGCATAAAACAACCGGCTACTTTTCAGCTAGTTCTTTCCCAGAAGCTTACACCAAACTTCTAGTATTGCCATTGCATCTCCACTACCTGTTCTGCTTTCCTGGGCTAGCTGTTGGGCACATTTCCAGTGGCCTGCAGGAAATGTGGGACGGGTCGGATGAACTCGGGTCAATGCCACTGCACTTCTCTCCCCTGAGCATAATGGTTTTATGGTTCTTCACTGCGCCTGTGTCTCTGGCACGGAAGAAAATCTGCATCTTGTTTGGTTAGATGCCAGCTGGGCTTCTAAAACTCGAGACTTCGCCTGTTTCATCTTCAAACACTTGGCTAATCTGCCCTCCCGTGAAAGTGGCTGAAGGATGCTGCTTTAAGAACAGTTGAAGACTTTTTTTTTCTTTGAAGGACGTCACTGGGACAAAGCCCGGCTGAACCCAGTCATAGATACAGCCCCTCAAAAAGATCATGAAATAAGAGCCAAAAAGCACATGGGCTTTTCTTCGCCTTTTCTGTGTCTACGTCTGTCCCTCTGTGAGACGTGAGTCAAGGTCCCGTTGCAGCTGAGGAGCCCGGAGCAGAGAAGCAGACAAGTTGTCCAACATCCCGCAGCAGGCTGGGAAGGGAACCACAAGAGCCTTGTGCTGTGTGCAGGTGTCCTGCTGTGCTCTTTTCCAAGGCCCCATGGCCCAAATGCCTGTGAGCAGCGTCTGACAATCCCATTTTCGGTAACTTTTCAATGTGTGAAGCCCTGCTACGCGCTCCTGAAATAACCTCTGTCGCATTTTCCAAGTTTGTACAAGGTGTATATGTTCTACCAGCGCAAAGACAAATGAAATCCCTACTATAAACACATACCTTAAACTTCAGGGCCAGCTGGCACTCGGAGCCAGCTCTGATGCTCCAGAGGGGGATGCAGGCAGGCAGCTAGCTCGGTATCTGTGTATTTTTCTGTTCGCTTGGGAGCAGACGTCAGCAATCTGGTGCTGACTCCTGCTTTTTACCTACAGCAAGGACTAAAGAAGGAGAACTAAGCAGCGGTAAACATCTGAGGTTGTGTACTTGCAAGCTGAAAGTTGCTCAGGATCTTCTAGCTGTGCGTAAGGACAAGAGGCACCTTTATCCCACGTTTGTACTTGCGATCCTCTTGCGGCTAATTCTGTGATCTCTTCTAAAAATAGGCCAAAGCAGCAACAGCGGCCATTCCTCAACGCCCACACGAGTGCCGTGCCTCCTCCTGTCCCCATGAGCAGGATGCTGCCAAAAGTAAAATCTTTATTTGCTTGGGCAACAACCAAAGAAACTCTGAAAAGGAGGAAGTCCAAGAGTTCCTCAAAAGAGTTGGGAACTTGGCAGCTGGTGGCACAGGACCAATGCAGCCTGATGCCTGCCTCATCTCTCTCCCACCTGTTGCACATGACGGCCTTTGGGCATGAAACACAACAGATTGGTCACTGCAGATGCAGCGAGGGGCTATTTTGGGCCAGGCTACCTGTGGTGTGGGAATAGCCCGATATTTTCTGGTTGCCTTTGTAGCTGCAGCTCCGCTTCCTTCCCAGGACAGCTGGTGTGTTTCACAACAACTTCTGGCTTTTATTCCTGTGTGGCTTCCCACCTTTCAAGAACAATTGTGGTACACAAGTCCCTGCAAGCATCATACCCTGGTGAGTTTATCTGAGTATCTTGGAAATGCCTGCAAGATCCTACAGGTTGGGCAGAGCGTTATCCAGAGCAGCTGCCTCCCCTTGCGTGGTCATGGGGGAAAGGAGCCTGGTTCTGCAGTCAGGGCATCCCAACAGCATTCCAGCTCTGTGGCCATAGGAATCCTAAGCCAAACCTTCTCCTGACAGTGAGCACAATCCTAAATTGCTAATGTCTGGATCTTTGCTTATCTGGACGTTCCCAGTGTGTATCTGTTAGAACAGTTTGCAGTCTGCCGAGCAGTCCTGGACACATCCTTAAAACCAGAGTGCTAATCCAGCTGCGTTGAGCAGGAGGTCTGTGGAAAAGCTAGGTGTGAGGATGTCTTTTTTTAACATCTCTCCTTTGGTGAGGGTGTTTCACACAGTTTAAATTTGACATTGGCTTTATGATAGCAGCAGTGCAGTCAGCACAGTGTTTTGGTGCAGCTTCTGTGGTCAGCAGCAGAACACGAGGGCTTGTGCCATGCTCTCAGAAGCTGCTCTGTGCCAGGGGCTAATTGCCAGCCCTGTTTGTTGGTCTTTTGATATGGAATCTCATTCTCTCCTATGTTCTCTAGATTTTAATTGTCAGGTAGGCTGAAGATTTGTCCTTGTTCAGCTGGGGATTGGCAGCAGAAGGCTTGAATTGAGTGGAAGAATGGAAACTCTCATAATTGGGGCTTTACAGCGTGCTCTGCAGCCAGTTTGGCTGAGGGGTGAGCATGTACTCCATGAAGGTGCCAAGCGTGAGGAATTGTACGTAAAAGTACAACACCCAATTAGCGAAATCACTTCATAATGAAGAGCAGAGGAGGGGATTTGCAGTGTTGAGTGTGCCCACTCTCTCTCTCTCTGGAGGTGCAGGCTGGGAGCGCTGATCAGCTTGTTCTTGGGTGTTAATCACAGGGCGCAGTGGAACCTGGGGAGGTGAATGAGTAACCTCTGCCAGCTCTGCTGTGTGCCATAAAAGAGACCTTTGAGACAGGAGCGAGGACCTGCTCTGCTCTGCACACCAGGCACGAGGTGCCCCACCTGGCCAGGCTGGGCCTTGCTCTTAGGCAGCAAACCCCAGCAGGAAGGCAGCAAGGGGGAACACACAGCTCTCACCCAGATCTGGATAACTCCTACTGATCCATCCCCGTGTCCTGACCAGGTAAAGCCTGCAGGAGGATTGTCCTCTGCATCATCTCCAACAGGGGAAGCTAAAGGCAGAAGCTGAGGACTTGGACTTGCTGGGCCAGAGAAATACCTGCACTGTCAGTGTTAACACTAGTTCGTGTCGTTGTGGGTGAAACACCCGGTTGTAAAGCTCCAGTGATGGCAAAGGAGAGTCGCTATCACAGCTCTGAATAGTAATTCTTCGGGATGATTGAAGGAATCGTAGCCAGCTACCTGACAGCTGAAAGACACGAGGCTGCTCTGTTCCTGTCCTTGTGTGCTTTGATAGCAGCAGACTGCTGTTAGGAATAAGGCTGGTTCCTACTTTTGTCGGGGTTTCTGTGCACCTGCTGAGGTGCTTGTGGGTGGCAGCAAGCAGCTGGGCTCAAACTGGATGTGCAACGGTTTCTTGCAGGCTGCTGGTGAGGAATCCTGCTCTGACCTCTGGGCACAAGCAGAATTTTTCATGCTCCTCCAGTAGGATGTCAGAGGGGAAGTCTGTTGCTGCACCATCACGGCATAGCATGTTAGTGCTTGGTCATAGCTCTGCTTCCCAGCAGCAATCTGCCTCTTGCTGCTTGGCTTCACTGCCTGCATGGCAGAACATCCTCGGACAGCTTTTGGAGCTGCATCCCCAAGTGGGTGGCCAGAGGGGACAAGTCCTGCGTGCCCCTCTAGTGTCCAGGTGACGGAGGGCTCTTGTTGCTGCATGCTGTCAGTGTTGCAGGCGAACTCTTACTCCACGCTGAGCGCGGATCTTGTTGGAAGCCCAGTGGTGTGTGAGCCTCAGCGCAGGACACGACTCCAATTGCAGCCTCTTAAAATGAAAGGTTTTAAAACAAACAAGTGAAATGCTCTTCTTTGAAACGGAGACCTGGTGTGTTTGTACAGCTGTTGCTGTTTTCTCCAAGAATTAGAGAGCTATCGAATGTGGGAAGAGATGGATATCTCAGCACATCCCTTCTCTGCCCAGTGCCCCTCTTGGTTGCTTCCAGCCTCTTAGCAAAGAATTCTCTTGCTGGGCCAGACCCCAAGGCCTGGCCTAACCTGGTGGGAGCAGAACATCTTAGCGCTGCCTGGCAATCTGCCTTCCCCTCTCCACCACGAGGACTAGCTGCAGCTATCGCCGCTCTTTCAACGTGCTGCTTCCCAGCCTGTCAGTGGTGAAGCTCTGGGTTTGAGCCGGCTGCTCCATGTTGTCAGTGGAGGTAATCAAGTGGGTTTGTTTTTAATGTAATGCCTGACAGCTGCCTGCCTCGGTCCTGCCAGAACGTTTGCTCTTCGTCCTTGGTGAGGCCAGGCGATGGTTAACAGCAAGCTTCTGAGCTCTTTCAAAAAAATAACAACTAAATGCCTGTTTGAGGAGCAGAGTCTCTGATGAGCTGCAGACTCTAATGAATAATTGAAGAGGGGTCAGCTTACAGGACTTGCACAGGAGGAATGCAGCGAAGGCTGCAGAGCTCGCGAGCAGCGCTCTAACAGCCCTCCTGCACAGCACGCCCCGCAGAGCTGTGACCGATCACAACTGCTCTGCCCTCTCCTTTTCCACTTCCATCCACCTCAGGGGTTAACAGAAACTGCCTCAGATTCTGCATCCGGGAAGCCTCTTTAACTGGAGGGGAAAAAGAAAAAGCACCTCTTTTACTGTACACCACCGTACCTGGAGGAAACATGTGTCATCCATCTGCCCCCGGAGGCAGCCTGTGTCATCCATCTCCCGGTGAGAGTTCAAAGGGGTGAATTCTCCTGAGCCTGCAGCAAAGCGAGGGATCCTCCTGCCATCCTCCCCTCAGCCACGTGTCTCAGGATGGAGCTGTGGGGGCAGATGGGTGCACTTTGCAGGGGGCAGAGAGGGCACTGGAGCGGAGTCAAGTTCTTTGTGGACCTGGGAGGAAGCGTGAGCAAAGCCAGAGCTCTGCCTGCGCTTCTCTGGAGGGTTAGGGGAGCCGTGTGCTCTTCCCTCTGATTGAGGGAAATGAAAAGGAAGAAAGAAACTGGCCCCAAAAGATGGGGTGGGGGCTGGAGTGGTGGCAGCTGCCTCTGTGCCCAGGCAGACAGCAGTGCTGGTGCTGAAGAGGACCCTGAAGAGCTCAAACTGAAGAACTGAAAATCTTAAAGATTTTGGAAAGGGCGCAGAGCAGACCTGGGTCTCTGGAGCACACCGCCCTGGCCAGGTGTTCCTAAGCACAGAGCTGCGAGTTTCATTCCGGGTTTGCTGGAGGGTAACCGGCTTCATCGCTGGCTCAGAGGCACATCTGGGATTCCTCCTGCACGCGCAGGCAGCCTCCGAAGCTCCTGCAGCTTTACAAGGTTCGGCTTTATGTGGAAGCTGGAGCGTGGTTTTGACACGAGCAGTAAATGCCTTCCGTAGCTCCAGGTGAAGCTGCGATAACTTTTTCCCCCCGGCTGCACGGTGCTGCCTGAGGCTGCGGGCTGTCCCACGGAGCTTGCAGCAGCAAGATCACAGCATCCTAGAGGTGGCTCGGGGAGCAAGAACAGCTCTTGCTGGCCCTATAAGTGTGTGGGGGGAAGGCAGTGTTCACAAACTCTGCACGCAGTCAGCTTTGAGCCCCAGCTCCCCTGTAAGGACTCCTGCCTGGCCCGCGGCCCTTCCTTTTCCCCTTTGCCCTTAGTAAGAGCTACTCGCTTGTTTGCCTGGCACTGCCTCCACGGTGAGGAAAGCAGAGGCACTCTCCCAGCTGGCTGGGCTCAGGAGAAACTCCAGCTGATCTCACTGCTCTGAGGCAAAAAGGGTTTACCCGAGTGCAGCACGAAATCTGGGCCCGTCCCTCGCCAGTCGCAGAGTGCACATCCAGGAAACGTCCCCCTCACCTTCAGGTACAGCAAACGAGGGCACTCATCCCTCGTTTGTACTTGAAACCTAGACTTCAGCAAAGCTGCTGCCACGGGTCAAGGGATCCTGGTTTGACTGCGAGCAGAGTGGTTTTGTGCTCCCGTAAGCACTCCGGGATGTGGTGGGATCGATTCCCTCACTGTGAGGAGAGGTGTGTGCGGCTGAACTGCTCCGGCTCGGGCTGGCCTACTTACAGAGGAATATGCAGGATCTGGTGACAGAAAGGGGGAGGCGATGTCTGTGCGCTGTCAGCAGGCCACCAAGGAGCACGGCGTGCTAAAACAGACGGGGCTCGTGTGCCTGTGGTGTCTGGGGGTCCTGCTTCTCCTGGGCTAGCTTGTGTGGGCAGTGCTGGGAGAGGGGAGCCGTGGGGCTCGGCAAGGGCAGCGAGGAAGCAAAGAAAGCAGCTCCTTAAAATAGCAGTTTTTGTGTATGTGAGAAACAGGATGAGATATTCCTGCTATTCAAGGTGTCTGTAATTCCTCTACTGTGATATTTGGGAAGGAGAAGGCTGGAAATCTTCATTTTATGCCATCCTGGCCCAGGGACCCGGAGCAGGAGCGTGCCTTGTGGCACGGCCGAGCAGTGGAGGGATTGGTTGCTGGCTGCCACAGTATTTTTTTTTCAAGTCAGATGAAAAACTGTGCTTTGCCGTGGCAGGCTCTCATCCTGCACGTTCTCACAAGGGTGTCAGTACCACACAACTCGGGGTGTGTTTTCGATGTGGTTTTGATTTTAAGCCACCATCTGAGCGTGTGAAACTTTACTTTCAATTTGTCCTTCCTGGGGGGCAGGAGAGGGGTGGGTGCTTTCGGTGTACCCAAACCTGGGACTCACCAGGCAGAGGCTCCAGCAAGACCTGAGACTTTCACGTTTTGCAAGAAGAAAACTACCCGCAGCCTGTGTTGTGGGAGGAGTGTGGAATTCCAGCGTTCCTGCAATAGAGAATAGTTTCCACAGCCCACGATAACTCCAGGGGCAGCGATCTCGGTCCGCGTTGTGCAAGCAGTGCTGTATTTTCCAGTCTGGTTAGAAAGAGCCTGCCTGTTCGGCACTGAAAGCAGCACAACTGCATCGGGCCTACATGGAGGATAGTGCTTCAGGGCTGCTTCCTAGGAGTTGGATTCCTCATTTAGAGAAACCTGGGCCGTGGTCTTCTGCTTTTACCACCATCAGCACACAAGTTGATCTGAGTTTGGTGAGAATTAACAGACTGGCTCCCTCTCCTCCTTGCCTGCAAGCAGAATCCATAGGGCTGCAGGAAAGGCTCGCAGTATCCTTTGCACTTTCTATACGGGAACCAATTTGTCCTTTAGAAGCTGCACGATTAAGTAGTTCCTTATCTCCCAGCAGTTGAAGGTGTTTTCCTCTCTGGTATCTCATTTTGCTGGGTGCAAAGTCCTGCCCCCTGCCAGTGCTCTTCTTGCAGCTGCAGCTTCATGGCTGGCTGCAGTGGCACCAGGGAGCTATCAGAAAGTCTCCAGGTTTTGGGCAGATCTTTTGCCTGAGCTTGTATCTTTATCCCAATCTGTTCCTCATCAGCTGATCCTGGCCAGCTGTGGCTTGTGCCTGGAAAGGGTGGAGAGATTTTATTAGTGTTTTTATTTTTTTTTTAAAGGCTTGCAGGATCTGGTGCCAGAATGTCTTCCCTTGGAGAGGGCCAGGAGCAGGGAAGAGATTGTGGAGTGCATGGGGCATCCTTGTGCCTGAGGCTCTCTGCTCTGTCTCCCCTCTGTCCTACAAGGGACCTGACCTCTCTGGCATTAGGCAAATATTTTGGTGCTCCTGGTCAGATGAGTCAGGCAGCAGCAGAGCAGGTCAGCAAGGATGTTGTGAAGCAGGAGGGCTTGCCCTGCTGTGAGAGCTCCACTGGCAGGCCAAATTCTGGCTCCTCCTTCCTTCAGCCTCAGCCTTTGGTGGAGAAAACACCTTATCCCTTAATCAACTCCTAAATTCCCCATCTTAGGGCTGCCAGATGTTTCGACGAAGGTATTCATGAAACGATTCCTCTCTGCTCTTCAGAAATGTGCTTTGGGCTTTGAAGAAGCTCTGAGTGCCACCTGCTGGAGTGTGCCCGGCCGGGGAGCCTGTGGCAGGGCAGCAGGGGTGCCTCTGGGCCCCGCCACTTGCTCAGCCCCTTTCTGGTGGTGACACAGCCCAAGCTGCACGCCCTGGTGCCCTGCCACCGCGCTCTGCTGGGAAATCCTGTGCTCTGTTACTGCTGCTCTGCTGTTTGTTGCCGGAGAGCGTTGGTATCTATTTGTAGCCTCCGGGATTTCGCAGCGTTTCCTTCCTGTTACAACTCCATCCACCTCCACGGAAGAAGATGTGGGTCATTTTCTTGCGTACAAGAGAAGTAAGCTTTCTGCTGAAAGAAGGGGCCCTTGAAAAAAAAAAAAAAAAGACAGGGTGGAACTGCTCTGAATAAACACCAAACAGGGTAAAACTGGACCGTCCTGGTTTGAGTTTTCCCTTTTTAGGGATTTGCTTATAAACCCCATTGTGGGGAGCCAAGATCGCTGCTCAGATGGGCAGCAGAATTGTTCCCGAGGGGGACCGAATTAATTTTCTGTTGAGCATTTGGCTGCCTCTCGGAATGGAGAGGAATTACCCCAAGGAGAATGACGGGGTGCTTCTAGGATGCTCTGATGCCTGACGTGAACAGTTCTGTGGCTTTTGTTCAAAGCCACGTGGAGGGAGTTTCCTGGCCTTATCCCTGCCGCGATGGAGCTGGTCAGTCGCTGCTCCCAGCTGCCGGCAAGAGCTGGTGCACAGAGGTGACAAGCAGGGTTTATGACACCAGCATTCCTCAGAAATCCCTGTGCAGAGCTCTAGCTGTGTGTCCTGCGTTTCTTTTCTCTTTCTCCCTGCCCCATTTTTTGTTTTGTTTTCCAGGAGACCAACAAAACAGTCCCCGGGGCTGGCGCGGGGCGAGACGTGCCTCTTTCCCGTAGCAGCGCTGTTCTTTCTCCGCAATCCCTTCTTGCGAACCTCGAGCCTGAAAGCTCCCTGCCAGGAATCCACCCCCCTCGTTATCCACTTATCAGGAAGTTCCAGTTGCCGAAGTCTCCGGTGCTCTTTATCCGTGTTTGTAGAAGTGACTTTGTCCAAGCCTTCCATCTTCAAAGCCGCCCTGCGGGTGGGCCCTGCCTTCCCCCACCCCGCGCGCTCGGGCTGCCTCGCGGAGGCTTTTGTCTGTCAAAACAGCCGATACCTTGTTCAGCGTGAGCTTAAAGCGTGCCAGGGCTAACAAAGCTGCCTCTCCCCACAGATCCGCCTCTGGGATTGCTCTAAGTTTCTCCCTCTTTTAAGCTCTGCCCGTGTTTGTGCTGTCCTGTTTCTCCCTCCTCTTGCAAAAGCTGATTTGATTCCTCTCGTGTCTCAGCAGGGCATGGGTACAGCTCTTCCCTGCCTCTGCAGCCTCTTTTTTATGCACCTTCCAGGAGTGAATTCTTCTGCAGCCGTTCCTGGTCTGAGGATGGATGGAAGTGGTTGAGGAGCTCAAGCGAGAGGTTGCATCTCTTCTCCGTGACTTTTCGTAGATGAGTGCTAGCACGTACTAAACTAACATAACCCTGGCTTGTAGGGCACAGTGAAAGAGCGGTCAGCTCTCTGCTTTGAGCAGGCAGCCCTGCAGCGATGCTTGGCCATGTTTTGGATGATGCTGGAGCAGGAAAACTGGAGCCCACAAGGTTTCGTACCCACGAGGGAGGCCAGATGCGGTGCTGAGGGAGCTGGGATGGCACAGGGAGCGTGGGCAGGAATTAGACCGGTTGGAACATGTGCAAGAGATCAGGACAGATTCTCCTCTTGGGCAGAAAGGTTTTTAAATCGGCTTGAGGTTTCAAATTATTATTATTTTTTTCTTTAATTGCTTGTGTGGTATGCGTAAGCACGACAGAGGTGGCTTCAGAAATTAATCTTTGAATACAACCGTGATACTGAAATGCCTGCTTGATTAGAAAAAGAGGAACTCTTGAATTCTCCAAGCTGTTTTTTAAATCATTATGATCTCGCACAATGTTCTGCTTGGCTGGACATTGGTTTTTAACTTCTCTTCCAAACTGGAGTGAGAACTACCTTGTCAAAACCCGGATTTAATACTGCTGGCTACCACTTTTCAGCTTCAAATCTGCAGCCTCCCTTGGTTGATACAGGTTGCACAAAAGCCTGTTCCAGGTCTCTTCCGATATCGGCGTTATTGTGAAATTCTCAGGAAAAGAACTGACTGTCCTTGCCAACAGCGGGGTTCAAACCCAGCCTGTAACACTCCATCTTTCTGAAGAATCTGCCCTCCTGGCAGGCCAAGAAACAGCTCCCTCCCCTACACAAGCAAGGAGTAACAGCTCCTGCTCACTCTGACCTAGCTCCTACTCTCCCCTCCCAGCAAGGGCTGGCAGAGGTGGTGGTTGGGGCGGTGACTGTGCTGCGGGTTAGCGCAGGTACACGGTGACATTTCTCAGCCTGCCGGGGCAGCCAGCTCCCAAAAGGTCCAGGAGCAGCCGCGGGCTTCTCGAGAGAGAGGCGCGGGTGGGAGGGCAGGTTTCCTGTGGGGGTAGCTAGCGTCGCCTGCCTCGCTTTCCTGGAAGTTAGTAGATGGCAAGAAAGCGAGTTAAAATCTGCAGCTGCTGCTACGACCATCTTGTTGTTGTGGGCAGCACTTCCTCTCGTGTCAAAATGGCTTCTGCCCTGAGAGCTGAGCGTGCTTCTGGCAAATCTCCCTCCTCTTGGTCCCTCCTGAGCCCATCTCTCCAAACAGCTCCTTGCACCCTCCGTGCTGCCTGCTGGGTCTGCTCAGACGCACGTACCACAAGCCAAAGCCCTTTGCTTGCAAGGGCACAAGCGTTGTCTCTGCTCAGGAGGGAGCTGTGCTGCTCAGGGATGGGTGCTCACGTGGGATTTCTCATGCTGGGACCAAACCTTGGTGCTCCCAGGAGCACCTGGAGGTGACCCACCAAAGGAGCGAAGGCAGAAGGAGGTGGTCCTGCTGCTGCTGTGCTAGCAAACGAGAGCAGCCGTCCGTCAGCCCTGCCAAATAAGGGCTGTGCAAGAGGGGAGCAGTGGCTGGTGAGGTTTCTTTGCTTTGTTCCCCTTTTTGAGAACCACCACCTTTAAAAAAAAAAAAAAATTGTTCCAGACAGAGCTGCCTTTGCCTCTGTGCTGCCATTGCCTCTCTGCTCTCTACAAGAGCAAAAAGCACACTTGTTTCCTGTGAAAGCTCGCAGGATCCCTTTGCTTCCCGTTTATTTCAGGCACTCTCTAGGGTGGGAGCCCCAGTTACCAGCACTTGCTGCTCAGCGGGGTGGTAATCGCTCCGAAGTGGATTGCACAAAATAACTTGATGCAAAAGTTCAGGAGCCCCAAGCTCCCGTGCCCTTGAGGCTGGCACCCTCCTGCAAACCCTCAGGAACGGGCTGTGCTGGAGGGGGCTGCACCCCCAGCAGTTGTGCTCTCTGGGCTGCAAGAGCTCAGAGGTCATCTTCATCCTGCTCCTGCTCGAGACCTTCAGGCCCAGCCTGCAGCTGAAACCTCTGCTGAGGCTTCGCTTCGGTCTTTGGGGCACGAGCCCACTGCTGGAGCGTGCTGAGATGGCAGCAGCTGCCTCTCCTCAGGCAGCAGTTCTTCACGCCATCGGCTTCGTGTTGGTGCAGCGCCGAGCCTTCCCTCCCCTCTTGCTGTGCCGGTGTTTGCAGAGCTTGGTGGGATGGAGCTGGATCCAGGCGGGAGGCAGAGGCAGTCCCCTGGGTATTCGGGTCTAAAGCAAGCGAGCAGGGGGTCCTGGTTATGGAGCTGACGTTAGGACTTGCTGGAGTTGGCCCTACAGGCTTGTCTGCTGACACAGAATCGGATTACAGCATTTTTAAACCACGCGCTGGGATCCATTTGGACCTGGCACCGTTGGATTTGGGGTGATGTCTTTTTTAGGATGTTTCTTGCTTACAGCAGGAGGTTCACACTGAGCTTACAGCCGCGTCTTGGCGCTGCAGTGCCAGCGTCTGGCCCACTGCTGCTCAGATAGCATCATCGCTTCTCCCAGGACCCGTGTGTATAGAACAGAAAGAATTGGCAAGCCCACTTCTGTCACCACCTTTTTGCTTTTCAAAAAATAGGGAGTAAGGCCTGGAAGCAACTTAAATCTGCCCTGAGAGTGTCAAACTCTGCGCGGATGCACGAGGTCACTTGGAAGCGTGACAGCAGAAGGCTCTTGTGTTGGCTCAGCCTGGCTGTTCCTTGCCCTGAGACCCACAGCTTGCCTGCCTGGGCTGCGTTTTCCTTGGATTTATGCTTCTTGCTTTAGACGTACCACCGTACAGGCAGCTAACAGATGGAATATTTGGTCCTGGTCCCTTCTTGTGGGAGCAGAGGGAGCAAAGCACGCAGTATTGAGGTTTCTACTCCTTCAGCAGCCTTTCCTATCGCGGCTGTTAGCAGCACCTGAAGTGAAGATGGCTTCTGCTTCCAACCAAGACTGCTTTCTGCTCCCTGGCTTTAGCAGAGGGACTTCAGGATGGGCCTCTTCCTTGTGGAAAGCCCCAGGAACTCAGCGCACTGTTTGTAGGTGAGAGGAGGGGCGGGTGGGCTGAGCAAGGTCCTGGCAAGGCAAAAAGAGGTGAGGATGAAACTGTGCTGCAGCTTCAGCTGGGTTAACATATAGGTCAGAAGACTGATAAGAAGAGAGGCTAGACCACAATCCAAGATACTCAGTCATGCTTTCTCACGACCACACTGAAGCAGGCCTGCCTTCTGGAGCTGCTTTAATTCCTTTCACGAGTCCTGGCTGCCCAAATGTAAGCTCCAGCTTCTCTGTTTCCCTGCTACGGAATGGTTTTGAGGTCTGTCGTGTCTCCTGTCACAGGAGGAGGGGGAGATCCCCAAGAAACAGGCTGTGTAAGCGGAAAGGAGCTGTTGGGATGCTCCCGTGAGGACACAGCCGCAGCCTGGGAGCAGTTTTCGTGCTGCAGCCCAGGGCAGCACCGCACAGCCTGCCAGCTGTGGACACTGTGAGCCTGCCACGTCGTGCAGCAGGAGCAGTCACTTCTGAAAGCAGCAAGTGTGACTCGGGAGGTGCAGAGCGGGCACGGCTAGCGGGGCTCTGTAAAACAGCAAGTGACCTCGCAGTGACACCGGTGAGACAGCGGGGTTGCTCCAGGAGCCAGCTATGGCACCTGCTTTGCATAGAAGAAGTGCAGATGGCCTCTTGGTGGGAACTGGGAGCAAGCACATGGCTCGCTTTCCTTGCAAACAGACAGGGAGAGAGAATTAATTCAGAGCCGTGGCACTGAAGCCCTCCTTCCCCTCCACGCTAGTCCCCGTGCCTGCACTGCCTGACTTGGCCACTTCCAGTTCCTCCCCCCTGGCTGCTTTAGGACACCTCTGGATGTCTGAGGGCACTGCACAGGGCAGTGGCACAGCGCAGGAGCTGACCCCGAAGCAAGCAGGCTGGATTGTGCAACCCTGTCAGCTGTCAGTGTGCAAACCTCGCCTGGGGCCTTGCAGCGGTTTCTGAAAGACCTGATGCAGCAGGATGCAGATGACCAAGCAGAGGCTGTGACACGGGGCAGGGACAAACGGGGAAAATGTGCAGAAAATGGCTCCTCCTGACCCCTTCCCTGGAGAGGTGCAAGCCTGCATTTGAACACCCGATGTACGGGGTACGTTTGGGCTGGAAACATCACTTGTGCCCCTCAGGACGCGGCAGTGTAACTGTGGGGAGAGCCAGGTGTGCTCAGCTGCTCTCTCTGCGTGCCTGTGTGTGGAATGGGACTACAGGACCCGTCCTGCTGGGCAGCCCGCTGAGATTTGCTGATGGAAGGAGCCGTGCCTGAGCACCACCAAAGTCCCCCCGTGTTGTCTTCTGGTCGCTGGTGCTGCGCAGCGATCACCACACAATGCAATTTCCCCATCTGAAACCACAGTTTCCTTTCAGCGAAAACTCCCAAAATACATCCCAGTGACGTAACTACTACTTGGGGTTCTCGTGCTCGGCTGGGTGCTGCAGAGAGCTCTAAGTTCGGAAGGCAGCTTGCAAACTATGGGAGAATAGCAGCATAAAGCTTTGGAGATGCTGAGGCTCCTCTTCCGCAGCAAGCCAAGGATCCAGGAGGCAAGTGTCGAGCTGGTAAAATATCTGCTCTGCGTGCAGTACCGTGCTGTCTGTTCTGCAGGGCGCAGGGAGAAGTCGGCGAATCGCCCGAGCTTGGAGAGCCAGACCTTGTCCAGTTTTAATTAACAGGTTTTGCTTTTGGGAAAGGCATTTCCGATGGTAAAGCTGCTTTCTAAGAAGTGTCTTTCCTAGGTGCTGCCAGAATTTGGGAATGTTTTGGGACCAGAGCATGTGTGAAGCAACAGAAATTAAAACAGCTTCTGGTTAGTTGTTGATGAATAGGAAGCGAAATGCCAAAAGCATAATCTGTTTCTAGCTCTTGCAGTTTTTTTTCTTGCATTTAGATGTGACTATATCAACCAGCAAAGTGACAAAATGCGAGCAAAAACAAACCTGTCTCTCGGCTTCTGGCTCGTAAAATCCTTCCTCAAAAAAAGGGGAAAGTGGGAGAGAGGACTTGTATTTTGAACTTGGTCTTGGAAAGAAACCGAGCGTGTCCCCAGCCCCTGGTGCAGGATGTCTGAGCCATCTGTGCAGGCAGAGCGCGGCGTTGAGAAGTTCAAAAGAAGTTGTCTCCTCCTCTGCCTCCTGCCACTTCCTGGACTCAAACCTGGTCGGCGGCCGTGGGTGTTCTTTTATTTTCCAGGAGTGGTGATTGTAATTTCCCAGCGGAGGGATCTGTGTAAGATGGCCTCCCCGAGGCCGTGGGCGTCGGAAGATGGCTGAGAGCTCGCTGGAGCAGCCTCTTGGCGCTGCTGGGGTGGACCCGCAGCGATCTGTGCCTTTGGGAGCAAAGCCAGTCCTTCCCCGGTGGGCACTGCGCTCGCTGCTCCCCGCGAGGTGTTGGGGAGCCTGAGCCGTGAGGGAGCAGGTTTCCTTCTGAGTGTGTGCCGTCCCCAGGGGCACCGTGAGGGTCTTGTGGGCACTTTTGGGCACTAGGGCTCGGGAAGGGGTTCAGCTGGGGCTCTGCTGGCTGCCGAGCACGTCGGCTTCCCCCCATGGCCAGGTGGGACAGCCACCTTGTCCCAGACCTCCCAAAAGAGACCTCGGCCACTCCTGCACCACGGCGGAGAAAGGAGGGGACGAGGCGAAGGCGAGGGCCCCCTCCGATCTGATCGAGTCCTTCCGGAGCTTAAAACCAGTTAATTCTGAGCTCTGATCTCGCTGCTTTTGCGGCTCCTCCCTGCCCTCAGGGCTGGCTTTTTCTTCTCTCGCTTCTCCATAGCTCCTGTCCTACTTTCAGACCTGCTGGCAGCCAGTGGCAGTCGCTCTGCCTCGCGCTGCGCCCACCCGGTGACATTCTCAGCGCCGTAGAGCCCTGCCAGCGCCGCGGGCTCCCACGTGTTCGGCGTGCTGACTAACGGCTCTGAAAGGAACAACAGAAGTCACAGCTCGAGTCTCTCCTTAGATCCCTTCTGTGCGCAGTCACACGCATTTTATCTCATCTGCAAGCCGAAGACACGGACCTCTCAGGGGAAATGTTTCGAATGCGATTTGATTTTTGGGGTGGTTTTTCTCTTCAAGCTTCGGCTCGTTCTCTCAAAACCAGATGAAAGCATCTAGCTGCCACAGCTTATCTACGTGCATTTGTAAAAATACAGCAGGGTAGGGATCTAAGCTCTGTCCATCCAAAAACTTCTTCCCCATCCGAGTTTTTGGGAGGAGAAGCGTCCGTTTCCTAGCTGAGCAGCAATTCTTTCCTAAGCTCCCTTCAAATGTTTCTGCCTTTCACTGGAAGGGTTCACAGAATTCTGCCTGGTCCCAGAGGCGATGTAAAATAATATTTCTAATATTGCTCAGGGACCTGTCATAGCAGCTGAGCTGCCCTTCCCTTCCCTGCCCTCGAGGGATGTGGTGAGTTTTTCTATTTGAATACGTTCCTCCTGGCTGCTCTAGAAATGCCGAGCGTGCCCTTGAGGAGAAGCCCTCTCTTCACCACTGGGGTGCCAGACTTCTCTGCCGTGCTGGATACTGGGGACATCGCTGCCAGAACAGATGCTTTTGGAGCCCGTCCAGATGTAACGGAGCAAAATCTTGTTTAGACGTTAATCAACCTGCCAGAAAGTCAGTCTCCCTCTTTGGTGGTGGTGCTCTGGTTCTTGGGGAATGCATGTATCCAACTGGCAGCACCATGTCCTTCTCTGCTGCCTGTCGGAGCCTGACAAAGGCTTTAAGAGCAGCTGGCTCCCCCCGGCTCCTCCTGCTCTTGGACCCACCAACACGGCTCAGGATCGCATCCTGAGGAGGGGTGTGCGTGGTGGGACACAACCAGGGACTGCACGCAGCTCGCCTAGTCTTACCAACCAAATTAATTGGGAAAACTTGAGCAGAGTATCACAGCCCCTCTGTGCTGACGCTCGTTTATTGTTCCGCAGGCAAAGTCAGACATCACTTGGATAGAGAAAGACCTTGAGGACTCAGCAGACAAGGTAAGAGAGCCTGCTGCAGGCGGTGCCTCCAGGAGATGCGTGCGTGCAGTTCACACTCGGTGCCATGGCAGGTGGTCCCCGCAGCCTCACACGGGCACATGTGCGAGGGCGTGAGCAGAGCTCACAGGGACCTCAAAAAAAAACCAACCTTTCCTCACAGCACGCACCTAGCGCCCCGTCTCAGCTAGGTGGAACTGCTAATACAGAAAGCAGCGATTAGTCACCTGCTCACATGACATCCTAGACTTGACTTCATCCTCCTCCTCCTTCCTCCCCACACCGAACCCCTTTCCGTGCTGTCACTTTTGTCTCCTGCAGCTTTCTGATCTTGTCAGCTTGCTGGGGCGGGGGCTCCAGCGCCGTAGCTACATGGGTGTACCGTGCCTTTTCCTGGCCGTGTTTTACGGGCTCTGCTCCCAGGGGCTGATAGCACGTAAAATTGGCGTGGTCGGAACAAAATTTATCAGATCTTCGAGAAAGGGCACTGGGTTTGCGTGCTGGTTGGGTGCCTGCAGCTCCTGCGTGGTTTCACCGAGCAACGTAGAGCTGCCTGGGAAGTGGAAGCTCGTCTGCGGACGGGATTTCTGCTTCACTGGGGCTGTGGCTGAGTGTAGTGGGTGTCAGGAAGAGCTGGGTCTCGCGAGGACTCCTGTTCATAGCTGTGCCGTGCTGTTTCACGCTGCTCTCTGGCACCTACTCAGCCTCCCAGTGGCTTTGGACCTCATCGCCTGTTGTTGAGGTTCCCTTTGTAGAGCTGGGACCAGCTGGCTCCTGGTATGAAATCATTTTGTTATCGGTTATCAAAGAACACGGTGCAGGGCGGAGGAGGGAAGACATTCATAGTCTCTCTGGGTCCAAACCAAGATCCTCTTTTGAAACCCTGCACTCCAGAGGATTTCAGAAATCAATACTGACACGGAGTTATTTCTAATTGCAAAGGTGTGTGGGTGTCATTTTACTCATTTCAAGGGGTTTCTGTCTTATCTGCACTCTCAAGGGTGTTGCTGCAGAAGACATCTGTCTGTCCTGACCCACTGCAAAGGTCAAAGGGAAACGGGTTTGGAAGGGGAATGAGGCAAAAAGGGTTGGTTGGAAATAAAAAGGAGAAAAATAAGCTAAATACCTCTCTTCTGTCCTGCCGGTACATTTGAGCAGCAGTGCGTTCAGACGCTGTCTGCTCCAGAACTGCCTTTAAAAATAAAACGCCTTGCATGGAATTGCCCAGGGTGGCTCTGAGCTAACTCCACCATCCCCAGCAAGGACTCATGTCCAGCACAGAGCTAGCGAAGGCCTAGATGCAAACCCCAGGGATGGCAGAGGATTTGCCCATGGGATTGGTGCACACAAATCCCGCTGTGAGTGACCCATCACCCCCGTGCGAGTGCAAGAGCAGAGACGTGCAGCTTTCCTAAGTGCTGTCACACTTCTGTGTGGGGTTTCTTCAGTGTTTCTCTTCCTTTTAAAAGAGTAAGAGGTTCCCAGAATACTCCCCTGGTGTGGAAATACCCCCAAAGTGTGAGCCTGACATGAGATTTGTGCGGTACGAGGTGGAAGTCAGGCTTCAACCTAGCAGACCACGCACATTTTCTGTGTTGTTCGCGCGGAGAAACCAAAGGCGAACAAGGAGCCGTAAGAATTGTTTTTCTTAAAACCAAAACTAAAAAAAAAAAAAAAAAAAAAAAAGCCCCAACCACAAGCCCTGTTGCTGGGGAGCGGGAGCGTGAACCTGCCTCGTGGTGCGACCGAGTCGCTCGTCTCCACTGCGCATCTGCCAGCGGGGCTTTAACCACCTGCAGCTCCTCCATCCGCCAACCTCCAGCGCGCGGGGGCCTCCCTGTCCCCGGCAGCCGGCCGGCAGCGGGGCTGGGCGATGTTGAGCGGGATGGGAGAATGGAGAGGGACCCTAAGCTTCCTCGCATCTGCACCTTCCTCAAGCTGTGGCTGCACAGGAAACACCGAGCGAAGCCCTGCAGCCTGCAGCTGCCTGCTCCCAGCCAGCTCTCCAGCCCGGTCAGTATTGCCAGCCGCTCGCTCAGTTTGCCAGGGGGCTGCTTTGCTTCATTTTGGGTCGCTCCTTGCTCAGCCGAGGCTTCAGATGAGTTTTCGGAGCAGCCTGGTTTGCTTTTCTTTTTGCTCCTCGTGGAATAGTTCGTTTTGTGGTGCCGTTAAGCAAGCTTTGAAGCTGATGGTGAGAAACCTGGTGCAAGTGAAGGCTGTTAGTGCTACAGGTTAGTGGCACAAAGGTGCTTTTGTGCTGGAGACTTGTTCTGGTGCGCAGCGAAACAAGCTGCTGGAGCTGGTCTCCAGAGCTGCAGCCACTGAACTGCAAGTTACTGGATGAGTCCCTGGGGGAAGCTCCCTCGTGTCAGCAAGATGCCAAACATCTCAAAGATGTTCTCAGAAAGCTATCCGCAGCGTCTCCACAGATGCCGCTTTTGGTCGAGTTGGTGTGTGTGCGTGTTTGCTGCTGGGCTCTGGCTGGCAGGCTGCGCATGCAAATCTCTGCCTGCCGGGAGATGCAGCTGGGGCTGCTGAAACCACTCACAGCCACACAGCCGGTCATGCTGTGGGCCGAGGACAAGAGTTCCTGTGGCTGTGGTCCAAGGATGGGTCCAAATGTCTCAGAGGAGGACACGAGTGTTTATTTTAAGTGCTCCTCTCTGCATAGGTGTGTGAGGCTGCAGGGTGAATTATGCTCAGTTACACAAGTGCTGGTGCTGCATAGACTTGGTTTGTTCAAATGTCTTCATGAAGATGGCAGGAGGGGAGGGAAGAAGCCCCGGCAGCCTGCAGCCAGCCCTGTATTGATGCAGCTGCCCCTCAGGGTGTTTGGGATACCGGCTGCTCCTTTTACTGTGCCCGATGGCTTGTGTGGCTGCTTCTGCACCTGAATGCTCTGACCACGAGGCAGGTAGGGTGGTCAGAGCCCCTCGTGTGTGCTCACAGGAGCGTTCCTACAGCTCCCAGCTGGTCCCATCCCGGGTATCCCAGTGAGAGGGACAACCTGGAAGGACCACAGGAGGAGTGCGAGCCTGTGGGGTCCTCTGGGCTAACTGCTGGCAGGAATGGGAAGCTGTTTGTAACCAGCTGTCTGCCACGGGCTAAGCCTCTGAATGAAACCAGAAGTGCAAAGCGGGTGGTTTAAGCTGAGAGATGGTATGGAATGTGAGAACTTGTTGGCACGGGGGTTTTAAGGGCTAGACTGCGGTCACTGAGGTGATGGTAAGAGCAAAAGGCAAGACAACGTGGGGGGGAGCTTCTGTCCTGTCCTCGTACCTGTCTCATACACCCCCCTCGTGCTGTACCGCCGAGAGCGTGAGCTTCTGTGCCACATCTTAGTGTCTGAACGGTGCGGGATCTTGAGACAGCAGAGCTACCAACAAACACAGACCAAAGCCACTTCCTAATCTAGACAAAAGGCAAACAAGAGAGTGGGAAAGGAAGGGTGCGCGGTGCCGTCCTGCAGGTAGGCGACCACATCCGTGTGCTGGGCGCAGCCGCCCTCCCCAGGAGGTGTGCGAGGGTGGGGAGGGGGCCGGGGCTCAGTGTGTGTGGGAGGCGGAGGCTGAAGCTTGGTTCCTGTTGTTTTTAAAAGCTGCTTTGACGAGGCGGCTTCCAGAGCACGTCTCTGAATAGTTTTAGAAAAGGAAGTCTGATTTTCCCCCCACCACCACGCTTGGCAAGAGGAAAATCTAAATAAGAATCCCAGCTTTCTGGTGCTCTGTGATGGCCACACCTGCCCTAGGCTTGGAGATCAACCAAGTTTCATGCCCTTTGGAACATAATTGCTGGGCCAAATAGCAACCAGACCATGGCTAACACTGGGTAACGTGGGGCTGAAGTGCTAAGAAAGCTGGACTTGCCCTTACAAGACGTGTGGCCACAAGGGGTTTCTGGCCTGAGTAAGACTGGTGTCTGTAGCAGCGGGAAGTTGGCTCCAGCTCTCCCCATGGGCTGTAGGGGAGGTGCTGGAACAGGTCTGGAGGAGAGGAAACCTAGGTGTAGACCCACTGGCTAGGTGTGATCCATGAGAAGTAGAAGAAAAGGCACAGCTGCAAGGCTGGAGGTGTGGAAGGTCTCTTCCTGCTTGGAGGTGGAAATAGGAAGCGGCACGAGGTGCCTGGGCTTTATGCACCAGGAGGGTGGACAAGTTTTGCTGGGGAAAGGAGGTGTTTGTGCATCATCTCGCTGTCCGTGGCTGTCCTCATACGCTCCTCAGACCACTCTGGTCTAGCTTCATTGATAAGTTTATTCTAGGTACTGCTGATTAGGTCTCTTTTCCATTTTGTTTCTTTTTTTCTTTCTTTTTTTTTTAATAAAAGAATGTGTTTTAAACAAAACATGTGCCAGAGACCTTGGCTTCCCCTCAATCTTCTTGAAGGCTTGAGTCTGTTAAAAAGCATCATCTGTATGTGCTGAAGATGCACTAAGACTTATGTTGCAGAGTTGCTCAGATTGCTGAGCAGATGGGCTCCAACATGTCTGATTTTTGCCAGCCCTGGCCGTGTTTTGACAACAGTGCTGTATTTTTGTGTTGTGGGATTTTTAGTGGCATAAACACTCCTGTTTTTGCCACCAGTGCCTTAAAAAGGAAGGTGCTTTTAAGCACTCTTCTGAAATGCAGTTCAAAGAAAGGAAAGGACAAGGGAGCGTAGCGTTTGGGGAGAATGTGGGATATTTAACAAGGCTGCCTAGTAGAAGCCTACTGGTGACTTATTTGTTCCAGATGTTGAAGCCAGGAGCTACCTGTGACAAGCACCAGCTTTTATGGTTCTCTCAGATGTGGTTCCTGTGAGTCTGCAGCTACAATCCTTGTTCCTTACTTGGACAAGGCTTTTTTCCCCTTGTTCAGGAGTATATTCCCAATCAACTGTGTCCCCTCTTTTTCAGGGTGAAGGCGTTGTGAAGGAAATCAACATCACGCACCATGTGAAGGAGGGCTCTGAGAAAGCCGACCCTTCCCAGTTTGAGCTTCTGAAGGTTCTGGGCCAGGGCTCTTTTGGCAAGGTGAGCTGAGTTCTTCCTGTGCGTCATGCCAGATAAGTGATCTTCAGAGAGATGACAAAAGGGACTGTCCCCAGCGTAACCACCTTCCTGATTCTCACCAGATCGTGGCTAAGGAGAATCTGACTGATAAGCCCACTTAGCAAGTGGCTGCTTCTAATTTGGAAGGCAGCTGGAGAGATGCCTTCTCATAAAGGCCAGGCTGTATGACCAGAGCTCCCCTGTAAGTCTTTTTTCAGATGATCAGGAGGAAAGAAGTAGTATCCTGCTTGTGAACGCAGGTGTGGCACAAGGCAGAGGGACCTCCTGCAGCCCTCTAGCAGGCTGCCAGACTGCTTGGTCGCACTGAGGACATGGAGGGCTGGGGCTTGCCCCTCTCTTCTCAGAAACGATGCTGTGAAACAGGGCTGGGTTTGGCCCCTGTTTACAGTCCAGTTTCCCTTCTGTGAAGGGTGAAGGAAGTAGCCTGTAACTCTTATCTATTTCAAAGTTCAAGCAGTCCAGGTCTTTTTGCAAGACCGTCTGTTCCCACATTAAGTCTTCAGCTTCGTTTCACTCAGTTGCCATCACCAACAGTGAGGGCTCATGCAGCAGCAGCAGTGGGCTTTACTGCAAAGAATGGCAGAGGTTTTTTAAAGCTGTCTAAAACCAGGCAGTACGGCACACCAGGGAAGGGAAGGAGGTAAAAAAAAAAACAGCAAGGATTTCTGAACAGCGAGTTGCTCTTGCTGTCAAACTGGCACGTCACCAGGAGGCTTTGTGGTACATCAAAACATCACGGTGAGTCTCCCGGGATGTTGGACACCGAGTGGCAGGAGCTGAGAGTAGGTGGGGTGACTTCTGTAGTGGTTGCTTCAAGCTAGGAACACGAGGCTGCTCAGGACACTTAGTCACAGCTCCCAGGCATCAGTCACAGCCCCATGATAACTGCAGGAAGGAGCAAGAGGTGTGGAAGCCTGGTGGAGGAAAGTGCAGAATAAAAGCATGAGTGCTGTAATGGCTGGAGACAGGGTGTGAGACATCCACACACAGCACTTCCCTGAAAACCTCATGGGGTTTGCCACTCTGGGAGGCATCCAGCTCCTGGTGCTAATGTTTAGTGCTTAGCTCGTGTGTTCTTCTGCCTCAGGTTTTCTTGGTGAGAAAAATAACACCACCAGACAGCAACCATCTCTATGCCATGAAAGTGCTCAAGAAGGCAACACTGAAAGGTAGGAGAGTCTTACTGTGATGCTCTTTTCCTCCATGTCCTAAAAATGGATGGCAAGTGGCACTGGGAAAATGTCACAGCAGTCACTGCTGGCCCTGGGGTGATATGGCTGAAAGAGAAGTATCTTCACCTCAGTCAGAGGTAAAGATACCTTGTCTTTCTGTATCCAAGAGACCACTGTTGCAGTGCTGGAGGTAGAAAAGATCTGCATCAAACCGCCTGATCTTTTTAGGACTAGGGGCAAGGCTGGTGCTAGGGTACTGTGTGCCTTTCTCAGTGCCTGAGCTGTTCCTCTCCTTTCCCACAGTGCGTGATCGTGTAAGGACAAAGATAGAAAGGGATATCCTGGCTGATGTAAACCATCCCTTTGTGGTGAAACTCCACTACGGTGAGTGAAAAACCAGCTGGGACACTGGGAGAGGGTACCTAGCTGTGCTTCCTGCCCGAGGGCTGCAGCCCTGAGCAGACACTGACTGCTTTTAAGCACAATAAAGACTCTGCTCCAGGTGTGCCTGCTGTGAGCAGGTAGAGAAGCATGAGGCAAGTTGGAGGCTGCTGAGAGATTCTCATGGTCCCTAACAGGTTTCAGATGCTGAAATGGTGAAGGGGCCTTTATCAGTCTGCATCCCTCACTGGCTGTGCTGCTCCAGAGCCTTCACAGTCCCCTTAAAGCAAATCTTTCTCTGGAAAGGCCTTTGGTCTCCAGCCCATTCTAGCAGTTGAATGGGGAACAGGGCATTGACCAGGAGAAGAGGTTTAAACATCAAACCCTTGGGATTAAAATATTAATTCAGGAGAAACTGAGAAAGCAGAGTTAACTGGTCAAGCCAGAGTAGGGCAGGATTAACGCTCTGACTCTGGGGAAATTGAAGATGCCTTCTTTCCCTGTAAAATGACCAATGTATCTCTCAGTAGGGCATCGCTGGTGGCAAGGGAACAAATCCTACATAAAATGACACTTTTGTGCAGTGCCAGGGTCTTACTGGTGAGCTTCCCTTAAAACATTATGGGCAGGCTATCTCATTTACCCCAAATAATTAGCCCTACCTGTGTGTAACCTACAAACAATGGAGGGCATCTGCACAGATGAAGCCACTGGGATTTAAGTGATTACTGTAACACCACTGAGCTTTCTCTGAGCAGAGGGGTCTGATTCCTGCTCTGGCTTGTGTTTCAGCATTCCAGACAGAGGGGAAGCTGTATCTCATCTTGGATTTCCTCAGAGGAGGTGACCTTTTCACTCGGCTTTCCAAAGAGGTGGGTATATTCTGGCATCGTGGTGGGTTCCTGGGGCTCTCAGTTCACATGTGCTTAGTTACCTGGAGAAGCGATTGACTCCTGCAGAGTCTTTGAGAGGGATAAAAAACCTCCAACCTGCTGCTAGCCCACAGCTGGCAGGAGGAGAGGATGTCTCAGGAACCCTGTCCTCTGGCAGAAAAGCACCAGCACAGAGGCAGCTCTCACCTCCTCAGAGGCTTCTGCCGAGCATCACATTAAGAATGAAACCAAGCACGTGCCGTGTTCTGCTGCGGTGTTGTCTAGATGTGTTGTTTCACTGGGACAGGGTGAGGACACGAAACGGGAGGGGCAGCAAGTTGTGCCAGATGAAGCCAACTGGGAACATAACCTGGTTAATATAAACATTGAGGGGTTTTGTTATTTTTTTTAAACTGTCTGCTACCTAGCAACCTTGTTTGTTTGAGTATTGATGCTCAATTGATGCTCTAGGGTGGAGGGCAAAACCTGTGAAACTTTGGTCTGAAAAAGCAGAAGGGAGAAATATGGGTGTGAAAGCAGCTGCCTGGGTGCAGCTGAAGTGGTCCTGCTGCCAGGGTTATAACCCCGGTGCCTGTCTGCTTCCTCTCCCTTACCACAGGTCATGTTCACGGAGGAGGATGTGAAGTTCTACCTAGCAGAGCTGGCTCTGGGACTCGACCATTTGCACAGCCTGGGAATCATATACAGGGATCTCAAACCGGAAAAGTACGTGTGGCACAGCTGAGCCAGGGATCCGAGTTCAGTCCCGAGCCCGCTGTCAGAACCCAGCCTTGTTCTGCACAGCCAAAGCTGACTAACGCCCCCAGGCCAACCAGATGGGAGGCAGCAGAGCAGATCAGCAAGGCTCTTGCTCCTCACATCAGCAGTTACGGCCAGGAGCACTGTGGAGGCAGCATGTGTGCACCACATGTCTGAGCATTAATCCTGAGCCAGCTCTGGGCTCCAGCTTAAGCAATTGAGAGCCCTTGGAGGGAAAAGGCACCACACGGGGCCTCTGAAGAGGTGCATAGCAGCTGCATGACTCGGTTGTTCTTACCTGGGATATGTGGGGGATCAAAGGTGCTGTAACCTGCTGCCTCATTTGTTCAATGGGAAGTTGAGTGTATAGAGAGAAGGGGGCTGCTTTCTCCTGCTTATGCTTTGGTGATGGAGTTTGAAGTGCTGGGGTTGGAAGGAACAAATAACTTTCTTCTCTGGAGTTCTAGGAACATCTCTGATCAGCCTCCAAGGCATGTGCTGGTTCTAACCAGGCTTTTTGCAGATAATAATGTTGTTTTGTTTTGTTTTTCATCTATGTTGCAGCATCCTCCTGGACGAAGAAGGACACATCAAACTCACAGGTAAAGCACTCCACAAAAACACTGTGCTCCAGCAAGCCTGGTTCTTAATACAGAGCTTTGCTTCGACCTCTCCACTCTGTCAGAGCAGATGGGTACATGCTAATGGTTTTTCTCATACGTAGATTTTGGCTTGAGTAAGGAGGCTATTGACCACGAGAAGAAAGCCTATTCCTTCTGTGGGACGGTGGAATACATGGCACCAGAAGTCGTGAACCGTCAGGGCCATTCCCACAGTGCTGACTGGTGGTCCTACGGGGTCTTAATGGTACGTACCAAACCGTGCCTTCAGAAATCTGGCTGCTCAGCAGCTGCTCAAGAGCTCTGAAATCCCCTTGCATGATTCTGCATGTCTATGAGATGTGCTGACCTGGGGATGTTCTCAGCGCTCCCTGGAAGGACGCTGTAACAGGCTGCTCAGGCAGTGTGGGCTCGCAGCCAGGCATGCCCGTTTCTCAGGGGATGCAAAGCTCCTGTGGCTGTCCGGGTGCTGGGCTGTGCAGCGTGGGGTGCACGTGTGGGCATCCGTGTCAGCCCCAGTGCCGGGCTGGTGGTTGCTGTGCGGATCTGGTGCCACCATCTGGCAGCTGCTGAATCCAAGGGCTCCTAGGAGCAGGCGCTGGCTTGAACATATCCCTGCTACGAACTGATACCAGGCTCCCTTCTGAGAATATGATGTCTGCTATCTTACTTCAGAGCTAGGCTTTTGATCGCTTACAAGGCTTTTTCTAGCTTTGGAGAATTCCCTGCTGAAGGTGTAACGAGATCTGTGCAGCCCTCAGACTTGCTCATACGTGTGACCTCCCCTTGTTCTCTTTCCCTCCCAGTTTGAAATGCTCACTGGCTCGCTGCCGTTCCAGGGGAAGGATCGTAAGGAGACAATGACCCTCATCCTCAAGTAAGAGGAGTTTCTCTTCCGTGTGTGTATAAAGAGGGCAAGCTTGCTGCTCTTCCTCTGAGCATGTTGCAGTTTGGGGCTTCTCACAACTTAATGGCATTACACCGCGAGTGGTTTGGTATCAACAGTTAGTTTGAAGGGTGCAGTATAAAATGCCAAACAGATTGTTGTACTTTCAGGGGTGGAGGTACTGCAGTTGGCTTGTGGGTTGACTTCTTTAAACCTGCAACTGATTGCATAACTTCCCCTCTAGAGCAAAGCTGGGCATGCCTCAGTTCCTGAGCTCTGAAGCACAGAGCCTCCTGCGAGCCCTTTTCAAAAGGAATCCAGCCAACAGATTAGGTAAGACATTTTTTGTTTCTGAATACACCTGATGCTGTATCTGGGCCTCTCACGTCCTAGTGGGTCAGCAGCATGTTTGCACTTGTGCTGGGTTAATGGGCTTGGTTCATTACAGCCAGGTTCCCCGTAATACCTGGTTGTGTTGCATACGTGCTAATAGCCTTCGCCTTGCTGGTGGTCCTGATTAAACATTTCGTGCTCCACGGGTGTCTCTTTCAGGTTCTGGTCCAGATGGGGCAGAAGAGATAAAGCGCCATCCTTTCTACTCCACTATTGACTGGAATGTGAGTATCAGGAATTCAACAGCAAACTTCCACGCCACACAGCACCAGTGCTGCGCCTCTCTTGACTGGAGTAATTGCAGTTCTGCTGCTTGCAGCCTCACCAGCCATGGCAGCGCTGCCAATCTGTGTTCCCATCTATTTTAATTATCCTTCCTGAAACTACAGTGCTGTTTGCCATGCAAGTAACTGTCTCATACCTGAGTTGCCTATGATCTCAACCTAAATTTCCTGATTTCTCAGAAGTAAGGTGCAGGTTATAGCTGGGGTTTGGCACAACAGGAGTTGCCTTGCATGGAGTAGGAAGGACTCAGGGAAACTTTTCTGGCCAGGCGATGCGTTGTTCTGTACAGAGAAGCAGGGCAATAACTGAATCTGCATTTCCCAGTTGCTTCTGGCCAACTCCCTGCTTTACCATGGAATTTTATTTCTTCCCTGTTTTCCCTTACTTCAGAAGTGATTTTGAAGAGCAATCTTTTAATGCTTTCGAGGCACCCAGCAAGCTGCTAGAATGAACCTCCAGCATTGCTGTCAAGCTCATTTCAAATTTTTGCTAGAAGAAGCAATTTAAAAAGGATACTCGCGGAGGTGCTGGGATATGGATGTCCTCCTGGGGCATTTCCTCTGGCTGTCCCTGGAGGCACATGTGACAGCAAAGCGTTAATGGTGGTTAGGAAGCAGTAGAAGGGCCTGGTGAAGTAAATACTTCATGGATACTGCTTTTGGAGTGGGGCCAAGTTGCACATAGAAGACTTCTTTTTTTTTTTTTTTTTTTTTTTTTCCCTTGAATGCTGTATTGTGGGTGGTAGAAATTCATAGTATTTCTCCACAAACTGACTCAAAAGTACCCTCCTGGCAAAGAAGTCATCTCCCAGACTGCTGAGCTGTAGTTAAATACAAAGTCACGAGGCTGCTTCTGGTTCTGCAAAGTCTCTTAGCCTCTCATTCCTAGCAGCTCTTTGCACCCTTCTGAGTGCACTGACCTGTCAAAGCACTTTCAATCTGCCTTTACTTTGCAGAAGCTGTACCGAAGAGAAATCAAACCTCCCTTCAAGCCTGCAGTAGGCCAGCCTGATGACACCTTTTATTTTGACACAGAATTTACATCACGTACACCAAAAGGTTTGTATGAGTTCATGCAGCCAAAGCTTCCTGTGTGGAATAATACTGTACGGATTATTATGGGACTGCCTATGCCGTTAGCACAAGGTTTGCCTCCTTTTAGTGCTGCCTGCTTCAGGTAGTGGCAGCAGTGAGGAGTGCTAGCTGTAGACATGCAAAGTGTTATTGGTGAGCTCAGAGCTGCGTGGTATGGCTTTTGTCTGGAATAACCTCAAGAGGAGCTGTAGCTTCTGGGGAGCAAGGGGAAGGCTTCTGCTTCCACACGGCCAGCCCTTCTTAAGTTTTCTTTCAAATCCTGTTGCAGATTCCCCAGGCATCCCCCCTAGTGCAGGGGCCCATCAGCTCTTCCGAGGCTTCAGTTTTGTGGCGACAGGATTGATGGAGGATGGCAAGGTGAAACCTGCCCAGCCCCCTCTGCACTCAGTGGTACAGGTAAAAAGTGGGACAGAGGAGCAACTGTGCTGAAGCTTCAGTAACTCTGCAGAGAACTCCAGAGGGGGGTTGCAGGACCCGTGTGCTGTTTGGAGCAGGGCTAAAGGAAAGCCTGCGACCGTGTTATTCTGTTTTGAATTCTTGCATCCTGTTGTTCTTTCTTTTCTATCGACTGTCATGGGCAAAGGTCAGCAGGGCACTTCGAGTCTGTTTGCTTTCCTCTCTCCAGGCGGACCCGTGCTAGTGGGAGGTCTGTGCAAACGCTTGCAGGTTGCAAGGTGCCACAAAAATGCACCATGCTAGATGCAGATAGCGTTAGCCTACTGACCTATATTTGCCTTGTTCTCTTCTCCTCCCTCTTCCCAGCAGGGAGGAGAAGCTGTGGGATGTAGCAGACAGCAGTCTGTCAGTTTGCTCTGCGTTGCAGTTAACTCATTGAGTTGCACAAACTGTTCCCTGAACTCTCCCAGCTCATCTGCTCTCCATTCTCCTGTTGCAGCAACTGCACGGCAAGAATGTCCAGTTCAACGACGGCTACGTGGTGAAGGAGGCAATTGGTGTTGGCTCCTACTCAGTGTGTAAACGCTGCATTCATAAAGCAACCAACATGGAGTACGCAGTCAAGGTTTGAGATTCACACTCTAAATTGAACTCCCCTGGTAGATTTCTGTTCATCCCCACAATGACCAAAATAATACCAAAGAATAAAATTGCCTTCCCTGCTTGTGTCGGGCCTAAATGTATAATTTTTGTGCTTGTATACTGCACAAGCTTTTTTTATCTAGAAGTAGTGGGGAAACAGCGTTCCCCTCTCTCACGGAGGGAGGACAGCTCTTGCCTTTCTTTGCAAAGCTTGCTGTGGCTATGCCAGATCTTAGCAGATAACCTAGACATAAACTTTGGGGTCTGGGGACACAAAACCATTGAAGCAACTGGGGGATTTCTTGCACTTATTGCTACAGAGGGCAGGGGACAGGGAATAGATATAGTACTATATATCTGCAGCACTCTAAACATTCAGCTGCTTTGCTCTGTCCTGGCTGCTTCCCCATCCAGTTGTTGCTAATGCTTGTCTGTACTCGTGCAGGTTATTGACAAGAGCAAGAGAGACCCTTCCGAGGAAATCGAAATCCTCCTGCGATACGGGCAGCATCCCAACATCATTACCTTGAAAGATGTGAGTGTAACTTGAATGACTTCTCATGTATATGTTTATATGTTTATGAAGTGCAGACCAGTCTGCAGGGCTCAGAATGCAGCTCCAGCATGGGCAGCCCAATGGCACTGCTCCTTGTATCACTTTGGGGTGGGGAAACATCCACGCAGTACAGATCCCACCGCTGCACTGTGGGCTTCTGTCTGCTTCTTGGTGGTAGAAATACAAAAGGGAAGCTTGTGAAGCAGTTTTTGATTAACCCCCTCCATATTTGCTTTGCTAGGTTTATGATGATGGGAAGTATGTGTATCTGGTGACTGAGCTGATGAGAGGAGGGGAGCTGCTGGATAAAATCCTCAGACAGAAATTTTTCTCAGAGAGGGAGGCCAGTTCGGTCCTGCACACGATCTGTAAAACGGTGGAATATCTGCATTCTCAAGGGGTGAGTATGGTTACATCTGTTTTCCTAGGCAGCTGCCGGGCATTGCACTGCACTTCCTCTCCTCCAGGGAGTAACTGTGCCTGTCAGGACTATTGTTTCTTGTGTTGCTGTCTTGGCAAGCCAGATGTGGGGCCAGAGCAGGGGCTGAGTATCTTGATGCAGCTCCAGCCCTATGTTTTCTTGGGGTATGAGAATGGCACTTTCTTCTCTCCGCAGGTAGTTCACAGGGACTTGAAACCCAGCAATATTCTCTATGTGGATGAGTCAGGGAACCCTGAGAGCATTCGCATTTGTGACTTTGGCTTTGCCAAGCAGCTAAGGGCTGAGAACGGCCTTCTCATGACTCCTTGTTATACTGCAAACTTTGTGGCACCCGAGGTAAGCAACTTATGGACTTCAGTGGCTCTCACTTCCCTCCCCAAGACTGTTCTCTTTCTGCACAGATAGGTCTAACTCCTGCCTGTTTTGGCATATTAGGTAATAATAGGTAATTACAGAAATAACAGCACTTGGAGTACTGAACAAATGTGGGGGCTTCAGCGCAGTTGCAGTGCAGTCCTCCAGCTTGCCCTGTCCTTACCTCTGCAGCTGCTGGGGGCTTTGCTTAGGGCAGTGAGACTTTAAAATCCAGTGATTTTTGTAGGCTGCTTCTCTTCCTGATTAACTGACCTGTCAAAAGAGGTGGGGTTATTTTCCCTTTGTGTGTCTTGGTGTGGAAGAAAGAAAAAGCTGAGAAGCAATGGAACATACATGCAGTGTCACCACATCGTAACTTCTTTCCCGCTTGTCATTTTGATGTGGCTGGGGGGTTTCCTCTGTTCCATGAAGCCAAGGTCTGATGGGAATGCTGACCTTTAGTCCCTGACTTAGCTGTTCAGTAGGGCTTTAGAAGCTTTGCATACAGACTACATGCAGGGGTCACGCCGCTCTTTGCAAGCTGATAGGAGCTCAACGACAAGAGCTAAACACTTTTTCTCCTTTGCTTACTCTTTCCAGGTACTAAAGCGGCAAGGCTACGATGAGGGCTGTGACATCTGGAGCCTGGGAGTTCTCCTTTACACAATGCTTGCAGGGTAAGTGCCTCCGTCGTGTTGGAAGGCAACAATGGAGACCGATGCCCTTGCCCTGAGCCGTGCTCTCCTCGTGGATTACTGCTACCTGGAGTCCCTCCTTGACCTGGGTACAGGACAGTAACTCACACGCTTGTTCTCTTCTCCTCAGCTGCACTCCATTTGCAAACGGGCCCAGTGACACTCCGGAAGAGATCCTGACCCGAATAGGCGGGGGGAAGTTCTCTGTCAGTGGAGGCAACTGGGACACTATTTCTGACTTGTCCAAGGCACGGTTTGATATTCAGCTGCATCACATTAAAGGGTTGGGGTCAGGCACGGCCAGTTGCTGTGAGGCGAGTTCAAAGCAGGTTGGGGAGGGAGGGCAGAAGGGAGAGGAGAAAGGCAGCGGCGTAGCTTCTACCCCATCCACAGCTTCCCCATAAACAGCTCAGCAGTGTGCCTCTGCCTGCTTTGTTCTAGCTCTGGTTGTGAATATTTGCATGCAGCACCAACCTCATGCTTGAGCCATGCTGGGTTTGTTGCTGTGTTATACCTCCCAGGCCCACTGGGAACATATTTTATACAAAAGGGGATTGATGTCTGGGGTCCTTAAACTTGGCCTCTGAATTTAAATCCTAATTTGGGAGCAGGTGGGTGGTATTTTTTCCTTTAAAGTGTGAAGTCTTCTCAAGTCTGACTTTCCAAACAATGCCTTTAGGATCTGGTATCAAAGATGCTTCACGTAGATCCTCACCAGCGCCTAACAGCCAAACAGGTCCTGCAGCATCCGTGGATAACTCAGAAGGACAGCTTACCCCAGAGCCAGCTGAATCACCAAGACGTTCAGCTTGTAAAGGTACAAAATCTGCGCTGGGTTCCTCGTGTACCTTGGGCTCTTTGGAAAGCAGTTGTCCTGCTAAAACCTTGGTGATAGCATTGTGGGCAGAGCAGGGTGGAAGGTCGTAGAGCTCTGGGCCAGGAGAAGCAATACAGAGCTTTTTTAGCAGGAAAGCTTGGGAAGAAGGTTCTTTAACTGCATGTCAATAAGGGAGGGAGATTTAAAGGAAAAAGAAATGCTGCTGGCTTTGTTTGGGGATGTGGCAACTCTGCTCCTTCATCTTGTAAAGCCTCTTCAGCATCTGAATGACTTCTTGTGCCTTCTCTCCAAGGGGGCGATGGCTGCCACCTACTCTGCACTGAACAGCTCCAAGCCAAGCCCCCAGCTGAAGCCCATCGAATCTTCCATTCTGGCACAGAGGCGGGTGAAGAAGCTTCCTTCCACCACACTGTGAAACCGGGGCAGCCTGCAGCAGCGCGGTGCAGTGCGGTCACCAGACTTTGCACGACCTACTGAAGACGGGGGGCAGGAAACTGGGTAGTCAGTGCCTGCAAAGGAGCTCCCTCGAGGACTTTTTCTCAAATCCACGTCAAGGCCAAGTGCCTTCCGCCCCGAAAGACTTGTTCCTCCTTGTGTGGACTGATCTTTGCTGAGAGAACTTCACTGTAAAACTTTTTTGAAGTGTAAATTGTCAATTTTTAAAGACATCCATCTGTGTATATGAGAACTAGAATGTATAACTGATGTCAAGTGGCACTAAAAAGCAGCTCTGATTCACCCTTTCCCGTGTAGGGCCAGATACTTGTTGTAGCTACATCATTTCTTGGAATTGATCTGTTTCAACGCCAATGCAGCTGGAAGACTACAGAATGTTTGGGTTTTTAGGCTTTGGGTTTTTCCTCCCTTAAAGCTCTGGCTGCCCTTCCCAAAGTCAAACTTGCAGCCTCCCAGCCAGCAGCACTTGTGTTTGTAAAGACCTTCCCCCCCCTCTGCCTCACTGTGCGTGTTCAGAGTGTAAGGTCGGTTTTCAGACTCAGTTTCTTCCTTTTCCTTCTGCCCTCCCCTGGGCCACGCAGCAGTTCTCTGAACAAAATAAACCCCGTGTTTTCCAGACCCTCCTGTAGATGCTCAGATCTCCGGAATACCTGCTAGGTTTGGCTCATCCCTTCCCCCTGCCCTCCTGTCTTCATGTGAGCTCATCCCAGGGCTCCCTGGGGATCCTGGCGCCCAGGCAGGTGTGGACAACAAAGAACCTTAACCTCAGCAAAGCTGGGGCTTTGGGCTGGCTCTTACCCTCGTTGGTTTTCCTTTCACTCTGCAGGAATCTGTGAAACAAACCATCCTTTTTTTTAATTTAACTTTGTTCTACAGCTGGTAACTCAGGGTTTCTTTCTGAACTGTACAATAAACGTGTCACTCAGTTGATGTTATTTTACTGACTGACTTCTAGCTGCAGAATAAGCGACCCCAGCCCTCTCCCCCTGTCATGTGGGGATAATGACTCTTGGCTGCCTCTTGGGAGAGCTGCAAAGCTTTTTCATCTGGCCCTGTGATGAGAAAACCAGCAGTGCTGTAGTTGGGCTGCGTGTTATGCCACCTTCCCTCAGGTGCAGTACGTCACTTTGCAGCGGGAAATAACTAGAATTAATTGTGGAATAAGGCAGTAATCAACATGAAAGGTGGCAGGATGTGGGCTGTGGAGGGGAGCTTCTCTCAGGACATTTTAACATTCATAGAAACCAATGCTTGGAGGTAAACTGTGCTAAAAATGTATTCCAGACCCGTTCTCACTTGCAGGGAATTGCTAGAACTCTCCTGGCTCAGTGGTGGCTGTTCCTCGGGAGGAGCAGGAGAACTATGAAGACTGCAGGTGCTCAAGAATGCGACCGAAGTCAGTAAATGTTCTCATGAATTTCTCCTACTTTGGCCTGGTCATATAATGAGAGGGGACACTTGCTTGTTGCTTTGTCCTTTTGCTTAGTCCTGGTTGACTCTAAAATGGAGAATTCAAAAAAAATCTCTAAAATGTACAGCTTTCTTCTTCCTCCTCCACCCTTACCCAGGCAGGTCCTGTTTTACTCTGGAGCAGCCAGCGAGAGGCTGCAGTAGGGATTCTTTCAATATTTATTCCAAGTGCTGTCCTAGTGCCCAGTGCCTCTGAGAGGAGAAGGCCAGTGTCAGTGCGTGCTCCATCCCCTCACCGGGATTGCTGCAGCCCCCAGCAGAGCTGGATTTAATGCTTTAAGGCTGGATCGATGCCCTTGATCTGCCTGTGCTGGGTTTACTCTGCTGTGCTTTGGGAGTCAGCGAAGATAAATTGATGGAGTGGCATCTGTTGTAGCAGAGGTGTTTGCTCTAATACACCCAGTGGTTTCCTTGCATCAGAGGGGCTTGTCGGGGATAACGGGACTTTGTGCTGAAGGCAGCAGAGCCCTGGCTGCGCACGTTGCCTTCCCTTACAATACCTGCTCCTGGCACGGCGCTCGTACTGCTGCCAGTGAACCTGCCTTACATTTACCGCTGTGTGCTGACTGGTGCCAGTGGCAGCAAATGTTGGGTACCTTAAACAAGCGCAGTCGCTAGAAATGGCTTTGTGTGGAGCCTGGCTCAGTCTCTGTGGGTTGAAGCAGGCACCGCAGGAACTTTTTGGGCTGTTTCCTTTTGCCCTGTTTTGGGCTTCAAGGGCTGGTCTGAAGCAGTCGGATGGCAGCGCTGGTCAGGACAGTCTCAAACCAAACGTTCCCCCCTGCTGGAAGGGTAGGCTGCATGTCTGTGTGAAACCATACGTGTCTGAAAACCAGCCAGGAACAACGCTGCGCCCTGGGCGTAATTCTCCCTGTGGTATTGGTGCTGTGAGGCCAGCTGGGGACAGCTCCACGGTGTTTAGGAGACCAGGGACAGGGGCGCTGAGCCCTGCGGTCACAGCCAGCTGTCCCCTGGGCCCACCGGCACCACAGAAGGGCTGCCCCTTGCTCTCCGGGCTGTTTTTAGCCACGTTGTTACGAGCGATCCTTCTGTAAGTTAAAAACTAAGTTTTAATTTTTAGCTCCAAATCAACAAAGTGCTGTTACTTTTTTAATTCCAGTGCTCAATAAAAATGGACTTGTTGATCTTTCTGTGTATGAGAACTGTAGGCATTTGTATGGGCCCCCCTTTGTGGTTTTCCCCTGACAGTATTAAACCTTCCCCAAAATACAGCTGGGACCAACTGCTCTCATCTTAATTGAGATTGCGTTACTTGGGCTGCAAGTGGGGCCTGCGCTGAGCTGGAGTTCTTAAACCTGGTGGGGAGAAGCCAGCAGATGCCTTGGAGAAGCCCAAAGGGCTGCTCTCACGAGAGTTTGAGGCCATTCAGCTCAAACGTGGGTCAAAGAGGATGTGCAGGCTACCTTCCTTCTCAATTTGAACAGGGACAGCGATGTGTTTAATTTTCACACACAGAGAAATCTTGAGAAGGAAAACTGCTTGTGTTATTTCAGGTGTTTAATAGGCAACTTGACCTTTAAGATTTCGTCCTGTACGTCTATACGAAAGCTCAAGGGAGCAGAAATCCTAGAATCCAGCCTCCGATCGCTGAGTCTACCTGGAAGTATCGTGTTAATCCACAGACAAGGAGCCTGGAAATAATGTTGAGCATCTCTCTTTGTATGACTCCAGCTTTTGTATAAGAAAGGTTAAGCCTTCTGATTTGGGGGCATAAATCAGCGATGTTCTCTGTTGTAAAAGGTTGACCCAGCTGAGAGGCTGTTTTCCTTCTTCCCACTGTGTAAAGTAGTCGTGCCTTCCTCTTAATGCCACGGGACTGACCTCTGTCAAATTAAACAGAGCATAAATAAACGTATTTTGGCCTGAGAAATATTCCCATCATGAGTACTCGGGCTGTCTTGACAACTGAAGGCCGGTAACTTTCCCAGCAATTGTCCTTTTTTTTTTCATGAGATCTGCATTTTAAGCGTCAGTTTGGCCGATGCAAATATCAAGTCCCCACCTCCAAGTTAGTCCAGATAATTCTAACTTTTTTTTCCTGCATCTTTTGCTGTCTGTAGATGGGGACACAAGCCTGGGGACGGTGCAGCTGGTGGCCTCCGGGGTGCCACCACCTCCTAGTGGCAGCCCCTGCCGCCTTCCCAGAAAAGCAGGGGCTTCGGAAACGCTCGGTGGCTGTCAGCCTGTGTGACGGTACATGGGGCGGATGCTGCGCTTTCATGTAATATTCAACAATTTAATCCCCTTTTAAAGCAAAGACAACATTTAAAGTATATCAAGGTCTTCTTTTGCAAGTACACAGGGGGCTCTGAATAAAACCTTCATTCATGCTGTAAAAGCTGGAGGTCCACTGCCACTCCATTTTCTTGCCTCTGGTTATTAAAACATCAAGCTGTCTGACTACTTAAGCTCAGCTAACTTGCTGCCTTCCTCCTTTTGTGCTACACTGGAACACCTGCCATTAATACTAATTCTACTCCGGAGAGAAACTCCCTTTCAGATATGCTTGTCTGAAAATAAATTGACATGTAAAAGGTCTCTTTTGTCAAGAAGTGCATGTAAAGTGCTGGGGTAAGAAGCTGATCGCTTACAAAAGGAGCCACCGACTCTTTAAATTATGAGTGTGAAGGGGGTTATAAATGTTAAATATGGGGGGTGATGTTGTAAATGGGCCGACGTGATATGACTAGAGAAGAATCACATAGCTGCATCCTCTGTTTGTTATTAGACTTTAAGCTTTGGGGTGTTTTTTTGCCTAAACCTGTGGCAGTAAAAGTGCTGCATTGTCTCAGGGTGAATAGCTGGACTCTGTAGGAGCCCATTTGGAGAAAACTTTTTTTTTTTTTTAAAGAAAAAGTATTATTAAGAACACCTCCCTGCTTTTTAAGACACGTGACAAAAACTAAGAGTGTTGGTGACGAGTACTTTGATTCAGATGTTTAATGAGCTGCGAGGCTTCGCTGTTTTTCCTGGGACAAAAATTTGCACCACTTTCAGTTAAGAAGCAGCAGAAGAATCCTTGGGTAGTGTTTATTCTGCCATACAGGCAGCAGCGTGAGACAGCACAAGGTAAATATTTTCATTCCTGACAAAAAGAAAGGTTTTCTTTGTGCTCCTCACACCCTGTGGAGTTTATGGCTCTCTATTAAGAGAACATTTTGAAGTCTGTTCTTCGGGTCAGGCTTGGGAGTGGAAGGATGCTGCTTCAAAACCTGCTTTGATACTGACAAGCGGAGTCCGTGGTGGCGGTGGGAGAGCGTCACGCTGTGCCAGCGTCCTGCCAAAGCTGTGAGCAGCTCCAGGATCCCAGGGCTGCCGACGAGGGTTCAAGTCCCATGGCGTGGGCCTGGCTTTCAGCTGCTGCTCGTTGGCTTCTTAGGTCTTCTAGCGAAGAAATGTTTCACTTCGTAATTAAGGACAAGCTGAAAGATGTTCAGGGTTGGAAGAACAAAAGTGAAATGTGCCAATTACCCAAACCCTTCTAGCTGAGCTGGTGTCACTTCTGGTTTATCAAACAAGCACAGACTCTCGTGTGATGAGTAGCTCCTATGCTGTCTTACTTTTAAACAGCAGATGGTGTTAGAAACCTATAACAGGTGGAACCTCTTCAGTTTTATGAGAGATCAGAAGTAACAGCAATTCCTCCTTTCCCTAGGGGTAGTTCCTTCAGGAGATAAACAGCAAAAGCTGGCCATGGACTTGGGTATTTGCAGAGAAGGAAAAGCTTCTGAATCGCACATGTTCATATGAAAGAAAGCAATTCAGGTTTGACTTACTCTGGTTACAATAAAAGGAACCTGGCAGTGTTGTTCATAATTCTCCGTTAGCACCTCTAAAAGAGAGATGTAGCAGGGGGAATGAGCTGTGTTTGCTGGTGTGCCTCAAAATCCTGCTCCAATCTGCCGTAGTCGATTGGTTTCTTGTATATGATAATAGCACTTCACAAGCTTAAAGTGTTTTATAAACATTTAATTACTGCAGCATTTGACTCAAAGCCAGAAATCTCTCATTCATCTGCATCTTGCAAGGTCTGTGAAAATGATATTCAAATTACAGAATTACACCAAGGGTTGAGTTCAAACTTCACTTACAGAAGCCTCCGTTAGCTGAGATTTGTGAGCATCGCTTGTCTTCGCTTCCAGATTTGCAAAGCGAATTCCTTCCTCAGCAGTGGAAACGATAAAATGTTTTTGCATGCCTATGGATTTGAGGACTTGTGAGCACCCCAGGACAGGAGCTGTATTAAATCTAGGAGAACTCTGTGCTAACGTCCCCTCGGCCCCTGCTGTGTGAACTTCTGAGGCAGGCAGGGACCTTTACATCCAGATGAGAGCCCTGTTGGATGCCCAGTCCCTGCAGCGTCCTCTGCTGTCCTAAGCAGTAGGAAAATTGATTATTTGTTAAGAGTTGCCCTTAATCACCAAACCACTTGCAATTGTAACAGGGCTTCTCCACCCCAGCCCTACTTTTTAAAAAAGGTGGAGAGAGGCAGGCTTACAGGATGGTTTTCTGCTGCCCCATCATCTGCATGCCGTGCTCCATGGATCTGAGCCTGCTGGGAACATGCAGGCATAATGGGCTTTGTGACACCGAGTACAAGCAGCACTAGAGGTAAAAGAGCTTGGGTTGGATGAATAACTCCTGTCTGTCTGCCTCTTCCACAGCGCCTGTTTTTGTACAGCAGGATCTTAAGATGTACCACATAAAAACCTCTTCCTTTCCATGAAAAAGGGAGATGTTGGCGGGCCATACACGTGCTCTCTTGGATGTGAAGGCTTGCTGCTGGGCAGGGCAGGGGGCCCAGCTCAGACACGGTTTCCCTGCCAGAAACGGTAATTCTGACATATTTTGAGCAGCACTTCAATAAATGCCATTGCTGGCAATCAGATCCTTCCGGCTGAGACAGATCACTCGTTTCAAGGCCCCAGTCGTGCTCTCTTGGGTGAGTTTGGGCACAGGAGAGCAGCAGCTCGCGAGGAGGAACAGGAGCGGAGCAGGGCAGGGAGCTCCGCTGGTGCTTCATTAAAGCCGGCTTTGCTCCTGGCGGCAGCGCGATTTCCCCGGGCCCGCCTCCCAGTTCCAGCTGCCGGGCTCCAACGCTCTGATCTGTGCACGGGGTGCGCTGCTAATTACGGAGGCAATTCCCATGGATACCGGGAAGGATTGGCTGTACCGGCAAAAGTGATCCCAGCTGGGGAAGCGGGGAAGGAAAACGTGTTGAAATATTCGGGAAGAAACTTCAAAAGTTTCTGGAGATGGAGGTGGAAAACATTTCTGGCGTTGCTGCATCCCAACGTGTAAATCAGCATTGTTTTACAGGCTGTTCCCATGCTGGTTTACAGGAATTCATCCACTTTATTGATTCCTTTGGCTGCTGGAGGTTTTACCAGCAGAGCGGAGCTGAATTTACCCCCTCGTTACCTGCACCCACTTGGGACCGTGCCCTCACCCCTGCTCTTGTACCCGCAGGGTGCCCTCTGCTCAGACGCACAGCACGGCAAGGATCTTTCCAGAAAATGGCAAACAGTTTTTGTTTCCATGAAGGCAACACCCTGGGCGAGGCAACGCGCTCTCCGGGGAAGGCAGGCGCTGGCGGGCTGGTAATTCTGGTTCCCTCAGCGGCACGGCGCCGGTGCGCGCGGCTTCGGTACCTCCCCGTCCTTTGTGCCTCATCCTCCTGAAATGCACGGATTTAAATAACTTATTTCTGTAAAAGTTAATATCTGAAGGGTCTACTCAAGGAAAAAAGAGCACTCCCTGGTAAAAAGAGAGGGGGCAATACCTAGTCGGGGGTGGGGGGAACACTTTTTATTTAAATAAATAATAAAAGGTATTGTTGAAGATTTTTTTTTTTTTTTGCTTTGGGATTGTTTGGAGATTTTGGGGAACATCCTCACCAACAGTTCTAACTTGGATGTATTTGCTGTGATCTCCAGCAGAAGCTCAGGTACTGTTCAAGATGTTTCTGGCTTGCACAAACACAGAAGGAGCGAGGCAGCCAGCCTGTTGGGTTGGATTTCCATCCCTTTCTCATCCAGGGCACCTGCTCCCCTCTCCCTCCCCCTCCCAGTCCTCCCAGCTGTCTGTCTGTCTCATTTATGTCAATTAGAGATTCAATGCTGCCTGATTTAATTGGCCTGACTTTCCCCTCTAATAGAAGCCCCACGAAGGCAGGGCGTGCAGGCAGCTCTCTGCGGGCTGCCTGGCTGGGGATGGAGCCTGTCCCGCAGCCGGGCCTCGTTTGCAGAACACAATGACCTGCTTGTTGCTATCAGCTGCGACGGAAAGGTTGGTGACCCCTACCAGGGATGGGACCTGTGCGATGATGTTATTTGGAAGCTCGGTTAAGGAATTTGGGCAGCCACTTGCTCGCTGCGGGGCAGCCGAGGCTGAGCTCTGCCACCCGAGGTGGCCTTCCCCTGCTTGGGGGCGGCAGCTGCAAAGCTTCCACCCACTGTGTCTGGAGGTGCCCTCCCCGAGCAAGGCTGGCCGAGAGCTGCGTTTTGGGGCTCTGCAGGGAGTAAAAGCTGCTCAGGCAGAGTCTCTGCTGCCCCCCTGCTCCCCCTCCGACAACCGAGTCGCAGGAACCAGGCCTGACCTACTTCTTCTCCCTGGCTCCTCGCTTGCGTTTCCCTGACAGATTACGAGGCCCTTCATCTCCCGGCAGAAATGTGAGTTTCCCAAGTAGCCGGCCCACAGAGGCATCAATATTAAACAGCAACAGTACCATCTAGTGACATTGACTCACAGAGAGCATCAGTTAAGACGGGGACAAGGAAATGGGTGCATTAAGGAGTCTGAGCAAAGCCCCAGATGTGCAGATGAGGTCTTATCTCTGGGTTCATTTGGCTTTAGGAAGCCAACCGTGCTGGTGCCACAGCAGCCTCTCGCTGTGATGTGACGCTTCCTTGGGAGACAATCCCGTTTTTAGCCTACTGACTCCCCGCTGAACCCAGCCCTGACCCACGCTCCCTCTGCTGGTAACGAACTAATTTACTTAATGTGTTCACAACTTCATGCACACCCACACGCACGCACAACAGCAAATCCTGGCAGTAGCATGCGATGAAACTCAGGGCTGCGGCGATTTCTCGGTCCTGATGAACATGCACCTTTTTGCTCTGATGAGCCAGGAGTGAAATCTTGAATTGGATGCACGCACTAAACAGACACGGTTCTGTTACTGCATCAAAACCAGGCCTAAAACTGAGCAGAAAGGGTACACGAGCTTAAAAGGCCCACTCCAAGCAGATCTGAAATTACAGCTTCTCCTTCACAGCTGAAGGGAGGAAATCAAATTAGAGCGTTTCTCTCCCCATCAGAGGACACCAGGCCTGCTGCGGCCGCGTTACGCCGTGCTGTCGTTCAAGGCATGCAGGAGATCTCCTGGGAGGCTTCTGTGTGACCAGGGCATCGCTGCAGATCGCTGTGGCACCCGCAGGCTCTGGGATGCTCAGTGCTGAAGGGCACAACCCTTCTCAGCTGGTTAGCAGCGTGTGTGGGCGCTGCCTCTTTCCCAGCCAAAGAGGCTGTTACGTGCACCAAATGCATGGGATGGAGGAAAGGTGACCCAAAAACACCGTGTTGCTGAACTTAAATGCTAAAACGTGACAGCAAAACTATTAAGTGCCATTGGTACTTGCAGAAGAAATTGCTTTGCCATCTAATCAAACGTGTCCCCTCTTTGCTATCAAGAGCACAGCGATGCCCTAAGTCCACTCAGCCTGGCTCACGGGCTGATGGGTGCCTGACAATTTTCTGGTTTCAATTTAAACAGAAAACTAAATTAGCAAATTAATTGTTTGCCGTGTTTTTCCTCGGTCCCCATCAGCTGCCGCAGGACCTGCAGCCAATCCAGGCACCCCTCTCGCAGTCCCCAGCAGAAGGTGGAGCTCTGCACCGGGTCCTGCTATCTACCAAGTGTCAGTCATGTTAATTTTAAATTACTTTTGTACAGCTTGGTGTCAAAACGATTAAAGCATGAAAAGAAAAACTGAACCAGAGAGAGGGAAGGGTGGGGGGGAGAGAGAATGAATAATTTACCTTGCGTCTACAGCAAGGACACTTCAATTTCTTTAACTCCTCAACTCTGCAAAGCCTGAAACTTTTCTTTCCTCTGCTCAACCTGCTTACGACTCCACCTGAGCAGGTGTTCTGGATCCTCGCCGTCTGCAGGTAGGCAGTAACTGCTCGCAGCACAAAGCCATGATAATATCTGAGTTTCTTCCCAGGTAAGGCTTTTCTCTGCGCCGCGCTCACCATTTGTTGCATTCGCCAGCACAAACCCACCCACCCACCCACACGCAGACCTTTCCTCCCCTTACTGCTCGGCACCCAGCTCCATTTTCTCCAGAACTTCAGCACATCATGCTAGATAATTACACACTCAAAAACCAGAGAAATGTACAATCAGATCCCGCCTTAAAACTGCAAGAATGAGAACCTCAAGACAGCATCTGGTGTAAGATCGCAGCATAACAGCCCTGGACCTCACCGCGTCGGTTCCCCCAACTAACCTGTGTGCCTTGTAAAAACTTTGGTTTCTGCACAAAGACTGCTTTTATCTCCTTTCTTAGTTCCACCTGCGATTTCTTTCTCTTTCCAGTTACTGAACGCTATAATCAGCGGTCCTTGAAATACCATACTAAATCTAGAGGCCAGAAGAACAGCAAAAAGATTTGTAAGGAGGGCAACTTGGCATCACCTGAAAATGTAAAGCAAGACAAGTTTAGCTCCTTCTGTCAGTTTTTGTCTTCAGCTTATACATAGGAGCATTTTCTATCCATATTTCTTTAAAAATTGGGTATATTTATTTTGAATTATTTCGTCTTGAGGGACTACAAATTGCAACGAGGTGCCTTTGATGGGAGATCAGTAGCAGGGTGACAGAGCTGCCTGGGAAATGAGAGGGGCTGGATGCTCCAGCGTAATGTATCCTGCAGGATATGTGTGGGCTTGAACCGATTTGTCAAATTTGAGCACAGAAAACAATTTTGCTAATGGGTGTTTTCTGAAAAACGAGCGTGTTGTCTCGGCAGTTTGTGTTCTGACTTGTGCTGTCTTCTCGCCACCCATCCTTGGCAGGTGCAGAGAGGAGGCACCGGTGGCTTCTCCCTGCACCTCGCTCCAGCGTCGTTAGCCCGACAGCCTCGCCAGATCCCGACAGCTCGTGCGACGGGCTGAAAAGCACGCCTGAGATTTCCTCCTCCAAAACTACTCGCCCGACTTCTCTAACGTGTTTGCTTTGGCTCCAAAATCCCCCCTTCCCTTAAACCTCCTGGCTCTGGTTCTGTGGCCCGCAGGGCAGGCTCCACTCGGAAGGTGGGAAAGGCAAGCGGGCACCCCCGGAACAAATGAAGCTGCCCCGTCCCTGCTGCCCCCTTTTTGTGCTGCCTGCATGTGGAGCGTGGAAATCGCAGAGGTCTGTGCAGTTTAGGAGCTGTGACTGGGCTGCAGTGGTGCACTGCATGGGATTTCGCTTAAGCATGCAGGCATGGCAATGTTTCTCTCATTAATAGCGGGATTCCCTTCACATGGCAATGTTTCTTCAGCTGCTGACTCACAAATAAATCATTTAACTGACTTTTTTTTTTTTTTTCCCTTTCCCATTTGGGAAGCTCCTGTAAACTTCCCTCATCCTCTGCCAGAGGCCTAGCTGGAGGCTTGAGAAATGAAGAGCGGCGTCTCCTGCAGCGTGTTTCGGTAATGTCACCTCAGATGTGCTGTGGGGGAGTACCGAGCATCGCGACCTCCAGTCTGATAACCACAGCTTTCCCTCTTTCATATGCGCTTGGTGCGAGAGCAGCAGCTTTATAAAACTAACACCTTTTTTACTAGATGCTGCTAGTCCAGCCGCAGTGATCTCTGCTCACTTGTGCAACTTCTTAAATAAAAAAACACATTGTAAGCTGGAGCATTAAAAATACAGGTATAAAAACTACACCTGATGCAGTATTTATTTAAAATGTAAGCACAAGTCTCAAACATTTTTTTTTCTTTTTTTTTCCCAGTCAGCAAGGCTGGCACTTCTACTCTACCTGGCGCTGGAGAGCGGAGTGAGAGCACGAGAGGGACATGCAGTGGATTTATTACCAACAGTGCTGCTGTATTGCATCCAACTGCAAAACCTATCAGGTATGAAACAGTTTCAAATCCTAAATCGTCTGCTGGCCCGGCAGTTAGCATCATTAATTGAACAAAGTTCAGCCTGAATAAATAACAGATATAGGCTCACTCACTCAGGGAACTCTGCAGGGTGTGTGCTGCTGTCTCACAGTGCTGCGGGTTGTCCTGGTGGGATAAAGGTGCAGGAGGCGCGTTATCACTCTCACAGCTCTCGGGAATCACCAGAAACACTCAAGGGGTTAACAAGAGTGGTCAGTACTCATTTCCCTAAAAAATAGAAGACAATAAGTCAGACTAGAGCACCAAAAAGGAGGTTTAGGAATACAGCACTTTCCTCAGTTAGGAGCTCGTGCAATCAGGGAGATGCGGGCGTTTTTCTTCCTCTCCAACACTTGCATTTCCTGCCATTGGACAGTAAGAATTTGAGTTCTGCATTTCAATGTGTTGTTTTTTTTTTTTTTTTTTTTTTAAGCTTTTGATAATCCTCCGATGATAATTTAAACTATCTACCAAGCAAAGTAAGGCTTTTCAGTCCAGACCACTGAATCAATTCTTTGTTAGTAGACACTTTATCCCCTTGAAGTATCCAGGAAGATTTATTCTAATGAGACATGTAGACAAAGTGACATTTTCCCATCTCCTGCTAGCTAAAGACAAAATTGCAATTACCCCAAAACAACTAACATCAGAATCCGGTGCGCTGTTGGCTTTTCAATAGCGGCTGTTTATTAGCTTTCCCCAGGACCTGCCTTTTTTATTGAGGGGAAAAGGATCTGGAAACAATCGATTCTCAGCGAAAAGTTTTTCTGAGGGAGTTGTTTTTAATTTGCTGACTTGCTCCAAAGAAAGCCGTCTGTGTGCAAATTCGCAGATCTGCCGATGAGTAATCGGGAAGCTTTTGTGTTTTAATATTTTGATGGTAGAAGGAAAGTAACACAAGACTGACAGAATAAATACATATATTTACAGGATGTTCTGTATCGACCGGAGTACAAAGACCAAAATAAGAGAAGTGTAGCAAAGAGAGCAACCAACTAAATGCCAAATGCTAGAGGCAACCTGAGGCCTAAAACAAAGCACAGATCATCAGTAATTGGTGCTGGAGGAGCTTGAAGTCGAGAGATGTTTCTCTCTTTGTCCTGAAGATTCTCAAGAGCTGGAGGCTGGTGTTTCCAGCACCCCGTGAACTATGCAATTTAGAGCTATAACCCACGAACAAGACAGAAACTTCAAAGAGATCAGCAGGTCGAGGACAAGCAGGCCTTCTTACCCCGACACCCTCGATTTACATTTGGATTTTATGTTTGTAAAATGAAGCCACATACAAATCTAGGGATCGGTGATAAGGAAATGGAAGCTTATGAAAGGTGTCGGGCATCTCGCATCAGGAAATTTCTATGGAAATGCTTGAATGCTAACAGGATTTACGGGTATCTACTTGCTATAATTAATCTTTCTCTTCCACATAATTTCATTACACGTTGCCTGTTTCGACTGAGTACAGTCCCAACATCCCTGAAACCCACAGGTTCGGTGGAGGAAGGGTTTTTTTTAATATCTAGGAGTTGCATTGCAGCAGCAGAGAGGCTCAACAACTCCACATTTCAGGGGTGGTGAGCTCCAGGGACTGGCAGAGCTGGAGACAAGGGCTCGTAAAAGGCAACAGGCTTGAGGAGACAGAGGAAGGAAGGTCTTTAACTGTTAGGCTGAATCACTAAAGCCCGTATCTAATGAACCATACGGTATTTACTGATGCTGCATGTCCTTGTCTATTAGGGACATTTATCAGCAGGCTTGCTCCCCCCCTCCTGTTTTCCAACTTCGTTTCTTTGTGGTTTGCAGGCGTGATGTGTCTTCAGTCCTGTCTTGTTAAATAACACAAGTAGCGAGGTGCAGACCCCTGAGCCCTCTCAACTTGCTGTATAAAAGGGGCAGCGTTTTAGCCCTTTAGAGTCTCTGTTATTGGGAAGCCTAGGGTCATTAGGGTTGGAAAAGTCCTCCAAGCTCATCTGGTCCAACCGCCCCCTACCACCACCCCCTGCCCCTGTCCCCCAGCACCACGTCCAACCTCTCCCTGAACACCCCCAGGGACGGGGACTCCCCCACCTCCCTGGGCAACCCGTCCCAACGCCTGAGCGCTCTTGCTGAGGAGAAATGTCTCCTCATTTCCAGCCTGAACCTCCCCTGGCACAACTCGAGGCCGTTCCCTCTACTCCTGGCACAGTTCCCTGTGAGCAGAGGCCGACCCCAGCTCCCCACCCCTTCCTTCCAGGCAGTTGCAGAGAGCAATGAGCTCTGCCCTGAGCCCCCCTTTTCCAACCCAAACCCCCCCGGTTCCCTCAGCAGCACCGTGACAGGCTGAGGGCAGCCCGGGGGCTCGGTGCTGCCCCTTCCCCCCCATGCCACGCCGCCAGCGGGGTCGGAGCCCGGCAGCGCCGCTGCCTCCAGCCCTGCGGAGCGGCAGGCAGGGGGCAGCAAAGGGAAGGTTTTTTCACTTTTTTTTTTTTTTTTTTTTGTTCTCAGCCCTTTGCAGTCGGAGCTTTCCAGCCCGATTGTGCTCAGCGCTGGCGGTGTAGCAGCGGCTCCCTTTACCCTCCCCCCATCCCCACCGTTGTGGTGTATGGGGGGGGGGGGGCACCTCTTTTATTTTTGGGGGGGGGCTGCCCGGGTTGTGAGGGGACAAACGGGTCAAACTGTGCCAACTGGGGGGGGTCTCCTCTTAGTGTGTGTGGGGGGGGCGGTTGTGGGGGTGTCAGCGAACCGGGGGTGCCCCGGGGAGGGCAGGGGGCCGGGCCCCCCCCCTCAGCTCCCGGCCTGGGACTCTTTCTCTCTCCCGCCCCCCCCCCCCCCGCTCCTAAGCGGGAGTTTCCAGGAAGCGCTGAGGAGAGCCGCATCACCGCGCAGCCCCTCGCACAGCGCGCTCCTTCCGCAGAGGCCGTGGCAGCAACGCCAAGTAGTCCCAGCAGGGTGCCAGCCCTCAGCCGCCATCGAGCCCCGTCCCGCTCTCCCTTCGCGGCGTTTTATCACAGAGGGGGAGGCGAGGGACGCGTTTGTCCCCCCCCCCTCACCCCGCGGCTTCGGCCGGGATAAGTCAGGAGGAAGTGTGATGGGGGGGGGGGGGGGGGGGAGGGGAGGTGAAAAAAACCCGAGCGGCGGAGGGATCCGGAGGCGCGGAGGAGTGAGGCGGCCCGGGGAGCCGTGCGCGAGGGCGGGGGTGAGCGGGAAAACGCGGCGCGGAGCCGGGAACAGCGCCCCCGCCCCCTCCCGCGGGGAAGGGAAGGGAAGGGAGGGGAGGGGGGCACGGGGAGAAGATGGGGGGGGGAGGGCGGGGGGCGAGCCGCTGAGGGGGCTCCCGGCTGCCCCCTGCCCGCCCTGAGGGGCCGGGGAAATGAAGGGGAAGGGGAAGGGGCCGGGGCCGGGCGGCAAAGTTTGGGGAAAAGTTTCCCCGGCCTCGAGGTCGGGGGCCCGGGGTCGCGCCTCAGCCCCGGCGCCTGACAGGACGCGGCCCCCCCCCCACACCCCCCCTCACGGGCAGGTGAGCGGCCGCGGAGCTTCCACAGCGCCCCGCTGCCCCCCAGCCCGCCGCCCACACGATTTTTTTGCCTTTTTTTCGTCCCCTTTTCCCCTTTTTTTCCCCCTGTCCCCTTTCTGAGGACCCACGTTCCTGTCAGCGCACCTGGGCCCTGCGCCCCGCAGCTGTGAGGGGGCGGCTGCACCTCACCCCACAGCCCCTCACCTCACCCCACAGCACCAAACCTCACCCTACAACCCCTCATTTCACCCCCAAACCTCACCCCCACACCGCGGGTGGGCAGCCCCCAGCCCCCCGGCTCACCCCCATGCCCGAGCAGCTCGGGAAGTTCGCCCCCAACGCCCCCCTCTCAGCTTTAAGACCCCACAGAGGACCCCCAAATCCCCCCAGGAGAGCACCCAGCCCCCCCCAAATCCACCCCACAAGGACTCCCCGACCCCCCCCCACCCCCCCGTTAACCCCTCGTCCCGCTCCCCGTCCCGCAGGCCTCCTGTGTCCCCCCCTATTAACCCTGCCGGGAGAGGACAAAAGCTAAACTCTGATCCCGCTCGGCTTCCCCCATCCCATCCCCGGCTACATGAGCTTCACATCCTCCTGCTTAGGGCTGAAAGGAGAGGAGAACAAGAGCTGCTGCTGATTGTAAGGCCTTGCTCGGCTTCTCCCCACCCCCTCCCGGCCCCATCCCCCACTGCAGCTCCCATAGCCTCGTATCCCTCCCATTAACGCTGAAAGGGGAGGACAGGAGCTCTGATGGGTTTTTCTCAGGCTTACTCTGTTTTCTCTCTCTCCCCCCCCCACCCCACCAACCGATACCAGCTCCACAGCCCTGCATAAGTGCAAAGCACGCAGCTGGCTCTGCAAGCACAGCGAGGAAATGCCCCCCTTTCCTCCCAGCTCCACAGCCCTGCCAGGGAAAATAAATAATAATACAAAAAAAAACTGATTCCCCTTATTTTGCTTATTCATTATAAGGGCTCGGTAGCGTTCTTTTTTTGAAAACGTGTGATCTCTTGTTTTAGAAGCATCTGTGCTTTAAGAATAAGGTTTTGTCTTCTATCGTCTTGAATGTAGCTCTTCATAATAATCTCTTGAAGTGCTCCATTTTTGTCCTTAAAGTTCTATTTTATTACCTCTCGTGGATGAGTGAAGGTCAGTTTAACCCTTTATATAGGAAAATCAGCAGCCACTTTAGAAAAAGGTTGCCTTTTTCTATACTAATTCGTGGTTATGGTAATATTTTATTGAGCGGAGGGTTTTTTTCCAGACCAGTCCTGATGCACGGTGAAAGAAGTGTGTGCTTCAGCACTGATTAAAGTCATGTATGAGTTAATGAGAAGCTTGCAGAGTATGTGAAGCAAGAGAAAATCTTTAACCAGCTCTGCTGTTCCTTCTACATACCACAAACTTGTAAGCTGTAACCAGAAGGTGGATTGGATGTGTGAAATGCTGCAGTAGCAGTCCCTTGTAATTGCATCACAGGTGGATGCTCACTCAATTAATGCATTATCGTTTTCAAAATACCTAAAAGTTGTTTGTTTGTTTGTTTGTTCCTCAAATTGTGAGACCTCGTGTTTCAAAGTGTGTTGAAATCCTTGGATGAAGGATGCTGCAAGCCTACAAAGTATTGTGTTCGGGGTTGTTTTTTCATTTTAAACAATGTCTTTGTTTGTTTTCATGCTAACTGCTTCCTGGATTAATAGATTGATAACACAGAAGAGCCTCTCAGGTGTTGGGGGAACATAGCGGTGATATCAACATCCTAGTTGTGGGCCTTCTAATTTAAGAAATGTATTGTCAGAAGATGTAAGATCAGGGCTGAATCTTGCTTGCATTTAGGTCCAAATGTAAGATACCCTTCCTAAGGAGTCCCCAGTGAACACTGAGAGTAATTAAGTAAAAATAAAACCTTTCACTTCAGCCCTCCCCGTCGCTTTTAACATAGAGAAGAAAGTGCAACACTGTTTTCATTATGTGTTCTGGTATTTCTTAATTCTGTATTGCGTCTTAAATGCTCAAGTGACTTATAATTTCTGTGATTTGGGGGTATTTCTACACCATACTTTTAAAGAAATCATCTCACTGGGTCCCAAAAGGAGCTATTGAGCAGTCATTCTCTTTAAAAAAAAAAAAAAAAAGACAACTTCTTACAGCTTTGCCTTTCCTTTTTGTTTTCTTCCGGAATTTTCATTCTTAATTGATGAATTCCCCTTTTCTTAAATTAAGTAAATATTTATCAGTATCAATTGGATTTTTATTTTAAGCTTTTTTAAGAAGAACAGAACGTTGTCACCGAGACAATCCCTTCACACTGTGCTGAGGAGATGACAAAAAGCGAGTAAAGGAGAGTTGTGCTGGGAATGTCAGTGCCATTTTTGGAAAACAATACTATAGGAAATGGAAAATACGTTTTATGCTGGTGGGAACTTTGTAATGAGGCTAAGAGAGGATTTGATGTCTCAGAAAAGCAATTATTACGAGGGAAAAAGCAGGACTTTATCATCCATTTGTAAGGGTTCTCCGTCTGAATATCCTTTTGGGGAACTGAAATTTGGCTCAAGTCTGTTTATGAACATCTGTTGAATGGAATTTTAAAAAGGCACAGATTATAATCTTAGTTTCTGTTGACTGTTTAAGCAAAATAAAATGCAACTGCCTGTGGGTTTTTGGGTTTTGTTTTTTTTTTAAATAGTGAGCTGCATGAATCTTCCATAGTCTATAGTACTGATTACCTGGTTGTATATGCCCATTCTGTATGTTTTTCTCTTCTGCATATAAAATACAGCTTCCACCCCTTTCTGTAGCTGTTTAAGTCCATTGCTTTCCTACTGAGCTTTCAAGTTTTATATTTTTTTGCAACGGGAGACTCCTGGATATCAGTATCTCTGCTGTGGTGTTTTTGTTTTGGTTTGTTTTCACAAAGAATACAGTGGTATATTTGAGGGGAAATTTGGAGAAACGTTGGGTATTCCCAGGGCTGTGACCATTTGCTTAGCTTCACATCCTGCCCACCTGTCCTTAGCTGGGTTTCTGTAAATGCAATCACTTTGTGTCCACTGTCTCTGGATAGTACTACTTCAGCATCTATTTCTGCAGCGTTTGTGACCTCCTGTTATTCAGGGAGGTCTTCACTGTAATTTTCCCTCCTATTATTTTGCCTCTTTTGCAGCCTGATGTTTTTGCTGTTGTTTTATATTCCAAGCGAGGATCCTGTGAATACTTCAGCTCAAAATTTAGGTCATCTTCGATAGAAGAAGGAAGAGGAAACCTAAAAAGTAAAAATAAGATTTCAACGCGCTTTAAAAAGTGACAACTCTTCTCAAAAAAAAAAATGTACAAACTCATCTGTGTTTTGTGGCTGTATGGCTGAACGGAGGGTGCCTTTTTTGATTTCAGAAGGAAAGCTATGCATCTTCATGTGAGTGTGCTTTCTTTCCCATGTGCTTTCCCGGTCTTTTTCATTTCCACACCTGCTTTGAGCTTTAATCACTCAAATTATTCATAGACTTGCCCTGGAAAAAGAAGAGAGTGACCTCTTCCCATCTGGAGTAGATGGATTTACCATCAATAATTGTAAATGGACTTGGATGACTTAATGGTTTTTATGCTTAAAATTTTTAATTCTGTGATTTCATTGCTTTTTAAGAATTCCACATGTGGTCTTCTCCGAACTGATAAATCTCTATGGTATAACTTCAAGTTATTTCTTGCAAATTATATCTTAACACTGGCCTCACATCTACAAAGTGCTGATGATCCCCCCATGAACTGCTGAGTCGTCAAAGAGCAGGCAGTTTTCACAGGACCAGGCTCGTAAGTTGCACTCTTTTTCTCTTTTTTTTTTTCTTTTTTTTCTGTCTTTTTTTTTTTTTTTCTGTAATTATATGCAATATCTTTCATTACAAAGAACCTGGAGACAATTTATGAAATCGGCAGCCACAAAAGCAACGTGGTGCCTGTTGGGGGTTATGTATTCACATTGATTACAATTTAACAGTCCCTCAGCCTGAGGATATCTGAGGGGATGGAGAGCCAACTGCTTTTCAATTCCTGAGCGTTGCTATAAGCAGCAAGCTGGAATTGATAGATATCTGTTGCTATTGCCAGCAACTCTTGTTTTTCTGTTACTTTAGTAGCTTAATTTAAATTATTAAGAAACTTGTGAATCTGTTTTGTTTGTTTCTGCTCTTCCCAGCAGCTCTCTGCAGTTTGATATGTATGAAACGTGCTAAGCTTCAGCTGGCCTGGATGTCTAATAAACACTTTAGTGAATGAGGCTTAGTGCAGCTTCCTCTATTAACTCAAAAGAGATGCGTTTCTTTTCTGGATTATTTCTCCATTCAGAAGGAGAGAAGACCTGCATGGCCAGAGTTCACCTCATAAATCACCTAGACAAATGGCACTCAGGGCAGAATAAGGTACAAAACGAGAGTCATTGTGATTTAGTCTCAACGAACTTGTGGTATTCTGCTATGGAAATGTTCGTGACATGAGACAAACAGAGAGAGCCACCTGGCACCAAGCACATCTTCACGACGGAGGGAGCACCACGAGAGCGACTTCAGTGGGCTCAGCAATCGTGCAGGGTATTTAGCAAGTTGTTCCATATCTCCTTAATGCTGTCTTTTGCAAACAGTGCTGTGCTTTTTTCTCTTTTTTATCTTTTTCCTCTTATTTCTGATGCTCAGAATGCAGTGATTTTTTGTACAAGCTGCAGGCAGTCGCTCAGTCCCCACAGCAAGGTGTGGTATTTTCTGACACTGATTCTCTGCAGCTGCATGGAAGGGCCACTTCAGAAATCAGCCACTCTTCACCTTCACAGGTTTTAGCTGAGCTTAACCTTTGGTGATCAGTAAACGGACATGGAAAGAAAGTCTGTGGCCCAGCCGCTCCTCCTTGAAATTCCTGAGACTTGTCAACCAACCTCTGCGCCCTCACCTGCCTACATTTCAGCATCCCTCTCATCTTATTGCAGTTTCTAGTCTTTCTGTTGGAGGTAGAGACATGTAAAAACATCTTTAGGGTGATGGATCATGAGTGTGGGTACAGGTGGCAGTATTTTGGGTGCAAATAAGGAAAGAAAACACTTTGCGGCTTCTGAAAATGGGTGCTAGGTGCTTTCTTAACACCAGTTCACTTGGTCTCCTGCCTAATTTAAACAATGCATCTTGTCTTTGTTCAATAGTGATCTTCTACTCTTAGTACTTTTATAATATCTTCATTAGTTATTGATCCAAGTTCTGAAATATTTGGGGCTGAGGGGGGTTCTTTTTGATTCCGAGTGTCTGATAAATCTATTTGTTGGCACCTGCAAACTCTGCTCTTGCTTCTTCCCCTCACTCTGTGTTTATTTAAAGGACCCTTCAAAATCACGTTGGCTCCCCTGGATACGACAGGACTTCTGTTCTACTAGATCAGAGCGCCCTGTCGGGGCTTTGCCATTTCTGAGGAAGGAAAGTCAGGTATCTTGCAGCTCAGTTGTTGCTTCATCTCCCCTGCTCTCCCAGGGGTCTTGCACACGCTTTCAGTTCTGCCTTACGTTTTTGATTTGGTGAGGTTCCCTGCTATTTACATTTCTTCACATATATCCTCTTCGTACCATCTGCTACCTTATGTTTTGCTCATCTCTGAAATTTAGCAACCGTACTTCATGCAACAGCGTGGTACCTTATTTTCTTAACGTTTAATAAAAAGATTCAAAAAGAACAAAGCAAATTAGAACTCACCCTTTCCATCTAGACATATTAACCGGTGAGGGAACACTTCAATTAAGACCTTCAAAGCCTCGAGACAAATGAATTTGTAACTGCGATTTTGTACGTTGTTTATCCAAAAGGCACAGTATCCAATCAACTACAGTAGTTTTATTACTGACAGTAAGATAAGATTAAAAAATAAGATTATTATATATTGCTGGCCTCTCTATTAACTTTTTTCTTTAGAATTCAGCAAGTCTTGGAAGTCGTATTTACTTAGTCAGCGTGTAGCTGTGCCTTGTTAGGTAAAAGCCACAGTAACTGTTTTCCTGAACTTAGCTCCTGACCTACCTTTTAAGGCCACGTCTACAAAGGGATGATGCATCAATCTCGTTTGTTTGATCTAATTACAGCTATTTAACTACACTGAGCACAAGTGCATTCACCCCACTTTGTTATGCTGATTTAAGACGTTTTCCACTGTTAATCGGGTGAGCACCATTCTTCCTTGCATCAATTCACCTCGCAAAATATTCTGGGCAGCTATCCCACAGAGCGCCGGTCTGTTACTCAGCTGCGTGTTCTTTTTCACAGCATGCTGGTAGGGAATTCTCTGAAATTTGGGAATTCTTCAGGTCAAACCGACTATTTACTGTTGCTTTTTTCTTGGCATTGATTTTTGCCTGTGCAACTTCTTTCTCAAAACGTTGCGAGGTTGCATGAAGAAGCAGCTGGTAAATCCATTACAATGCTTATTCCTGCGAGGTGGCACAGGTGGACGGATCTAGTTGTACAGCTTCGCAGGTCTTTTGCTACTTGAGGAATGGAAGAAATGCAAAAAAAAGCAAAACCACCAGATGTAATCAACCTGTTACTTCTGTACAACATCTACCTGGAGCAGCTTACTCAAAGGTGAGCTCTTCTGGGTGTGACTGGTGGCACCGGGTCCTGGTGCAGAGCTGGGATGAGCAGAACCAGCGGCCCCCCGTCGGGATGAGAGAATCACACTCATAGAAATCTGCAGGTCTCAGCTGCTGAGGCAGAACACAAAACAAAGGCAGCCCTTAGCATGCAGAAGCCCGTTGCTGTCTGTGGAAGAGCACCGTTTCTGATCACTTGCAACTGAAAATTAGCCAGTTTTATGTCAGGGATGCTGTCGTGGGATTTTTTTATGCCTGTATCTGAAGAAGGTGCTGATCTTCTGTGTCATAAAGCTTGGTAATGCATAAGAAATTACTGAGAGCTTTTCCTAGGTATAGTCCATGAATCAAGCAGGGGTTATAGGGGTTCAAAGAATAAACATGGTCTGTTGAGCCAGGAGAAAGAATTTATGGAGACAGCGAACAGGTTCTTAATGGTTGTACACGGCCTTGCTCATCAGTGCAGGTGATTTACCATTAAATGGATGTAGAATGAGCCTAGGATGGGATTGTGAAATTTGCTCAGAGCAGAATCTTTAGAAATTTGAACTTACCCTGATTTGTACAACGTCTATAAGAGGAGGGGAAAGATACTGAAGGGTGGACAAAAGCAAGGAATGGAAAGACACTTCCAGTATTATGGACATCCAGTGAAAAAGTCTGCAAAACTAGCTGCTTGAGGAGGAAAAAATGTGCATTAAGACAAGAGATAATGAATCAAATTAATCAAAGAAAAGGCATTTGGACTTTATTAGCAGTTACTAAAGGCGCTGTCATGCTGCTGCGTGTTCAGTGTAGCTCAGAGATCTTCAACAGAAGTGTCGAAGTCGTTTGACTTGGCAAAATAACATTAATAAAAGAAGAAACGCTTGATCTGAAATGCACTCCCTCATCTCTTCTGTAACTGAAAGTTGCAAAGAAGTCCTCCAAGTAACTTGCTGAAATGGTAGCCTGAGGTGGTGGCCCCAGATCATCTGTTCTTCCTCTAAAAGTGCACTGTTAAATTTGAAATACACCTTTCTCACTATTTTTATTACTATAGCAAATACAGGAAGAAAAATAGCAGTCACAGAAAGACATCACGAGGCCCATTGGTCACAGCTCTGCTCCAGGACAAGAGGAAGATGCTTCGACGTGTGGAAGAGATGCTGGAAAGATGTGTGGATGTTTTTATATCGTCTCCTTTAAAAATAAAGCAAAACAACGACGAAACCACTGCCCGTGCTAGTATTTTCATTGTTTAGACATCACTTCTGTTGCTCTGCTAAATCTTCCTGTGAATTAAGTCTATGGCCTGTTCTGCTTTCAGTAGGCATGAACATTTGGTTGTCGACCTTCAGTGTAACAAAGTGGAAGATGGCTGTTTTGTCCCCTCTCATGTGAGCTCTCCCTTTTTTTTCCCCATTTTCCTTTTTTCTTTTTCCTTTTTTCCCCGTTTTTAATGCAATATTTCAACTTGTTCTTAGGTTTAGATTTTCTAAGCCTCCTAGCCTTCTTGTTGCTCTCTTTGTGCTCTTCCCAGCTGGTTTATATCTGTTTTTATTTTTAATGTGGTGCCTGAAATTGGATACAATATTCCAGCTGAGATTTCACCAGGACTGAGTTGAACAAGATAATTGTCACGGGTGTCCTACGTAAAACAACCTTATTAAATATTTCTGTGATGTATTATCTTTATTGTGTTGACTCAAATTCAGTTTGTGATCCATTATAACCACTGGCTTCTTTAGTGCAGTTCTGCTGCCCAGCCAGTTTTCCCCCTTACTGTGCACGTTCATGTCTTGATCTGTGGCTACAGAAAACGACTGAAAATGTCGTGCCTGAAGACAAGGGGGAGAAAAAGATCTGAGGAGGGTTTCCAAATGCACCATCGGTGTGAACTCCAAGTGGGCCAGCCTGCAAATGGAAGAGGAATTGTCAGTTAATGTTCTTTTTCAACAACGGATGGGATTTATGTTTTATTACTCAAAAAGTTCATAGAAGTCCTAATGTGAGCCGGAATAGGAATGTTTGCTTGCAAATAGGAAGGAAAAAAGTTACACTACGTGAATCTTGGGTTATAATTCTTGCTGTGTTTTTCACTGTCCTGTCACTCACAAGATGAGCAGAACAACTTTATTAATGTCCCTTTTAAAAAATAATAATTTTGGCTGTGGAGTTGAGATGAACCAAAGTTAAAATTGAGTGGCTTTGTAGAAAGAAGAAATCAACAACCATAAGAGCCGTGCAATTCCGCTTTTGTCCAAAATGTTAAGGACGTAGAGATGCAATCTGTGTATGCGAGGTGTCCTCTTGGTCTTTCATGCAGCTATCTGGTGAGAACATTGCCCAAACCAACCAACCACCCAAGATGCAGGATCCATTTCTGCCCTGTGCCCCCTTGTGAATTATTGCTTAAAGAAGCATGAAGAGGTGACAGACAAGGCTTTGACAGCATGGAGCAAGGTGTGCTTGAAGTCCTGAACATCTGTGGAGAATGGAAGACCCCAAGAAGAGCAGCCAAGGTTTGTTTGTTAAAGAGAAGTATGGATAAAGCAGGTATGTTTTTGTCTGGAGAGGTTAAGAGACCTGTGAATGAAGGAGGTGATGCATGTTCCAGGCTACATTCTTTGTGGTGGAAATGAAAAGCCATTAGCAAAATCTAGAAATAGGGTGGGAGACTTTCATGGTCTTCTGGCAGCTTCTGGGTCTTCTTTTTGGAAAGCTCTACCCTAAGAAAAGATTGTTCTTTCATTTATAATTGTCCAGAGTTACATTGCTAAGGTGAGTTTGTGTCTGTGTGTGTGTGAGTGGAGGTTTGGCTGCAGCCAGGGTCACTGCTGAGTTCTCCAAGTGCTGTCTGACAGAACTTGCTGAGCCTGAGCGTATTCCAGCGCCAGGTCAGCCTACATATTATTCACTCTGTATTTCATGCTTCTTTACGCTCTCGTGACCCGGATGAATTTAACAGGGAACTGAGCAGTGTGTTCAGTTTTCCTATGTGTGCATCTTACACTTCTGCCCATCTTAGCCCAGTTCCTGCACTGTTAGGCAGTCTGTAATTACAAATCAAATCAGAAAACCTGCCTTCTCAAATCCTGTCTCATTTAATGATTTATTTTTTTTTTTCAGATTTTCTTTTTATCCTTGTTTTTTGATGTTTGCTTACATATTTATGGCATGCAATTTGTGTGCTGCAGTAAATACAGAATTACTAATTGTAATGGAATTTCATTATGTTTTTCACTATGGTATCTGAATGCTTTTAAACCACTATAAATGTATCTTTGTGATATTGCACAGAGGTTTTCCTCTCATTTCATTGCTGCAAAGCAGGGAAATTTATGGCAAAGCTATCAAAATTCTTCACTGTATCTTTATATTCCACGGTGACAATAAACAACTTTTCAACGTGTTCCAGTAAACTAATTATAAATATCTTCATTAGTCATCCACCAGGTTGCAGATGAGCGTTCCAAGCACACTGCTGGTATTGTTTTTCCCCGGTGGTTGGACTTCCACGATGTGGGACTCGAGGAGCCTCCCTTGGTCACCAAGCCTTATGCCAGGTGTCTACAGGTAATCAGATCTCATTTTGTCCATAAGGACGACAAACTCCAGCATAAAACTGCTTAGTGCTTTCAGCCCGGTAGCCCCACTAGAAGGGCTTTTATAAATCTAATTTTTCTACTGAGACCTCCTACTCTAACTTCCATCCTCAGTAATCAGGCCTCCTTGTGTATTTGGTGCTAACAAAACCCTTTAGTTTAAGTACCTGTATTCATACCATAAGCTATGTATACAAACTAATCCTATTCTATTTCAGCCTTTCTTTTGTTGGGAGTTTGCTGAACTAAAACTTCAATCTTTTCTCATGATAGATTCTTTGTGCTTATAACCATCTCAGTAAGCCTTTTCTATGACTATTCCAATTTTCACATACCTGTGAATATAAGCTGGACGCAGAATTCTGCAAGAGTCGCTGTAATAACACCTGGATGTGCCTTACCTGACCATTAGATCGCATTGGTTCTTCTTCATTTTTGTGATGTGTGGTCATTCTGTGCCTAAATAATGCTTTTAAGTTTTTATCCTTCTCTATTAACTGTGATGATTTCCCAAATTCCCAATTACAGGAATTTTGGCTAATAGTCCCTCAGCTTTGTGCTTTGCATTAATCTTATTGCTGCATTCCACTTTGCTAGGCCATTCCTCAGAATTCCTGTGCTGTTCCAGAACCTCATCTGGTTCTTCATTTACCACGTTCCAGTCTTCTGTCCTGATGCTTTCTAATTTTGTCAGGAGCAAGCTGTATTAATGCTCCTCTTGCCATTGCTCGTGTGAAGATCACTTAACAGGAATAGCACCGGTCCTGAGACCAGTGCTGGTGGAGCTTCTCATGCACTCACTCTCTAGGCTGGAAGTTTGCATTTCAACACAATTCAGCATGTTTTCTTTAACCACTTGTTATCTGCAAAACTTTTCTTTCACTAATCTTCATCTTTTCCAGTTTAACTGGTAGTTCTGCATGTGGCATCAGATCAAATGTTCTGCTGAAGCAGGTGGATTGTGTTTTCCTTTACAAAGAAAGCTATGTTCTCTTATTGAAGAAAGACATCAGATTTGTCTGGCATGATTGCCTTTGTTAAACCTATATTGCATGTTATCCATTTGTTTTCCTGTTGTCCTCCACATCATTTCAGGTGAGAAATAAGTTTTACATTTCTCACTGAGGTCAGGCTAATTAGTCTATAGCTGTCTGGACACAACTTTCGAAGTCTTTGGTTTGCCGTTGTTTTTTTGTCTCCCCATAGTAGCATGACAAATCCAGATTATTTTTGTACCTGTAGAGGTGATGGAAAATAAATCAATCATTTGCATCAAAACTCAACTCCTTCACTTTTTTTTTAAGAAAAAAAAAAGATGCTATGGCATGGCTATTAATACAAGGGGAACAGCATTAATTTTCAAGTATTGCAAAGTCCTTTTAAAAAGTAATAACGAGAAGTTTCTCAACTAATGAAAGCTGAATCCAGAACCCTATTGTCACATGTAACTGTTGATAACTGCCAGTGGATCATTACAGCCCCGGGAAAGTTTGATCACTTATGTCTGGAAATTACATTCCTTGTGCTGCTTCAGCATTACTTACTGCTATCATTCCTTTGTTTAAATATAAAATAATGTGTGCTGGCTACCATACATGTATGTATAAAGCAATCCTTAAGAAAATACAGAATAAGAATAGACAAAGTCAGTAAAACATTACAATAGGAAGGTGGTGGATCTGGAGGAAGACATGGGGAAAACTGCAGTGCTCTCAGTGATTACAGTAATCCATGGCACTGGAAAACCTAGGTCACTAACTGTGTTTCCTTAAAAGTAGGAGAAAATACTTTAAATACTTTGTTTCATAACGTATGTTGTTACACCTTACCAATACATATAATGGGTATGAATCTTTTTAAGCACATTTCACTTACGTATCTAATTATGAGGGTAGGAATGTAAGCAACAACCCATGGATGTGTTTTTTTTTTTTTTGTTTTGTTTTGTTTTTCTTTCTGGGTATGCTCAATATTTTTATAAATGTTATAAACATTTTAAAATTATGTCTTCTTTATGTTTCTCCAGAACGTCTTGAGCTCAGGATTCAGTTTTACAGAGAACGAACAGTTCTGACCAGTGCCTTTGTTTTACTGAAGGTGAGTATGATAGTATCAGTCTTTATGAAGAAGTAATATTGCTAAGGTTTGATTGTGGGCCTCTTTAAAGTCATAGATAACAGCAAGATAAAAATGACCTTGTTTCTCTGCTCCAGTAATGAATTCCAGAAGTTCCAGTGAAGCTGGTCTAAATGCCCCTACATTTTTGGTTTTTCATGCAAGTAAATTTTTACTGAGGTGCATACTTGGGAAGGTAAGAATCTTACTTTTAGGCCATGTACATTTGAGCAAGATTACAGAATGGAGGCCTTAAAAGCAGAAAATCAGTCACATCCCTGCATGCAGACTGCAAGCTCCCCATGTGGGTTAGATTACAGAATTAAGATTTTGAAATACACATTTATGGATGACTGTTGAAAGGTAGATGAGTAGAATTTCTGTCTGGCCCTTTCATGATCAAATGTTTCAAAGCTGGTCAACACCTTGTTTATTTGCAATATTGCATTTTTTGTTGTTGTTGTTGTTTTATTACATTTTGTGAGAGTTATTTGTGCCTTCCTTTGTATGTCTGAAACGAAGGGACATAACTAAGTGTTCTCCCCATAGCATGAATATTTGTTCTTTCTCTGTATTAAGTATTGTGTGCGCCTATATGATATCAACAAAAAGCTCTTAAAATCAATTTTAGAAAGAGATTTTCAAAGCACATCATATGATTGAGTCACAGTGCTGGATGAACTAAGCTATTGTAGAATCTCATATAAAATGCTTAGAATTAATTTGCCAAATAGGGGTATTTTGCAAATAAGCATGGATTCAGCCAACTTCCCCCAGCGATTTTATTTCAGTGTGACCTGAGTTCCCAATACGGATGAGCTGGTGTCTTTTAGAAATCAAAAATCTTTAGCCCTTCTCCAAAGAAGATTTTCTTTGTGTTCTCAGATGCACAGATACTCATTTTCTTGAGCTAGGAGCTGGTATGAGTCTTATGGGCGGATCCTGCAAAGTGCTGAGTACATGGTTAACTTTAAGGGAGTATATGCTTAAAATCACTGGGGCTGCCGATGTTTAAAATTACGCATATACTTAAGTACTCCGATGGCCCGAGGCCAGTGGCTTTTGCATCTTCTAGGACAGAGCCCTAAGGAGCCTACAGTGAATAGCTGCAGCTGAATTTTCTTTCCCCGTTTTAAATACGAGGCTTAAAGCAGATATTCTGACAGATGTTTAATTAAAATAGTCATTTCAAATGTGAGGAATGCAATATGTGAAGTTGATATGCCTGGTTTCTTTCCGTCTCTCCTGGCATCCAGGCTCGCTCCTCTACAGCGTTAGTGCAGGGCTTGCAGTTTTCAGCAGTGCTCCGTTCCCGTGCCGTCCTCCTCCAGCTTTTCCATCTGCTTCATTCTGTTTGGAAAATGGCAATGTAGAATGTGTTTGGTGTAACCTTAATCCTGACCAGCATCTGGGCTCCGTTTAAAAAAAAAAAAAAAAAAAAAGCATCTACTGCAGGCAAGGTTTCTGTATATGCTTCCCTGCTTCACTAAAACAAAGTTGGGGAGGGGGGGAAACAACAGCCAAAAATAACAATAGGAAATAATATTTGTTTTAATGGACATTTTTATTAATACGTAGGTTTTAATATATTTTCCTGCCTACGTGGGCAAACTGCGATGCTTGTACTTTTCACCTCATCTCTCCTGGTGTTTCACGTCAGAGGTAAAACCGGATTCGCACCATTTCAGTAAGCAAAAGGAGAGGGGGGCACCTTTACATCTTTTACCAACCACGCTGTTAATTACTCACAAAATATGCAAAAGTGAATGCCCCCATAAAAAATAAATAATAATAATAATAAGTAATTAAAAAAAAAAAAAAAACGAAGTGAAATTCCTGCGTGATGCCTCCTGACATTTCCCTATTAAACTTTTACAGGCCTTTTAGAGGTTCCCGGTGGAGAGGCGATTTTATTCGATATTCCAGAAGAAAGTAACGGGGATGAAAATCGTGGCCAGCGGGGGAAGCCCCCGGCCCCTGCAGGTTGCTCAGGTCGGTGGGATGGGGATGGGATGGGGACAAATGGGGACAGGGACAGCGTGGGGCGCCACTGGTCCCGGCAGTGCCGGGCACCGGGCTCCTCTGGAAATCCGGCGCTAGATGTCTCCAGCACCTGGAGATCGCGCACATCCCTCTGTCAGCGCGGAGCATCCTTGGGTTTGTCCACAAGGGAAAGCAGCCGCTTCGGAGCGAGTCCCGATCGCTGCGGGGCTCCCCTCGCTACGAGGAGAGCGGCGCTGCCCCGGGGGGTGCCCCCTTTTCGGGTTTTCTTTCCTATTTTATTTATTCATTCTTTCTCTTTTTGCTTTTTCCAGCCCAGAAGTCGGTGGTACAGTGCCGCATCTGCCCAGCACGCACTTCAGGGTTGTTGAACTTCACTCCCCGAGCAGCCACAGAGGTCGCTTCTGAGCAGCACGAAACGTGGTGGATTTTTTTTTTTTTTTTTTTTTTTCCTCCCCACCAAGGCTCTCGGTCCCTCATGGCCGGAGTGGCAAAGCACGTTGAAATCCTTAACTCGGATTTCCCACGTGGTGTCTCGTTGAGCTGCTGTCACAGGCACGCCGCTCACTCATTTACACGGGGCGAATTCACTTATTTCCTGCTGGCGCGGAGAGCGCAGGAGGTGATTAACACTCTTAATGAAACGGTATTTCCAGACACCACAGAAAAAAAGAAAAAAAAAAAAAAGAGAGAGAAAAACCCACGACTTGTGGGAAAAGCCAGCTCTCATCAGCAGCAGGCTCTTGCTCTTTGAGTCCACCACCGAGTGGACACATAAACTGTACAAAAATACAAAATACAAAGGCGACTGAAGTTGGGCTCCTCCTTTCAGGGGTGTTAATTCAGGAGTTAATTCAGCCCCGTTGGGAGCATTTGGGGTGCGGGCACATGCAAACAGCGCGCCTGGTTTGGGGGCGAGGGGTCAGCAGTGTGTGCTGGGAGGGAAACCCCACTTGTTTGTGTGAATGCAGCATATATTGGATGTGTGTAAGCATTACATTGAGGGGGGGATTTTTTTTTTTGTTATCTTTTCACCCCATTCAGAGACCTTGGACATAACGCGTGGTGTTTCAGCACTGAGAAAGGAGAAAGGGAATGGGGGGGCAGGGAGGGGAGTGCCCAAAGTTGCATCTGGCCTTCAGACCCCACTGTAATTCCTGGTGGAAGGTGTCCCTTACCTTTAATTATTTAGTTTAGCCAGACCTACAGTGCACCTCGTGTCACTTTCAGGCCTTTTTCCTGGTGTCTGTAGGAGGCACCCTTCATCGAGCAAGGGGATAAAATCTTGGCAAAAAGAGCACCAAAGGATGTGAACCCCTAGGAAAATTCCACTTCCTGTATACTAATGCTTGTCCTTGGGTCTCTCACTCGTTCCCATGCATTTAACAAGGGATTTGTGCCTGAGGCTACGACACCAACTTTCTAAATAAACGCAGCGCTGCAGAGAATAACCCAGCTCGCTGCTTTTCCCCTTGTGTGCTGAGCAGCTCAGCACGACCTACGTCTCCTCTCCTCCTCCTCCTCCCCTCCATTTTATTTCTCCTCTTTCTTTTTCAGCAGACTCAACTCTCTCTCCTGCTCAACTTGCTGTGAACAAAAGGCTCCGTTCCAGATCCAGCCCGCAGTTGCCGTGAGAAACTTCTCTGCGAGCGCTGGCTGTCGCGCTGCCTCCCTCGCCTGCTCGCTGCCTCCCTGCCTCGGTAAAATGGCAGTGCAAGAGCTTCATGAAAAGGGTGAAAACCCTCCTTTCTCGGCCCCTGGCTCTCCAGCAGCACTCCCCCTGCCCTATTCGTGACTCCTGAACTCCAACTTGGCTAAAAATACACTTTCAGAGGGCAGCATTGCACGGGAGTGATTTTTTTTTCTCTCTCTCTTTTTTTTTTTTTTTTTTTTTTTTTCACTCCACTGAAAAGAGCAGCAGAGGGTGGGAGAAACACAGAGGGACAGACTTGCTCGGAGTCGGCAGCTTTCTGCGTGCTGGCGAACTCTCTGCTGGTTTCGCCTCCCTGCACGCTGCTGCCAGTTCCCAAGTACTTAAACAGAATAATAGTTTTGCTTCAGTGGGAAAATCCAGGCCCAGAGTTGAGGTCTGTCTCTTTTCGCAGCTTTGAAAGCCTTTTTAACTCTTCCAAGTGGGGTTTGCAGCCTGATGGGGCTGCTCTGCAAGCCCACTGGCCAGGTCCCAAATCTGGTGGGATTCAGGAGAAATGAGACGGTTGGCTCCTGATCCAGTGCAGGGGTTTTTATGAACTCCGCTCCGCGTTTTGTTTTATTTTTTGCCTTTTTTTTTTTTTTTTTTTTTTTTTTTTTTTTTAAGTAGATTTACTCTTCCTTCTCCGAGCGAGCGCTCAGCACCAGAGAGCTGATGTCTGAGGGCGGCAGTGGAGCACGGTGTGCACAGCCACCTCTAGAAAATCAATGCCGTGGCACCTTAAACTTGTTTTCCTCCTCGCAGGGACCGTGTTCAGAACATCAGTGAATTCTCCCTGGGAAATTCTGACATCCCACTTCCACTCTTTTCGTTTTTAATGCTGGGGGCGAGCTGCTCTCCCCTCTCCCCCCCCCCCCCGCCCACGTGTGCACCCAAACTTGCTCCGGCTCCGCAGCCTGGACCCGCGAGCAGGATGCGCTGCGGGCTCCGCGCCGCTTCCCTTCCGCTCCGACTCCGCTTCGCTTTTTCCTCCTCCTAGCGAGGGCTGCAAAAATCGTGCGTTTTCCCCCAGCCAGCCCCGCTCCGCTTTCCTCCCTCCCTCCCTCCTTCCCTCCATGCGCATCCAAAGTTTTGCAGTTTTGCAGCGCTCCCGTCGGATGCTAGCGGCCGGCTCCGGCGGCGCGGCGGGGGCAGGGGCTCGCTCCCTTCCCTCCGTGCCCTTTTTGGTGCCAGCTCGGTGGGAAAGCTGCAAATCCAGCCTGCGATCCGCTCCTGCCTTTGAGCTGTGCTGCTGCGAGCTGGCGGAGTTACCTTCTGCTGAAAACTCCACTTTGCAGCGTGCCCCTGTGCCATTGTGTCAGCCCTGGAGAGGGAGATTATACACTATCTTGACATATTTTTAAGAGGATAAATAAGCATTGTCTCGCACAATGCCCCAGCACATTAGCCACTCACGGCAACCAAATAATTCCAATAACGTTAATCTTAGTGGTTATGAAGCTGCGACGAGAGTGCTTAACCTAGATATGATAGTGGCTAAAAGACTGGAAAGAATGGGCTGGACAAATGCAAACATATTTGCAGGAAATGTAATTTTCTTTAGCAAAACTACTCTCAGATAAGCCGAGGGACTGTTGATAACCTTTCCTCGTTCCATTCCATATTTTGCGGCGTGCTCTGTGAATTATAATAGATGGGTCTCTTGTTCTTGGGTCCAGTCTGCATATCTCAGCACACTGTGCCTTTCAGGAAAATGGAAGAGCATCCTTCTTCACCCAACTACGTTAATTGCTCCTCAGCGCGTTTCATTCGAGCGTGGCCGAGCTACCCGATACTTTATTAGAGAAACTCTGCCCAATTCCCGAAGTGCTGATCCAGTCCACGTTTGTAGCAAGTTGAAAGGCTGGGGATAATGATAACTTGTGTGTGTGCGAGCGTGAGGGAGCGCGGCTGACTTTAGTCCGGTTTCCATGTCAACGATTCAGTCCATATTTGCCATCACACAGTTGGCAGAGCCTTTTTTTTATTTTATTTTTTTTTTTCTCATGGGGGAGACGCTACTCCTGTTTCTAGTACTCTATAATCTACACCAGGTTTCCTTCGCCGCCTTAGCGCTGGGTTAAATGGCACGGCCACCTCCATGAAGGAGACTCCGCTGGGCTCAGGAGGAGCCAGCCTAGCGGTGGCGGCCTGCGCTGCCAGGGGAGAGCGCCGAGCTGGCTCCCCAGCCCATCTGAGCAGCTCGGGGCCGAGCCTGCCGTGGAGGAAAGCGTGCTCAGCACTTTGGGAGATGGGGAAGAGACGACCGACTGCCGCACGCGGCTCAGCCGAGAGCGCTGGGGCTGGGAAGAGCGTCGACGTGTCGCAAAGTCTCGTCCCGTCGTGCAGAGCTGGGTAGTTCCACCACGGGATGGCACGAGCGGCGGGAGGATTTTCAGCTCTTAGGTGGAAATGTTGTTAAGAACTGTTCCGTCATCTGCCTTCCAAACCCCATGGCTGGAATTTCATTGAACGCCTCAGTTATTTAGTGAAGTGCCAGGGCCTCATTGATGAGGCATATTCCAAAATCTGCTTCAGCTTTCACAAACATTTGGTAAAGTGAGTGTCTCCTTACTGTGTGGGTGGCTGGGGAATCCAGCCTGCTTTTCACATTACAGTCAACACCAGGTTTCATAGTCTGCCCTAGCGCTCTTTGAAGAAGATTCCAAAAGCCTGAGACACGTGGGGTACCTCGGAGCGTGGAGTCTTTGGGTGCCCCTGGGCTGAAACTGCAGCTCCTGATCTGCAGCCAGTGAACTCATGGTGGGGCTCAGCTGGACAGCAGGGCTTTGCCTCCCGAAGCAGAATGTAGCTTTGGAGTTGAGGAGATTGTTGCTTGAGACTGATCTGGAGCTAAATGGCAGAATTGCTTCCAGTTGGGTTTTTCTTGTAGTAAACAAAACATCTAAACAAGAGTATTTTGGTGCTGTGGTCCACTAGAGCCCACCATGGGCATTAATAAAGCCACAGGAGCTCACTTGAGGGAGTCGGGCCTGATGTGCTGAAGGAGTTTTTCCTTCTGCTTCTCTGCTTTTTCTAGAATGTCGGGTTTGATCAAGTAACAGAGGCTCCTCCAAAGACAGCACGTAGATCAACTTTCCTTTCTAGCATTTTCCCCAGTTTTCAAACTCTGAGGCTCCAAACTTCATGAAGGCCTTTGAAGGCTTTTCATATCACAACACAGATGCCATCATTTATGACCCTTTGCTTTCTAATAGTTTATTTACCGCTGTGGAGGAAGACTGACTGACCAATTTACTGTGAGGGAATCTGCTCCACGCTGCACAGTCAACTGTAAAGACTGTAAAGTGGCAAAAGGCTTTGTCCAGGAGCCTGCAGGGCTCTTTATTGCTCTAGAATACAGTTAAAATTTTGCTATTTATTGCCCCATCCAGCCTCCCCTCCCACTTTCAGCTTTGGAAGAAACCCTTTTGTTCTGCCACCTGCATTCTGGATAATAAATATTTTATATGATAAGTTTTACAGTGAGGGTGAGGGTTGAGTTGACAGCAGTAGACACTGAAATCTTCACTTCGTCCCTAACAGGCCTGGAGCACTGGCACTGATTCCGTCCTTCTGTGCCTTGGCTTGCCTCTTGCTCCAGACCCAGGTTCCCCCACTGTCCTCAGTGGTGTTAAAATGGGATTTCTCGTGGTGCGGCCTGCTGATTGTTAGGCTTGGGCCAAGCTTCGGGCCTTCATCACTGTAACTCTGGTAATCAAGGTTACTTCTGCCCCAGTTTTTTGTTTCAAGGTGGTCTAAAATGGAAGCCTGCATCTCAGAAGCTTCCTTTGACTCCTTACCCGTTGTTTTCTGGCGTTTTCTCTCTGTGAAGTTGTGTTGGCTTCCACTTGGCTTTGCCAAATACTTCCCTATGCCGGAGGAGACACCTTCCTGCCCAGCTGTCCTGATCCAGTACACAGACGGAGAGCTGAACTATATGACTGCCATTTTTATTGAGCAACCATATCCTAATTTCTGTGAGCTTGTGTTTTATAACCTGAATAACTCATATTTTTGTTTCTTTCCCACAGACCTGTACAATCTGAAGTAAAAATTGCAACCACAGGACCCACTGGAACAGGACAGGCCAGGGGACCTGGCTCTAGGACCAAGCTCTGGGTACATTTCTTTCCTCCCTCCTCCCACTGTGAGAAAGGCTGTGGGGATGGAGGAGGTGGGAAACTGGGCCTGAAGTGGTTGCAGAAGAACGTGGCCTAGTTTGGTTCACCCGTGGACATTTGGGGAGCTCCAGCACCTCGTTATCCTTTGAGACGGCGGGAGCATCCCATCCCATTGCCCAACGTGTTGTGTCTAGACACGTTCAGGTGGTTGTGGTTGTCCCCGTTCAGCCACCCCGAGGGAGTTCCTGGTTCACTGCCCACTGCTGTCGCTTTGGCAGGAGCGGGAACCGGACTTTCTTGGATGTCCGTGTGTGCAGTTATTGTCATGGCGTGCCGCCAACTCTTTTTTTTTTTTTTCTTCTTTCCAGAGGGACACAACCAGCGGAGAGGAAATGACAATCCTTAATAGTTTGCAAAGGCTAATTCTAAATGGAATTTCTAGGGACAAAGAAGAGGCGCTTCGTTAACCCACGGGCCGTCTTCCCTGCCGAAAATCCAGAGCCAGTGTTGAGCAACGCAGCCATGTGCCCTCACCGCTGTCCCCGGGAGGTGGGCTGGTGGCCTCCTGATGGTGGGAACCACGGCCTCACCATCCTAGCAAGGCAAGGGGGGCTGCCTCCCGAGCAGGGCCTCTGACTGGAGCGGGATAAGCCCAGCTGATGCTGGGGGGCTTCCTCCTGCCCTGGTTCCGCTGGCTCCCCAGGCAATTTGCTCGTTTCTTGGTTCTGGTTCAGCCCAGCTCAGCTCAGCCCGACCCAGCTCAGCCCAGCCGGGTTCAGTTCAGCTCAGCCCATTTCAGCCCGGCCCGGTTCCGTTCAGCCCAGATCAGCCCAGCTCGGTTCAGCCGGGCCTGGTTTAGATCAGCCCATTTCAGCCCAGTTTGGCTTGGCCTGGCCCAGTTCAGCCCAGCCGAGTTCAGCTCATCCTGGCCCGGTTCTGTTCAGCCCAGATCAGCCCAGCTCGGTTCAGCCCGGCCAGGTTCAGCCCAGTTCAGTTCAGCTCAGCCCATTTCAGCCTGGATCAGCCCAGCTTGGTTCAGCCTGGCCCAGTTCAGTTCAGCCCGGCCCGGTTCAGCTCAGCCTGAATCAGCCCAGCTCAGTTCTGCCTGGCCCAGTTCAGCCCGGTTCAGTTCAGCTCAACCCATTTCAGCCCGGCCTGGTTCAGTTCAGCCTGGATCAGCCCTTCTCGGTTCTGCCTAGCCCAGTTCAGCCCAGTTCAGTTCAGCTCAGCCCATTTCAGCCTGGATCAGCCCAGCTTGGTTCAACCCGACCCGGTTCGGCCCAGCCCATTTCAGCCCGGCCCGGTTGAGCCCAGCTCGCTTCAACCCCGCTCGCTTCATCCCGACCCGTTCCATCCCCTCCCTCCCCAGCACCCCTTTCCACCCCCCCCTTCCCCGGCTCTCAACTCCGCGAAATCCACCGCGGGTTTTGCGAGCGGCAGCTCCGCCGCGCCGAGCCGCGAGCGGCCGGGGCCGGCCCCGCTCCTCCTTTGTGATGGGAGGGGAGGGGGGGGGGGGGGGGGGGGCAGAGAGAGAGAGAGAGAGAGCGAGGAGAGAGAGAGAGAGGGAGGAGGAGGAGGAGGGAGGAGGGAGGAGGAGGAGGCTCCCGTCCGGGCCGCGCCGCGCTCCGCTCCGGGTTTGGCAGGCGGCCGCGGCGCTGGGTAAAATGGCAGCGCTGAGCCTCGTGCCGGAGTGAGCCCCGCTCGGCGCGCCCCAGCCGGGAGCTGCTCGCCCCAGCCCGGCCCCAGCCGCCGCCGCTCGGCCCGGCTCCGGGCACGGCTCCCACCTCGCCCGCCGCTGCCCCCCCCCTCCCTCCCTCCCGCTCCTCGAGCCCCCTACGTCCCGGGTCTGCCCCCCCCCCCCCCCAACACCCCTCCTCCTCCTCCTCCTCCTCCTTCTTCTTCTTCCACCCCCCCCCCCACCTCCTCCTCCTCCTCCTCCCCTTTCTCCGCCGGCTGCAACCGAGGAGGTACAGCGGGGCCAGGCCCCGGGAAGCCCAGCCCAGCGGAGCCCTCCCCGCCTCGCCGAGCAGGCCGGGGGGGAATGAGCCCCCGCTGCCCTGAAGAGCCCGCCGCCGCCTGAGCGGGGAGCAGCAGAGCAGCGAGGCCTCACGCCGGCCGGCCAGGCAGGGAGCAGCTCCGGGGGGGGGGGGGGGGACCGGGACCGGGACCGGGACCGGGACCGGCCCGGGGGGGGGCGGGGGGCGGCTGGGTGGGGAGGGGGGATCATGGCTGCTCAGGTCGCCCCCGCCGCCGCCAGCAGCCTGGGCGCCCCGGCTCCAGCCGAGCTGAAGAAAGCGGAGGCGCAGCAGCAGCAGCAGCAGCAGCGGGATTGTCCCCCGGAGGAGGCGGGGGGTGAGGCGGCGGCGGAGCGCGGCGGCGGCGAGAAGCAGGCGGAGAGCGAGGGCCCCCCGGGGAAGGAGCTGCAGGACGGGGCCGAGAGCAACGGAGGGGGCGCAGGGGCCGAGGCCGACCTGAAGAGCTCGAACGGGAACCCGGGCCCCAGGCCCGCCGCTGCCGCCGCCACCCTGAACAATAACCTCCCGGAGCCGCCCGGTGGCGGCGGCGGCGGCGGCAGCAGCGACGGGGTGGGGGCGCCGCAGCAGCAGCAGCAGCCGCCGCAGCAGCAGCAGCAGCAGCCTCCCCCTTCCCACCCGGCCGCCTTGCCCCCGCCAGCCTACGGCTTCGGGCAGCCCTACGGCCGGGGCGCCCAGGCCGCCGCCGCCGCCGCCGCTGCTGCGGCCGCCGCCGCCGCTGCCTTCCACCAACATGGCGGACAACAAAGCCCTGGCATGGCAGCGCTGCAGAGCGGGGGCCTGGAGCAGCCCTACCCGGGGCCGACCGGAGCCCCCGCGGGGCCGCCCCCTCCCCAGAACTCGCACGGCGGCGCCGAGCACGGCTTCGCCAACCACCAGTACAACTCCTACTACGCGGCCGGCCGCAGCGCCGCTTCCTACCCGCCTCCCCCCCAGGCCTACGCCCTGAGCTCCCCCCGGGGCAGCGCTCAGAGCTCCGCCGGGGCTAAGTCCCCCGCCGCCGCCGCCTTCCAGCAGCAGCGCTTCGGGGTCATGGGGCCCTCGGCGGCCGGCGGCGGAGCAGGAGGAGGGGGCGCCACCCCGCAGCCCACCGCCACCCCCACCCTCAACCAGCTCCTCACCTCCCCCAGCTCCGCCCGCGGCTACCAGGGGTACCCCGGGGGCGACTATAGCGGCGGGCCGCAGGACGGGGGAGCAGCAGCAGCGGCCGCAGCAGCAGCAGCAGCCAAGGGCCCGGCAGCCGCGGATATGGTCTCGCAGTACGGCGGGGGCAACAGCCAGGGCTGGGCCGCGGCCGGAGGAGCCCCCCCGAGGAGCCACCATGCGCCCATGAGCCCGGGGAGCAGCAGCGGCAGCGGGCAGAGCCTCGGCAGGAGCCAGCAGGTAACGGCGGGGCCGGCGTGGAGGGTGCGGGGGGTGCAGGGGGGCGATTGGGGGGTGGGGGGGGACGCTGGGGGACCCCGAGGGGCCGGGGGGCGGCTGGGGAGGGGGGTCCCGGGGTGTTGGGGGGCAGCTGCTTGTCCCGCGGGTCCCCCCCCGGCGGGCCGGCGCTGCTGGGGAGCTGCCATTGTCTGTGCTTTGCTGGCTCGCTCTAAAATGGCTGCCTCGCTGCCTTCCCTTCCTCCCTCCCCAGCCTTTGTGCGAGGCTCCCGGGGAACCGCCGCCGTCCCGCGGGCTGCCTCGGGGGGGGAGGCTCCGGGGGGCTCCCGGTGGGAGGGGGTCCGGCGGTCGCCCCCCCCCGGTAGGGCTCGGCCCGGCGGCGGCGGCCGCAACCGGGGTCGGGGCTCGCGGGCGGCCCGCGTGGGACAACGGCGGGGCCACGGCAGCGCCTCCGCCGCCGGCCGGGCCCCGAGGCCCCGGTTCCCTTCCCCGGGGGGGGGCCGAGCCCCTCGTGTCGGGGGTCGCCGAGGGCCCTCCGGGGTCGCCGGGGCTCGGCCCGGTTCGTCGGGGCCGCGTTTCCCCCCGCGGGAGGCCCGGAGGTTGGGCGGGCGGCGGGGAGCGGCGGTGAGCAGCTCGGCGATGGGAGTAGTAAAGCGCAGATCGCTTTGGTTTGGGATTTGAATTATGGAGGTAAAATCCTTCTGTCAAAGCCAGGAGACAGTTGGTCTTAGGTTGACATCCTATCTGTGATCTGATTGGCTCCCCATCTCCTGCTCTTGGCCATTTATAATTGCCTCTGATGTAATGGTACAACAATCCTGATGAGCTCATAAACTTTTACACTCGCCTTTTCTGCCAGCCCCGACCCAAAGCGGCCCTGCTGCTCGCCGCCTCCTCATCCTCATCCCCCCCCCCCCTCTCTCCTTTACCAACCCCCCAGCAGAAATTGGCCGTGACCTTGAGGAGCTCGGGTGGCAGCCCCGCATCCATCCCGGCCAGCCCGGCCTCCTCGCATTGTGCCTGAAACAAAAGAGGAGGCGATGGCATTTTTGTTTGTACCTTGGGTTTATTTTGCTTGTGATGTTTGATTGCGGCCTGGAATAAGAGTCTGTGTTGTCAGAACAGTGGCAGGGCTTCTCCGCACAATGGGCTTGCTGTTTGTTTTGGTTATGCGACTTTCCCTTTGGTTATAAATGATTTCTTTGATGGGTCTGAGGATGCGTTTTGTTCCTGGCTGATTTTGGCCCTTTTCAAAACTGGGGCTGTTAGGGTGCTTTGAGATGGAGATGTGGGGGTTTCTGGGGTGTATCACAGCCTTAATAATGAAAAAAATGGACAAAAAAAAGAAAAACACACCCAACAAAGCAATCAAAACCAAACTTGGGGTGGAAGCACTGGAAATGGTCAATTACCAATTTACATTCCGTTGGGAGCTTTACCAGAGGACAGGCCGAGGGCTCTAACCGTACCTATCAGGGCACATTTTGACTTTCTTTGGGTAAGCACTGACACTGCCTGACCCTCTCTTTCATTTAGAGGGAGATCTGATGGACATGCAAGTTCTTGCTGTGGTCAGACTCCACAGTGTCCCAACTCCTTGTTTTGCAGAGGAATACAAATAGGAAAAACAAGCCTGAAAATTAAAATTATTGCTGTATGCGTAGAATTTCCTGCTTGCTGGAAATATGGAGGGCCAGAAAAAGGGCAGAGGAGAAAGCAGTACAGTACATACGTCAGATATTGTAGATACAGGGAAAGGAGATGCTGGTATCTGGAAGCTTTGATTAAAAAGAGGTTACTCTCTGTGTTTAGATGTGCATCCCCAAGGCCTGTCGTGGCCTCGTGCAGGACTGACAGACTTCCCTTTTTCTTTCTGTGTACTTTTCTCTAACTTCAGGCCCTGGGTCAGAGACACTTGACGTAGCGTGACATGCAGCCTCCAGAGTTTCCCTTCTTACTCAGTGCTTCTCTGGTGTCAATCTGAAAACTGCTTAATTTTTGTTCCTTGATTGCTGAAGGCAGCCTCCTTCAGCATCTTGAGTTACTCACCCGTCCTTTCTGTCGGACGGGAACGCTGCTGTCTGAGAGAGTGGCTCTTATCTCTGTGGTCATCGACCTGCCCGATGGCAGCGGGTGGTGAGCTTTCGGCTGTGCTGAGCGGAGATTTCGGGTCCTCGGGATTACGTTCATGCATACCTGGGATACAGGCATAGAGGAACCTCGGACAAATGTCACAGATGCTCGGGGGGTTATTTGAAGGGGCTTTCTGTATCCTGACAAATGTAAATCTAGATGAAATGTCTGCTAAAATACGATGTCTGAACTTTTAAAGCAGGGGTTTTAGTAGGCTGCGTATCTGACAAAAGCGTATTTCTGTCTGTTCTGGTACAATGGGAGATGTCTTTGGATTGCGTTTTTGTCCCGGAAAGTGAAACTGATGTGATTCTGGGAGCTGTTGATGCATCGTATGTCAATATCTGAGGAACTAGTCTCATTAATTGGAATTATTAATGAATAGCTGTTCTGAGGATTAGTTTAACTTCAGATGGTACAAATAGCGTATAAAAAGTAAACCAACAACTCTCCCACCCTGAAAGCCAAACCAACCCCCCCCCAAATCCTTTTTGCATGAAGGATTAGTGGACTCAGACTGACAATTCCTTTTTTCTGCTGTTAAAAAGGAAAAAGGCCTTTCATCTGGCAGGATGCGAAAAGCTTCCACCTGTCTTCTGAGCCGCTCACAAGAAACGGTTAATTAATAACGATAATATAACTCCATTCCAAATAACAGCCTCCTTCAGGTGTGTGGCCTGTTAAATTCCCTCAGCTGGAAGGATTTAAAGCTCGTGTCTTTCCTTTGTCTTGTGCAGCGGAGAACAGAGTAGGTACTTAGCCCTAACTTCTGAGGAACTGTAGGGGAGCGAGAGGCGAGTGTAATTCATCTGACCCACTACAAAGAGAGGTGTCTCTTGGTGCAAACCTGGAGAAGGTGATGTGGGAAGAGCATGGGGTTCCTACGTTCAGGAGCTTTTGGGGTATTAACCTGAGGTTTTGGGGCTGGGAAGCCGTCCTGAGCAGCGAAGAGGAGTGCCTTTAATTCTCCACATGTGGTAGGATTTATGAATGATGCCATAAGGGGAGTTTCATCACACTGCTCATCAAGAAAGACGAAGTAATTTCTGGCGTGAAAGTTGTTTCCTGTAATAAACTAAGAGCACAATCACTTGATAGGGATGGTCTGTAGCCCTCACGGACCTTTGCTCACTGGCTGGCCCCAGGAGCGTGGTGCTTCCCGGAGCCCCCCGTAAGATAGATGTGCTCTGTGTTTGCAGGGACTGGGATGGAGGTTTAGGGGCTTTGCGTCTGTTTCAGCTGACCTTTACAGCTGGGAAATGTGGAATAGGGTCAAGAGATGAGAATGCCTGCTTTTACAGAGTGTGGGATGAGAAATCTGTGGTTTTCTGTGGGAATGACTCGTAAGGAACCAGGCTTGGGATCTTAGTTTTCAGTTTTTCCATTTTACTAACAGCTCTGTCGTGCATTTGTTTCCACTTCCCCTCAGAGCGTGTAGCCGTTCCTAATAACAAGCTGGCTTTCCCAGCGTCTTGGGACCTAAAGGAAACTGCTCAAGAGAAAGCACTTCCCTCCCTGTAAGAGGTGGGCATTTCTCGTGGCACACGCTTTTACTACGGCAAACGATGTCTCCTGTAATGGGAGATGTGTTTGGATTTTATTAACCATTGGCGCGTTGGATAACCTCCCCGTAGGTGCACCGTCGTCTCCAGGCCGCTGTTGTAAGTTCAGTAAAGTCAGTTTAAAAATCCTATGCTAATAAAAAACGCTCTTGGGCCCGTTGCCATACAATAGTTATGTTTTGTTGACTTAGATCTCAACTTTAGCGGTAAGCGAGGCATGAAAAATGTTGTTGAAAATATGTTTTTTAAACTAAATTGGCACCAAATGGCTCTGTGCTGCCAATGAGCTGTGATATCTTGGAATCTGCAATTGAGACCTGGCTCCTCTTGGCTTGGAGCGCGGGGTTTTTCCTTGCTTAGCATGGTAACGTTAGGAGGCCTCGAATTGCTTGCGAGGTGCAGTACGCATGAGGGCTTTCCAATGAAAACGGGGGTGCTGCATCTTTTTCTGGTCAGGCTTCACCTCTGAATGGGCGACTTCAGATTTTCTCTGTGTTAAAAGAAGTAGAAAAAGGTGGGGGTTGTCTTCTATTGTAAGAAATACTGCAGTTAATTCTGATGTGGATGCTGAAGATCTTACAGGCTTACTTCTTAGAGTAGCCTGAGGTAGACCAGGTGTTGTTGCCCGATTCTGTTAAGCACCTTGATTTCTGAAATACCGTCGTCATGATGCTTGGTTTTACGGTGACTAGTGTTATTTGGGCAGGGTACGTGTGAGCTAGGACACGGGACACTAACCATCAGTTCTGATGCTCAACTGCAGCTTAGTTTTCCTGCCCTTGTCCCCGCTAGTTTACCATGAAACTTTGGGCAAACGTGATTGTGCCGTCCTTTTTGATTTTTCATTTTTTCCCCTCAGTGGAACGGGGTTAGTAATGCTTGGCACCTGCCTTTTGCTAAGTATAAATGAAATGTTCTGTCAATCCTTATTTATTAGCTGTACTAGGGGAGGGTTTCTACATCTGGTGCCTCTTGTAATCACCGTGGTGGTTGCAAGACAGAGCCGTGCTTTATGGAAGGTTGTACATCTGACTTTTGGGTCATATTTCTTTTTTTTTTTTTTGTGAGAATGCCTGCCCATTTCCTAAAACTATCAGTCCAGTTCAAGTTGTTCTACCTGCTGAAACTTCTCTTTCCTGATTTGACTGCTCAGCTGATACGCGGAGCCTCTCCCCTGTTCATAGGTGATACTAGAAACTGGGGGGAAGCATGCGACTCAAATGCTGTTATATATCCATGTAGTCCCCTAAATTTGCTGTGTTCATTGTTTTTTTAGTCTGTAGTCTTATTTGAGAACACTGGTTAATGGATATTATCTTACAGAAATTTTAACGTGAAGACCCTATTTAAAAAACAAAGCAAAACACATCAGCTTTCCTTCGGAGAGAAACTGGAGTCTAAAATTAGGCTAAATAGTGCAGCTGTTCGTTTTATCTTACTGTTACCTCATACGCGACTTTTCCACCATTTTTCTGTCTGCTCTTTTCAAAGGAACGCCACCAGCTTGGAAATCCAGTTTTTGCCCCACAAATCTGAATCCGTGCTCTTCCGTAATTAAAATACTAGAGAAGGATGCCCTTTCCAGTTTTTACCGGGTGGATTTGAAATTCTTTGTCTAGTCAGTTTGATTTCTTTTTTGAATTGCAACTCCTGTGTGATGGATTGCTCTGGGGAAAAGCTCATCAGCATGCCGTTGCCCAATTCCTGCCAAGAATGTTTGAAACTCTCGGGCAGCAGCAAAGCAGAAACCGAAGGCAGGCAGGCGTAAGTGCAGGGGGGAGAATGAAAAAGATAAGCTTGGCGGCATTAAAGTTGCTGTTAGGGCCAACCTGCTTTCTTTTCTGGAAGGGTCCATAAACAAAGGGTAATTGGGGAGAAATCCTGCAAAAGTGTTTTTTTTTTTTTTTTTTTTTTTTTTTTTTTCTGCCATGAGCTGATTTCCAGAAGTTCAGCCTTTAATTTATTAGGAGGTTATGCACACGCACTGGTAAAACTATACTGGATGTCTGTTAGCCAAAGCGATAAATCTCCAGCCTGAAGTGAGTGACAGGTGGGATTGGAGAAAAAAAAGCAGTTTTCTTTGGCACGCTGGACCAAAGCTGACGTGTTCCGTCTGGGTCCCTGCCGTCCACCTGTTCTGGGTGCCATTCGGGAGGCCGATGGTGACTTTCTGTTTTTCATTTTAGTGGCTGGAAAAGCGGTGAAGTTGGTCACCTACCGAGAGGCCTCGCGTGTTTTCTGCAGGCTCAGGAAGGCCGTGCTGTATTTATAAACCGATTCCAGTAAAATTCCAATCATAAGTTAAATGTCATCTCTGCTGGGTTGAGTGTACGCTTATTCTTCTTGAGGCTGAAATTCCGTGGAAACCGTAGGCTTCAGGCAGTCATTTGTTTTGCCCTGGTATGTAGAGGAGGAACGTAAGCTCTCGCGCTCTTGCAGCGACTGCTTTTCGGTGGAAGCAGCCGAGATGTCGATGTGGGAAGTTGCCAGGGTGAGGCACGGAGCTGGGACAGGGCTGAGGATGGAGTACGGGTCTTGTGAGGCTCATCCTGTGCTCGAAGCGTGAGGCCATGGTTCTTCCCCCAGTGCATGGCTTGAGCTGAATGCATCCTTAAGACCCTTTTAATGCACTTAGAGGAGCAGCACCTCAGCCTGTCCGCAGAGGCTCGTAGAGTGAAAGAAGCAGGGCTGGAACAGGAGGAGCTGCTTCTCTCAGGGCTGAGCTCATGTACATATTTTACCAGTTCCTGTAGTGTCTTAATCAGATGTGATAATACGTTTTAACATATGGATGAGGGAGGGGTTCCCAGTTCTTACTCCTCTGTGCACCTGCACTCTCAGCGTATAACTCAGCAGTTCAGTCATGCAACTTGAGCGTTTTTGAGTTTTTTTTTGGAGTACGTCAAGAAGAGCATTACCGTGTTTGCCATGGTGTTCTTCCTGGAGTATTTCTGAGTTGCAGTCACAGCTCAGTAAGTATTTACACAATGTAGGCCTGAGCTTTCCGTAGTGAAATGTAAAGGATACTACATAATGACAGGTAAACTCAATAAAAGCTACTTCCGAATTTCACAGCAAATAATGTTTTGTATGTTCAGGGTAAAATGATAGCTGTAGCTAGAATCTAATTTCTAATCTTCTTTCTTCTTATTTTGAGGGTGAGAAAGGGGACAAGTGGGTAGGAGCAAGTCAAGAAAGGGATCGTTTTGTTCCGTAAACAATCATGCTAAAGAAATTTCTTTCTGGGGGAGCGAGGTGGTGGAGAGTGCGCGCGCTAATTCCTGTGAAATTTCCATGAAAAATCAGTTTGTGTAAATAACCCTGAAAAGCTACCGCTCCATTCCCGTCACTGGCATTTCATGCGATAACCAGCATGTCACCGTTTCTGTGAGTTACCTATAGCAATTGAACCTCTTTCAAGGACATATTAAATTGCTACTAATGTTTTTTCTCCTTTTTTCATTTTTTTTTAAAGCTTGAGTAACTTCCTGTTGCTCTTGGATAATTAATAATATGCCTGAACTATCCCAAGAAACTGCCTTTTAGACACGGGGAGTAGTTTTTGGAGAAGCTGCAGGAGGCCCCGACACAGGCAGTGTCCCCTCGGTGCGGAGCAGACCTCTGCTGCTTGTTCTGCTGTGGGCTGGCCCCGTGTTTTGTGTCAGCACGGGTGTTTTTGGCCCTGTGACAAACCAGAGGGGACCGAGCTACACTTTCACATTTTTTTCTGGCATGTGACCGGGAGGAGAGAGTGTTTCGGTGGCAGCAGCCAGTTGCTGATGTCAGACCACGGCCTGAGGTAGCCGTCACTTTCCATCCTGAGAGATTCTGTGACTCTTCTCAAAGAGAAATTCTTCAAGTTCGGAGGACTCTGGAATTTCCCCTGGGGAGAATTACTGGGTTAAACAAGTATTCCCCCCCCCCCCCCCCCCCCCCATGCACTCACTTGTGAGATTTCATTCAGGTTTGACTAAGAGAAACCCTGAAAATTACCATTTCCCTTCTGATGTCAGCACCGCTCTGGCAGCCTGCCTGTGAATAGCTGAGCAGGAATGCTTTAAAACCTGAGCTCAGGCCACAGCTGCAGCTACACCTCCAGACATCGCGGTGGGAGTCCCGCCGTGCCCCAGCGGGGGCTGAGATTTGGGATGCTCTCTGCCCGGTGCGTCACGCCACTCCGATTGCCGGCCCTGGGCTTTGTGCTTAGCGCTGCCCGTGTCGGAGCAGTGCTTGCAGCAGCGTGGATGTGGTCTGAGAAGGAGAAGAGGCAGGGCACCTGCTGGAAACGGCCATTCTGTTTTGGGTTCAGGGCACCGGTTTTGATGTGTTTCGGTGGGGAATGTGCAGAGCGATCTGCGGTGCCTGCGCGTTTCGCTGTTGGCTCGTTGCCTGTGTTGTCTTTGTGGGTGACGATGGTTTTCTCACCGGGCAGAGGGCTGGATCAGGATTCAGAAGGTCATCTAGCTTGTTCTCCTGCTCCAGGGCAGGATCAGCGCTACCTAAGCACAGGGCAGGCAGCAATGAAGGCAATGCAGGTTCCTCAGTCTGTTTTGGTGCTTTGTTATCCTTAACATTGGACATGACAAAAACAACCTGTCTCAAGTCCTCTCAACTGAATATCTTTGCTTATTCTGGTCTGTTTAGGTATTGGGATCGGAGGCAAAAGTTACACGATAACCAGTTACAAATGTGTGACTTTTCCCCCCGTCCCCCAGTTCCTCGAGGAAAAGCTCGCTAGTTAAATTGCAAAATGTCTCCCTTTATTTCCAGATTGCTGTGCTCGCTGGGGGCTGTGCCGAAAGGATTGGACTGTCCTGCTTTTACCACCTGAACCTCTTCCAGGGTCCCAGAGCCCAGCAGGCTCGCTCTGTACTTTTCTGGATGGGATTCTTCTGTAGTCTTGTTTTGAGTTTCGTTCTTCTTAACAGTCTGATGATGGATTTAAAGTCCAAATGACTGCAGGACTATGCACCCTGTACAAGTTTAGGAGGAGAATCTGGTATTCATTAACTGTATGTAAATAATTAAACTGGTGCTAGACGAGAGGTGGTCTTTCCTCAAACATACTTCTTGTGAAATGGTTTGAAGAAAAGCTCATACCTCTGCGCAGAAGATACATTGAAATGGTAGAAGTGCTGGTGTTAGTTGCAGCTTTTTTTTTTTTTTTTTTTTTTTGTTTCCCTGAGTTAAGGATCTGACTTTGTAGCTGGCATTGCTCACCCCGGAAAAGGCTTCGCATTCAAGGCCAGTTCCCTGAGCGCCGTCACGTGTTCCCGAAACGGCCTCTTGGTTGTGCGTTAGCTGCACGCGGTGTGAGGAGCTCTGCAGGCCTGCCCTTGGGGCTGGGGGAGCTGCCTGGGGGGCTTTTTGTCAAGTTTTTTTTTTTCAAACGAACTCATTTGGTTACTGTTGTGTAGGGGGCTTGTAATCGCAGTGCTCCTGAGTCCCTGAAAAGGATCCAGGGCAACTGCTGTGTTTTGACAGAGTTGGGCTCTTTTTTTTTTTTGAAATTGAGTGGGGATAATTGGACGGTATTATCGTAGGAAGCATTTAAGCATCTCCTAGTTTTCAGTTCATGATAACCAGCGAGGCTAGGAAGTGCAGTTCTCTGCCTCTCAGAGGGGCTTTCCTTGTCCCTGCGCCCTAACTGCCGGATCACAGTTCATTTCTGGGCACGGGCTTGCACCCCGAACGGTTTTCTTCATTGGTTTTATGAAAAATCATCTCACTGGAAATGTCAGTTCTGGTTGCCTCCGGGCAGAATTTGGCTCCCTTGGCACGGGGCGTGTTTGGTGGGGGAAAGACTTGGAGGTAGTGAGTGTGCTGAGCCTGGATCTGGTGGGGGTTTGTAACAGAAATGGTCTGAAAAGCAGTTGTTTGGGTAATGCTCGGGAGAAGCAAAACATTCGGCTGATGCTTGTCTCCCAGTACCCACTGGTGGAAGTACAGAAGTGGCTGGCGAGCTCTCCTGGATTGTCTCCCCAGCCTCTACTTCAAAAATATTTCCGAGATGCTTTCGTCGGCCTTCCTGTTTGGTTCACGAGGCATGGCAGTGTTGCAAAAGCTTGCTTCCACGTTAATTGTGATTGATTACTTTGCAATCTAGGACAAGATTTCCTTTGAAAAGCTATATGCTGATTTGGTGTCAGGAATTAAAATCAGATGAAGTGATTAGTGTTCTGTGAAATATCCCAAAGCAATCGAGTGTTCCTCGTTGGCTTTCAACTGTGTTCGGCCCTTAACCCTCGCCTCCCTTCTCTCCTCCGGAGCAAGGCCCTAAATCTGTGGTCCGGGCGCTCAGGAGAATAACTCATTAGGCATATTGTATCAGGAGATCGTGATATAATTTGCTGCTGAGCTTCAGGGTGTAGATTTACCGGCTTTAATGATGAGCGCGGAGTATTGGAAGCGCATCGTGTCAAAGTACCAGCGATGCCTGCAGTGGATGGTGAGCGCGTGTTAATGGGAGCTTTAAATCTGATCGCTCTGCAAATGGCAATAAACTGCTCGGAGTTGTCACTGCTGTCAAGGTACAGTCATGCCTCCTCTTCCTTTTCTCATATGAGTTGTCTTGCAGTTTCTTGTTATACCTGTTCCTGAAACCAGGGAAGAGACTGTGCAACGTTGGTTGTTCCTCCTCCCCCCATGGCATTGGCACAGCTCTGAATTTTTGTATCTTCTCCCCAGCTGCCAGCACGCTCTTTCGAACTCGCTCAGCAACTCCCCACGGTGTTCGTTTGGCTTTAAAAGAAGCTGGATTTTGTGGCGTGTAGAAGCCCAAGGACAGAAGCGAGCGTAGGGTGGTAGACCCAGGCCTCCCAACCACTATAATCAGCTACGTAGGGCTGGTGGATTTTTTTTTTAATTTTATTTTTTTCCAACGACAATGACCTTGGGCCACTGCAGGGCTGGGATTTGTGCTGGGCTTGCTGAGTTTAAGGTACCTGAATCGTGACAGTGCTGGCTCGCCGAGGGCTCTCGCAGTGTCTTCGCTGCTGTCTGGGAGCTGACTTGGCTGCAGCTCTGCGTTTCTTGCCTACGTAGTCTTCTCATCTCCCCCAGCCTCTTCTCCTCTCGCCAACATAGGCATGACAGCAGCTCTGCTTTCGGGATGCAAATAGATCATTTGGGTATAAATACTGGAGATTGGTTGTTGTTTGCTACGAAGTTACCGAGTGCATCCTTGGTGAATGCAGATGGTAACTTGTCATTACTGCAATTTTAAATATTTTTGGTTCCGTGGAACCAAAGTGGAGTCTTGAAGGCTGAATTTTAAGGCTAAAATAAGAGAAGGCTCAATAAAGCCCACAAAAATAGCATCCAAATTTGTCAGCTGCTGTAATAAGAAGGGAAGTAACTTTTTCTTCTTCCTATTAGCAAAGCGGAGCCTTGCTACCCTGCCTCGTGTCAGATCCCTCCTATGAAATACTGGGGTGAGGTGGGGAGGGACGGACAGAGCTTAAGGGGTGCCAGGTAGCTCCTAACGAGACGATGCTGGGGCTAACGCTGGCACAGTGTGAGGTGTGCTGTGAGCGTCGACTGCAAGCCTGTGGCTGGAGATGCTCCTGGAGGTATTAGCAGATGGTTGCACCAGGGGCTGGCCCATCTCAGAGCAGCAGCGATGTCCGTGGCTGAGCTGAGAGCTCCAGCTCTCAGTTTTGGAGGTGAGGATGGCTGGTGGAGCACTGTGTTTTCCTTACTGGTCATGGGTTAACTTAACCTGAGATGATCCCTTCTGTCAATGAGCTCCGAACCTCAGATTACTTGGATTATTCTGGCATTCCTTTATGTTGCCTTATACACGCTTTTAAACAAATTCAGTTATTCTGCAGAGGCAAGGAAGAGCCTATGTGCTTCTTAAAACGTGGCTTGGAGAAACTACAGGCCCCGACACGCAGCTCTTATTAAGGCAAGCAGCTGCTCTGGACAAGATGGAGCTCTGTGTGCTGAGATGAGGTGGCCTCCGACAGCTGCACCTCGCTTTTACCGTGAGTGTGGCTGTGTCCTGCTCCATCGTGGTGCTGTGTGGTAGGAGAATTGGGAGCGTTGGACACCTAGGGTGTTTCAGAGCCCTGAACTCTGGGGTTTGGCCTTACCAACCCCGTGTGGTAGGTGGCCATGGGAATTTGCTTGTCCGGTGAGTCTGTTCAGCCACCCTTTATTCCGGGAGGGGGGGAATGAAACAGATTTGCAAAATGTTGAAATATTCAAATACAGATGGAGCTTTCAGCCAGACACAAGTGGGTAGAAACCTGCAGTGCCACATTTATTCCTATTTTATGTATGAAGAACTATGGCATAGCTTAAAATGAGGAAAGCCGCGTAAGGTAGCGCAGTCAGAGGCTGGATCTCTAGCTCTGCAATTTAGCCGTGTCCTCCTCTTTCCCTCCCTAAATGTTGCAGGAAGGTCCGTCTCCAGGCAGACTCACCCATAACTTCTTTCTGGACAGCTTTCCTGTTGTGTTGCTTTGGAACGGGAGAAGCTGATAATGCATGGGCTCCTTTTCTGGCCTGCTACCCCTCTGCTTGATGGTGGGTGCTTTCTGCCTGGGTGAAACCAACTTAATTCCCCTCCAGAAGAGTTCACGTGATGTCTCTCTGTGTTGTTTTCTTTTCAGAGCTTGTGTAAGTTTTGCCATTCATGTCCATGGCAAGAAAGTGTCTTTAGCAAATTAGGAAGGTGTGCTGGAGGTGCCTTATCAGACTGCTAAATGTGCGCTGGGCCTCCTTGGATTTCTGTGTGCAAAGGGCTTTTAATGAATTGGTAAATTTAACTTTGTTCTGGAAAATGAACTCTAGTGAGCTCTTTTGTACTGGGGCTCAAGTTGTGGAAAACAAATGTCCGTGGAGTTGAGTACCAAGAGACATTTGTCTCTGAGATCAGCGCTGCCCGTTTGAATGGAAACGGGTGCTACGGAGAATTAGCTGTGTGACTGGGGTTTGCCACAGGTCTCAGTTGTCTGAATGGATTTACAGAACTTCTGGAGCCTTTCAGGTTTTCCCTGCTGCTTAGGGCAAAGATTTTGCATCTTGGTGGTGAACGGGAGCAGCTGTGCTCTTCGGGATTGAAATCAGATCGCTTAGGTCAGGGTGACGCTTAGTGTAGCTTTGCTCTTCCATCCCAATCCTTCCTTCTCTTGCTTTTTATTTTTTTTATGGCTTGCTCTTTGCCTTGTCCTGTTTCTGTGGTACAAGAGCTTGCTTGCTCCTTCTAGTGTGTAAGTAGGTCTGGAACGAAAATGCTGTAATAAGACACTTAACCGTCTTTTTGTTGACTTGCTTCCAGTTCATTAGAGCAGACGTAGGAGGTTGGCTAAACTTAAAGCCTGATTTAATATTCAGGAAGGAAGTTTCTTTCCATCCTAAAAGGAACACCACCTCGTTACAACTATCACAAGTTTCTTGGGGTCGTCTCCCGTAGAGCTGAGGTGAAGATTTTGGGAGGAGTCAGCGGTGACACTTTGGAAATCGTGGGCTGAGTTGGGTAAATAGTGTGCTTCTAAAACGAGTTGGAGTTTGGGAGCGAGGGGACAGCCCCATTCTGTGGATAGAAGGAAATAATTTCCGTTTATACTTAGGCATGAAAATAAAACTGGAGGTGTTAGAAGTGACACTGACTCTCTAAATAGCAAACGGGGTAATCTGACTCCAACTACCTGCGAAATGTCTGAAAACTTCCCCAGTCCCCAGCTGTTGTGAAAGGATCCCAATTCTTTGTTAATTTAGACTGCTCTTAATTCGGCAAATAGTGTTTGTCAGATTTCTCTGCCACGTTCAAATAACCACGGAGGTAGCTGTCAGCTCCTGCTTCCACTTCAGTGCCTGATAAAGGAGTTGAGATGAGAGCAGAAGGAGCTGATTGCCCAGCCGAGTCATCGGATGCAGACAACGCGTCGCTGCCGTTCGGCTGCTGCAGAGCCCGAGGATGAGCTGGGACAGTGAAGGGGACACAGTGCTGACTTTGGGTCTCTCCTCCCTGCTGCTCAGAGCTGCTGTGCAGCCCTCGTGTTACTTTATACACCGTGGATGTTCAGGCTGTCACTGGTGTTGTGCTGGCAAAAGGATACTTCATAATGACAGCATCTCCGTGAGTGCTAACTTTGCATAAAAACAGAGTTTTCTCCTCTCCTTCTTCAGCCCACCTCCGTGTTAGTAGCGTAAATCTTCAGGTCCCTTTGTACCACGGCTCTACAGAAGTCTAGAAAAATGTCTTGTTAATGCGAGCGCGCATCCGCCTTTGAGTAGATCCTGAAGATTGCAGAAAACCAGCTGTATGTCATCTTCTGATATGATAGCAGCTGAAATATTGCATCGAGGGTCCTAAGAGATACCTAAATAATGTGGTGTGATAAGCTGTGTGGCCATGTGTCAGAGAGTGATGGGCTGAAGAAAGAAACTGAAATCCAGAGCCTCGATAAGCTGGATTTGTTGAATTTGTTAAGGAGGGCTTAAAGTCGGTCTAGGAGGGAAAGATGAGATCAACAAACGCACTTTGTTTAAAGCAGGGGCACGCTTAGCACCTTCCTTCTGTCTTTCCAAATAAAAAGAAAAAGAATAAACTCAGATCCCCTCTTGTACTTGGGCATGAACGCTGTGCTCCTGTTGGGTTATTTCTGATGAGGGTTGGATGTGGGGCTCTCATTTCACTTCCCAGCCACATCTTCTTCTGACTCGCTTCTTTCAGGAGTAAAGGGAGTAAAGCATTCTGTAATAACAGATCCTGCAAGCAAAACTCCGGTCAGTTTTAATCAATTTGAAGAGTATTAGTAAAAGTGGTGCTTAGGAAAGTCCTCCGAGATGTGTGGACTGGCCTCTTGCTGAGAAATGTTAATAGGGTAATTACTGAATTATGTTTAGCCAGGAAGATGCAGTTCGCAGTATAGCTGTTTGGAGAAAACTTATTCATCTTTGTTTCCACTGGTAAGACTTAGTATAATGGATTTACAGAAAACCTCCCCAAAGGAACGAGTGTAATAAATCTATAGGCAAAGAAAGGAGCAACGTTTAGCAGGGCTGGCTTTAAATCTACAGGAGCTCCAAATAACTTGGTTAGAAGCAGGTGAGTGAGGTTGTTTAGAAAACGTTTTCCTTTTGTGTGCAATGCTGATTTCTATAGCTTATTTGAGGCCTGTGTGTTAGCAGATTAGGGGAATAGAAAGTATTTGGTCGAACTCTGACCTACTGGAAAAAATCAGAAGAAAACCAGGCTCCCTCTAATCGTAGAACTGAAACTATTGAGCAGAGGTCAGTTATTTCAGCAACCGATCAGGGAATTTGCATCGGCCATTGATAACAAGGTGAGCTTTCTGCCTCTCGGTTAATGTGCTCGAATCTGAGTGAGAGTCTTGGATTTGGGGGACGGTGGTGATTTATTTTTCTGTAGCTCACATAAGAATGGATTTCTCCCTCAAGTTTCCAAGGGTGATGAGTGTTTGTAACCCTGAAACCAGCCCTGTGCTGTGTTCCAGAAATCGGATTTTGGTACCCCTGGCACACGCCCCATGGCATTGCCCATGAGGTGTAGGGTGCTGTGGGAGGACAAGGCACAGGGACCTCGAAGCGGAGCTGACTGTCGCTGTGGGGGTGACACGGGGCATTTTGGTGCTGTTTCCAGCCTGGTGCTTGCAGGAGCCTGCTGGTGTCCCTCGGGGTGCTGGCTTTGGTCTCCCATGGGCTGCTCATTCCCCACAGCGATGGGTGCTGCCCTGGAGGATGGGTGAGGAGGGTAACTGATGGGTGCTGAGCAGTACTGGTTTGCACTTCCCTGGTGACGCTGAGGGACGAAGGAAAATGGTGAAGTTCTCAAGTTTAAAAAAAGAGAGGGGAAAAGTACAAGACGTAAGCATTTCTGTGATTTTTCTGAGTAAAGTATGCTTGTTATAATTATGCTGATGGGACGCCTGATCCACGTTAGCGTAGTGCTTGCCATGGGGCGTTCTAGGTCTTTTGTCATTTGGGGGCATCTTCATGTATTACAGGATTTTTCTTGTTATCTTAATGTTTAATTTCACCTCAGCCTCTTCCATCTCTTTAAAAACAGGACACCACAGGGAGAGAGGCAATGAAGCGTGACCCAGTGCGCCGGCCCCTCAGGAAGCTATAAAGGGTAGCGAGTTGGGGCAGGGGTATTGACCTTAGCACAGCCACTTAGACCTTAAATAGATCAGCTGAGAGTGTTCCTCGCTGGAAGATGAGCCGTGTTTGCTCACAAACGAGGCCTCTTGGTAATTGGTGCTCCTGCCCCAGCCTGAGCTCTAGGCTCATACAGAGGGATCTGAGTCACTTGTGCACAGTTTCAGAGGCTACAGGTAGGCACAGAAGTGAGTGAAGTGTGAACGTGGGGCAGGAGAGCGAACTGTGGCTGAAAGGGTTTGTGAAGCATCTTGTGTTGCCTGTTGGATGTCCCTCCCTTGGTTGTGTTGCCCCTGCCCACCCCCTTGCCGTGCGGAGACGGGTTCCACGCTTGTTCACAAGCACCCGTGCTTTCTGTGCCGGTACCGTCACACCTAACACAGCTTAACACTGGTGAGTGTGCCAAAAACTGTGTCTGCCTCGATGCTGCTGGTAGTGTAACTCTAATTGTACCTGTTGAAATTGAAAATATGGCAGAGGTTTAGTTTATGGGGAGGGCTGAGCAGTGGGAGGTTAAATCCCTCGTGCCTGGATGCGTGCTGAGGGTGCTGGAGCTGGGGCCTCCGTGGCCTTACTGATGTTGGTGTTTGACAGCAGCCGGAGCCCTGGGCAGCTCCACAGGACGTGGAACATATGGGAAATGGTAAGAGGCAGCACCAAACTTTGCCTTTGATTTGGGTCACGTTTTGGAAATAATGGTCAGTTGGTGAGTCCTCTCAGCAGCTCAGAAGCTTTTCCCAAGCGATTTCACTGTTGGCCAGGGACTCTCAGGTAGAGGTTCTCCGGCCTTCCTTGGCACAGCTGCTGAATCTGGACCCGGGTCTCTTCCCTGAGCTGCTGTAGGTGTTACCAGTCAGTTAGGCTAATGCTCTGTTGCTGCTTTTCAACTTTTTCTACAGCTTTCTACGGGCTTGTGTAGCTGGGTGATTTTGCTAGACGTGGCACAGAAAGGTTTGGGGAGCACAGGTGGTTTTATTCTCTTGCTTGGTTTAAATCCAACATGACCGTGATACCGACTGACTGATTCGTACCGAAAAAACTCCCCAGCATTGTCTGTCACTCACACCATTTTTATAGCTGCCGTGGGAATCCGCTGTGTAACTTCACTGCCTGCAGAGACTACTTGTCCTCATCTACAGGCAACGAGGGGTTGGAGACACGAGCAAAGAGCACGCTCTTCTTCCAAGACATCTTAATTTCTGCAAAGTCCCATCCGGATTCAGCCTCGGGGAGGTGACCACCTCATACCACGGGCTCTCAGGACTGCGTTAACCGGCGTCGGCGCTGCTCAGCACCTTCTCAGCTCAACCCTCGGGGTCTGGCAGTCCCTGTCCCCCCCCCCGGGTGGCCCGGGAGCAGCTGCGGCCTGGTGCTGAATTGGCAGGACCCGGCGGGCTCTTTGTACCGGCGCTCAGCAGCCAAACAATAGTTTGTGCTCGTGGGGCCATGTGGCGAGTCACGTGCGCCGTGCTGTTTCTGCCGGGGTCCTTGCCCATCTGTTCTCGGCTCTTTCTGGGTTATCAGGCGCGGGTCCAAGTCCTCGCAGGCAGCCAGCTCCGCGTGGCCAGAGATTACGAGCACTAACCTTCCTGGCAGGGGTGGCGTGGCTTTGCTTTTATGCAGATTAGCCATGTGCTTCTCACTTCAAGGCGTTCCACAGGAAAAGAGGGTTTCCTGTGTTTGGCTCTCGGTGGGCGTCTCCGGCGCGCCGTGCAGCCGGGGCCGGGGCCCGCGCGCGTGGCGAGAGCGCTCGGGAGAGGGATTACAGCGATCGGCCCCCCCCCTCCATCCACCTCCGCTGCTACGTCACCACAACACAACCACACGCGCGCTCATACTGTTGGTGTCATTCATTCAGTGCCAAGATTGCTTTAAAAAATTCCCTTGGCCCCAGTTCAAACAGGAGTACAGCTGGGATGTGTTAGATTTTAGGCAGTCTGCCCTCAATTTGAGATGAGTTATAAATAGCAGTGCCGACTTCCTTAACTACCACTCTCCGAGGTAAAATGCAGGTTAATTACTGTGGGAATCAATTAGGGCTTCTCTCGGTTAAACAGCCAGGAATGCTTTTTATTATTTTTTATCGCGAAAAACGGACAACAGATCTGCTCAGGAAAAGATTTTGGATCCAAGGTGAGAGCTTGGTGCTTTTTTGATTATTTTTTTTGGCCTTTTTATTTTTAGTTTTTTGGGGGCAGCTGAGGAAACCAGTTGTGGCCAATACCTCTGTTTGCCAATAGCCGAATGACGCCGATTTGAAACTGGAGAGCTCAGTAAAGAGCTCTCCTCCCTTTTCTTCCCCTGGCCTAATAAAGTACAAATATGCAATAAGGTAATCGGGAAGGTCAGAATTAGACTTTTCTGTACGGCTGTGGAGGGTTTGGCTCTTGCTTCCGAAGTGGGATTTGCCTCTTTTCTTTACTCGTTTTCCTGCTGGGACCATTAAGCAAGTCCCCTCCAATTTCAGCGAAGTGCTTTTTGGAGAGGCCAAACGCTTCTTCTGCGGGACAAAATCTAAGAATTGTTCGTGAAATCCTCTTGTCCACTTCACGCTTTTTTTTTTTTATTTTATATATTTTTTTAGAAAGCTGTACATGTCTGCTCGTGCAGCGGAGAGGCTGTCAGTCGTTTGACTTCTCTGCTTGGGGCTGGTTTTTGTTGGGAAGCTTTTCGCCCTGCTCGCCCAGCCAGGAGGCTGTGCCGCTGGTTTTTAGCCGCTTCTCACGGTGCTGCTTCGTGGTGGGGGTCTGACGTTCTTTACATCGCACACACTGATCTGGAGAGCTTTTGAACTCTGCCATTTAAGCTTGCTTTGGGCTTGCTGTTACAAGCTCTAAGGCTAGCAATACCTTAAATTTCCTTGAGAACTCAGCAGTTTCTCTGGAGCGCTGGCTTTCGGTTTCTTTCATTCAACGCCGTACCAGAGAACTTCGCTGTTAAAAGTTTGAGTGGTGACAGGGCTGTGTTTTGCTGAGTTTTGGTACTTAACGGTGTTAGAAAACAGCAGAGATACCGAGATTGAAGGCAGAATAGAAGCAATTCCTATGAATGCAAGGAGGTGTAAGCAGGGGGTCTGGACTTCAGTGATCAAGGAGCGACACTTTCTCTCAATTATGTCTCTCTGTGGCAGGGCCTTTGCTTTTGAAGTGTAATCACAGTAATCTACTCCTGTGGTTTCCTATTGAAAGGATTTCCCATGTATCAGTCCAGAGAAGACTCTCCAGCCTTTTGCAGTCGGAGCGTGGTATTTCCTTACTTACCCTCAAGTGCTTTTTGCAAGTGAGCAGCCATCGCTTCCTCTCGGCTCCCCCAGCCCTCCTGACAGCGGCGTGCAGAGGAGCCGTGCTGCACCTCCGCTCCTTGCACCAGCTCTCAGATCGATCAGCACTTTGCTGTATTTCAGCCCAGACTGCTCCTTTCTTCAGGCACGTGTGGTTAAATTTTCCTACAAGGATTGAGAGAGCGGAGTCAAGTAGACTTCTTGATGGTATGCTCTCGAAGACAGAGCAACGCTGCTAAGAGGAGAGGAGTTAAAACCCTGTCAGTGCAGTAGGCGTCTGTCTTTATTTTGGGAGATTTGGGGGAAGAAACAAGGTGTTGCAGCTTTTGGGACGTACACGGCAGCCCCAGGGAGGGCGAGTTAGCCTGTTGTTCGCAACAAGTCGGGTGCGTGTATGAACTATTGTTCCTCTGTCGGAGGAAATTAACTGGCATTTCCATTTCTTCTGCTTAAAGACTTTTACTTATAAGGCTGCGGTGGGGAGCGATGCTCTTCGTGTTTGTTTTTAGCATCTCTGGGTGCTAGGGCCTTGTAGGAGAGAGGCAGTTCAAAGCCATGCAGTTTGGAAGCGCGTCGAGTCCTCCCACGCTGAGCCATCAAGGTGACGACTTGGTCACATCCTGGAAATATGTTTGGGTTTTGTGTTTTGGGTTGCTTTTTTCTTTTTTTTCTTTATTTTTTTTTTAATGGTTTTATGAACTGTTCCAAATGTTTCTTGAAATTTGTTAACAGTCATCGTGCTTCCTGTAAGAGTCATGGAAAAGTGGATCTTCACCTTGTTTCTGTCCTTCTTGAGGATCTGGTTAGCTTTGTGGGTGACCACAGACAAGAAAATCTGTGCAGAGGAGGCAGCGTGTGGTGTGCGCATATTTAAAAAAAGAAAAAAAAAAAAAAAAAAGAATGAACAAGAATGTATTTGAGAAGCTGCCTTTGCTAGCGGGCTGTGAAGATGAGGTAACTACTAGAGGGGAAACAAGTAACAAATGGAAAAGATGCTGAAATGTTCAAGAACCAAAAGTTGCCCTAGAGCAGGTAGCAGAAGAAAGGCACAGCCCGTGTTTTTTGGGGGTAGGATGAAAGAGAGCATCGACTTACCAAAGGCTAGGGGCAAGGAAGCTGTCCTGGTGGTACTGTTTTAACATACCAAAGAAAATAGTTTGGGGAGGGAAAAGATGTCAGTAATCTGAGGTGGTACCCACAAGGCGAGCTCGGGAAGCAATAGGGACAATTGCTTGGAAGATGTAAACCCAATTTGCATCCGTTAGGGTGTATTAAAGCTCCACATGGATGCTCCCATTCAGGAGGTAGTCAGCGTAGCTCTGAGGATTCAGACTCAAGCACTCCAAGACCTTTTTACCTTTTTTTTTTTTTTTTTTTTTTCCTTTCTGTCCCTGTGAATGGAAGCTCCTCTTCAGAGCTCGCTGAAACCCTGTGTGGGGGTGCAGCCTCCTGGAGCAATGCAGCGCTCCGCGGGGCTTCTTCCAGGGCACTGCAGCCTCAACTGGCAGCAGCATCTGTGGTAACTTCAGCATAAACCCTGAAACTTCTCCAGGGCTGTTTTAGTATGGACTAAAATGGAGAAAAAAAATAAGCACAAAGGACCGTAGCAGGGCACGTTTCTCTGTAAAGCTGTCTTGATGGAGAGAATTGTATTGGCTCAATGTACACGGTTGTCTGTGAGCAACTTCTGTAGGATGGCAAACATTGTGTTTGCAGGGGTGTCTGGGGCTGAATGGGAGGGGAGGAGGGGGCTTGGATCTCGTTCTTCATTGATTTGTGCCACATTGGTGCGAATTGCTCTCGGGGAGCCTGCTTTTGGCTGAGCAGGTCGCACCGCCTTGCCGAAAGTGGGGTGTTTTGCCTGCCCTCCCCGTGAAATTCCCTCCCGTGGCCCACAAGAGCGCCATTAACTCCCCGTTGTGCCCCTGCTCGCTTCTTTTTGGCGTGGGCATGGTGCTGTGCGGCGTGCCTGGCAGGCACAAAGCAGCAGACAGCTGGTCAAACAAATGTTTTCAGGGTCTGCGTGTTGGGACTTCAAGCTGTGCTGGCTGTTGAGGTAGGATTTTCTGAAGTGTAGCATACTGCACGAACTTTTTCCTAGGAGGGCAGATTCTGCAAACATAACTGAAATACTGTGCTGGGGTCTGGGATTCTTTCAGCTTTCCAGCAGGAGCTGGCTTTGTGCGATATTTGCTTGTGCAGGCCTGTATTGCCACTCCTCAAGCACCTGATCTCAGCAAGAGAGGGTGGATCCGTCCAAATACCACCCTAGGGCTAGTTACAGGAAGGAATGGTGTAATAGAGAGCCCATTGTCATGGTGATGTGGTGGAAAACGTCTAATTGGTATTAGTTAGGTCATCGGGAGATCAGGGAGCAGTTCTTATTCAGCCCAAGTGATGGAGGTTAAAGACTGCGGCTGGGATTCATTTAGAGGTCGCTACGCCAAATCAGGCTGAAGGCAGCCCTTGCTTTAGTGTGGTAATGCAACTACCTAGGTAGAAGGGCTGTGTTTTTGAGGTTTATAGTATTTTCAGGAAATTTGATTGACTGTTCTTATGTCTTGGCTTCAGGCAGAGGTGGTGCAGATGAGGAAGTCCTAGCAAAGTTGCATTTACTTGCTCATCTTATGGTGTCTGCTCTAAGACTCAGGGCCTTGACTTCCAAGGCTGACCAGTGTTTTTTTCACACATCTAAAGAAATTTGATTTTGAAACCTGCGTTATACAAAAGGCAGCAGACACAAAGCTCTTTCTAAAAAACAAAACACAGAACTTCAGTCTTGAACACTGAACATCAGTAGCAGTGCTCAGTGTTACTACATCAACGTGGAATAATTGAAATGCGTAAGTGTAAATTAACAGCCTGCAGTGTTTTGGGAGACCTTGTTAAATGTGAAAGAAGAAGCATTTCTTGTGAATATTTAAATTTTCAGCGTAAATTTACCTTGTTGTGGAATATCTGGACATTAAACTACTGCCTACCGTGGGGAAAAGCCACTCACACTGATAGTTCATCTCAGTGATCCTTCCCACCTTTTTTCTGTCCTCTGGCCACAGGAGATCTGTCCGCATAAAATGACTTCTCGTTGGGTTTGTTCTTTGTGAAATGTCTGTGGGTTTGAAAGGGCAGCAGGAGCTGTGCTGCACTTCACAATGCAACCGTGGGTCGTAGCAGAAGGAGCAGGCTGCCTTCTGCCTTCTGCTTCTCCACACCAGCTTGTTGAGGTTTTCTTCTGGGGGTTCTTTGGAGGTCGGGAACAATTCCTGTATGCAGCTGGATGTACATCGTGTGTCCCAACTTGCTTTGCAGCCTTCAAGCCCAATGGATCAGATGGGGAAGATGAGGCCTCAGCCATACGGAGGAAACAACCCGTACACACAGCAGCAGGGACCTCAGGCGGGGCCGCAGCAAGGACATGGCTATCCCGGACAGCCGTATGGGCCACAGACTCCCCAGAGATATCCCATGGGAATGCAAAGCAGGACGCAAAGTACAATGAGCAGCATCTCGTATGCACAGCAGGTAGAGCACCCAAGCTTCTCTAGTCTCTGTTTGCAGCAGGGGCAGGCAGAGGAGCAGCAAAGTCCCGTGCCTGCTGAAGGGACCACCTTCAACCAGGTTGGAATCAGTTCCTTAGGTAAAACAACGTTTCTTTAGGCTATAAGTTGCCCCACACCTGAATCCAGGTGTGGTCCATGTATGAGGATCTGTGAAAGCCTTGCTGCAACAAGAGGTAGCAGCAGAGCAATGAATCAGAACTAAGGAAAAATAAATAGGAAGGGGACTAAGGTACTCACACCACTGTATTCTGTTAACGACAAAGCTGTTCCTTACAGTGGAAATGACTTCGAGGCCAGTTGTGGCTCACTAAGTGAACCAAGTGGCTCCTGCTGAACTGCTGGCAGGATTTAAAAGGCTGCTTTTGTTTTTTTTCTGGTGCAACTCTTCTTTCCTTTTAATGTTATTGTCATCAAAGTGTAGTCAAATCCCTAAAAACTTAGTTATGGTGTGTAATTTATTACTAATTGATAGTGTCACACACAAGTGACTTTTGGTATTGTCTGGGAAACTTTCTTACATAGGTAGTGGCATTTCCATTACCTTCCCAGTTAACTGCTCTGCATAGCTCTGTAAATTGTTGCTTCTTGAGTATAATCTTACTTTGTGTGTGTACTTAAAATTGCTTCTTAACCGGTATAATTCTCCCCTCTTCTTCTGCAGATTCCGCCTTATGGACAGCAGGGTCCCAGTGCATATGGGCAGCAAAGCCAGACTCCATATTACAACCAGCAAAGCCCTCATCCCCAGCAGCAGCAGCCTCCATATTCTCAGCAGCCTCCATCCCAGACCCCTCACTCTCAGCCTTCTTATCAGCAGCAGCAACAGCCTCAGTCTCAGCCTCCACAACTTCAGACATCGCAGCCTGCGTATTCTCAGCAGCAGTCCCAGCCACCCCATCAGCAGTCCCCGACTCCATATCCTCAGCAGCAGTCCACAGCCCAGCAGCATCAACAGAGTCAGCCTCCCTACTCCCAGCAGCAGTCACAGTCGCCCTACCAGCAGCAGCAACAAACTCAGCAGACAGCTTCCTCGGCTCTTTCTCAGCAGTCATCTTCATACCCTCAGTCGCAGCCGCAGCAGCAGCAGTCTGCGTATTCCCAGCAACGCTTCCCCCCTCCTCAGGTAGGCTGGCTCATGCTTTGGTTCCTTCTGCGAATATTTTTTTTAAGAAACTCGGGCAAATCGTTTTCTTTGTGCGTTGAAGTCGGTTGAGCTACGCGTCAGCAAGCTGGCTGGAATGATTGCGATAATAGATGTGCTGCCTTCTCTGTTGTGTCTAGATCTGTATCTCACAGAGATGTTATGGTGGTAACAGGCTGAGCCGCGGTAACACTGCAGTTTTGAAGACTAGTTCTGAGTAAATGCTGCTGATTGGCAATACCAGTCTAAAGGATTTCATACTGGCATGGTTTTCACACTGTGGTCTCTGGAAGATCTCCAGGTGGTCTACAGAGCTACTTGGGTTAGCACAATAGCAGGGCACTTCTGAGTCTACAAAAAAAACACTGTTTCCTGGTGCTTTTCTATCTCAGTCCAAGACTTCAGGAGGTGTATTGATCACACGGAGGAAGTGAGCATGGGAAAGCTCCTTGGTTCCATGCTGCTTGGGTGGAGTTTTTCCACAGACATTTGCAGATGGCAGCACAAATGGAAATTGGGCCAATAAAAGACGTTTTGCAGAGTGGCGCATAGATGGGAGAGTTTGCTCTTAAATGTAAAACTTGGCTTTAGGGAGGAGAAATAAAACGTGAAGCACGTGGAATTGAAGATAAGATCATGAAGCGATCCTTTTTTTTTTTTTTTCCCTGTGTGTTTATTTTCAGCAAGGTTTAATATTATTGTAATAGTCGTGTGAAAAGCTAGCTGGGACCTTTCAGCAAACATTGCAGTGCATCAAAGGTAGCATATGAAGAGCTGAAGATTTTAATTGACTTGCTGTGTTTGTGTAATAAAGTACTTAGAGCTGTTGTAAGATGTTAGAAGATTGAGAAGCCAAGTGGGCAGTCTCCCAGGACAGTCTCTGTTCTTCAGGATCTGTCTGTAATAAGGAAAAGCCGGAGAATTATTGTTTTGTCATGGTTTGGACTTCTACTTCCAACAGTCACTATGGTAGTCCAGCAACGTTTATCCTCCTGTGGAGCAGTAGGCGTGCTGGCTTGAACTCCTTGCTGCCCTATTTCCAGTTTTGGGCAAATGTCACCGAGGGTACATAATTCTTCCACAGTGTGAGAATACATCAGAGTGATTCCAGCAGAGCTTTCATTTTATTCACATTTGTGTTTTTATTTGGTGTTTCTTGATGTTTCAGGAGTTATCTCAAGAATCATTTGGGTCCCAGGCATCATCTGCTCCCTCAATGGCTTCCAGTAAAGGGCAAGAAGACATGAACTTGAATCTTCAGTCCAGACCTTCTAGCCTGCCGGTGAGTGGTGAGCTGTTGGAGAAGTGAATGGGGTGAGGGCAATCAGAAGCACAGCAGGATAAATTAGCACTGGTAGTATTCCACGTGGAAATGGGAATGATGGAGGCTGCCTGTGCTTTTTACCAAGTCATTAGCTTCTGGCTTCCCACTGGAGATTAAATGTAATTTACAAAAGTAATGGATCTGAGAGTAAAGTTTAACCCTAGGTACTCTGGTCTGCGAGTTCTAGCCTAAAGATTTCTTGAGTTTTCTGTTCATGGTGTCTGAAATACTTGAGTACTGTGAAAGTAAGTTCTGACCTTCAGGCAAAGGTGTTTCACTTTTATTTTACTCCATTGTTCCTTTAGCCCACTGTTTCATAGGTGGTTAAGGGCTGGTAGAGCTGTTCCCTTTCTGTGTTATTGGATCCTCATACTGCTGATTTAAGCTTCTTTGATCCATTCTGACTGAACAGTTGGTGCAAAAGACAAGTTTATTAATACCTGGAGTGAGGAAGATCAGTCAGAGAGAGCTCCTTCCTAGATGAAAAGTTGTATTTTCTGTTGCATCCTGAATCTGCTTGCTGAAGGTGCAGTGAACAGTTGTGTATGAAATCAGTGGCTGGTTTTCCGGCAAGTTTTGGACCAGAATAGTTTAACGTTGGGTTAAAACTTCATGAAGAAAATGGAGAAGGGTTAGAAGTTTAAGTTTGCACAAGTCACTCTGTGCCTCTGACTTGGAAGAACAGTACTGAGCTGCTGCATTCAGATTTTGCTGGTTACTTTCACTTGTAACCAGTAGGAAGTGAGTGAGTTTTTTTTTTTTTATTTAGCCACTGGCTAAGTCTGTTTTCTAAGCTGCAGTTGGATTGGTCAGAGGAAAGTGAACTGTGTATACAGCAAAGTTATTTTTGCTCTCAGCAATGAGAACAGCTTTGTTGTGAGCCCCTTGAAATAATTCCTTTGGATTGTGGGTACAAATTGTCACCCAAAATACAAAGTGATTCTAGTTCTGACCACCTAATGGGAGTAGTTGTGGGTTGTTTCTTTTTTTTCCTCTTTTTTTTTTTTTTTTGGACCTCGATTACAAAGATTTAATTTGTTCTGAGGCCTGGGGAAAAATCCTTTTAAATAGCATGTTTCTTTCCACTCTGCCTCTCCACAAGTTCTTCCATGTGACCCATCTTCTGGCGAAGAATGTAGGAAAAGTGAAGCCGCTGAAGTAATTGAAGAAATTGCTCTAGCTCTGAACGGTGGGAAGTCCTGTTTAGTAGCATTGTTGATAGAGCCTTCATGAATCCTACCAATCAGCGCCCTCTGACTCAGATTATAGGAATTAGTTGCTCTGCTTAGCAGAAGTGGCTCCTTCTCAGCACCAGTGGGAATTTTTTATACCTTGTGGTTTAATGCGCTTGGCCCCTTTCAAGCTTTCCTTTTTCCCAAGCAATTTAAGAAAAGATATGCATCTCAGCCATAGGAGTGAGGGAAAACTTAGAGAAGAGGGAATTTTATCCAGTTTAAAAGTTTTAAATGATAATGTGTTCACTAATTTCTAATAAGATATTCAGAGGTTTTCTGATAAGAAATCCAGGGCACAAAAATTGGGTCCAGCTTTTATTATCTGCTAGCTGGAAAGCTTATTTTCTGTTTTAAACAGACTTTGTAGTCATCTTGTTTTTCTGACTTTATCACCAAATAATTAACATTTAAGAAAACAAACAGTGTTTAGCTTACCCTACCCCTGGTGTACTTTTATGTCTTTTCTTCCTTGGCGAGCCAGAAAAAAAAAAAAAAAGCAAACACCACAAACTCCCCGCAAGAAGAAAAACTCACTTCTATTCTTACGTGTGTTTCATAATTTTGTCCCTCAAATTAGGGTACTGTAGGGCAAGATCAGCACCTGTTTGTAAACTGAGAATGCATCAGACAGCAATGTTGTGGGGTGTTGTAAAGAGGACCTCTGAGGTGTATGGAAGCCAACTCTTTGTTCCAGGGATGAGTATCTTGCACGAAACTTGGCCTGGGGAAGCTTAGAAGCAGAAAAGCTGCGCTGGAAGGGTGTTATCAATTTCTTTTATCTTCCTTATATTCCTCACTCTGTCTGTTTTAGAAAGTTTTATACTAGTCAAGGGGATTCCTAGATCCCTGTTTTGCTATTATATATGACTTAGAGAAGCATAGTTAGTTTGTGGGTTTTTAATTTTTCGTGGAGTTCTGAGTCCTCTTCTAAGCCTCCGTGGGCACTGTGGAATAGCTCACTGGGTATCCTGGAATCTGGGCAAATCGTACGATGCATCATCTTTAATTAAACATAGATCAACTCCAGGAGGAGAAGGAGATTGCTGCTTTTAGGTACTTATTTATGAAGTGTTAAATTTATGTACCCAGTGCCTTTACGAGTCTTTAGCCTTTACACGTTTAGTACTGTGCGTCGTATTAATGCTAGAACTTCAAGCAGTAAAAGTGGGAATATATCTTGGGCTGACACTGTCACCGTTTCAGGAAGTGGTGGTCTCCTAGAGATGATAAGTGTTGGTTTGGCAACGTTGTCAAGTTCAACTCCTGTCAGATCTTGCTGGTTTGTTAGGATCTGCCTGAGAAATGTAACGTTGATCATTCTGGGTGGAGGTCTTCAAGGTATCCTCCTGGCAGTGATTTTTGTGTCCCTAACTAAACTTTTTTTCTGACTATGTTCCTGTATTAGGACTTTAAATAGCAGAAGAGTCAAATTACTGATTTCTCTAGTGCTTTGTTTGAACGTCTGCAAGTAGCAAAATGTCTGGTCTCCCATTTCTGCTGGTGTTACTAGGCTGCTCTAGCTAAAGTATTTCTTGGTTTATTGTTCCCTTTCTGAAGATTGTACCTGGTGCGACGGGAGAGAATGCTGCTGCGAATGCACTGATGTCTTTTAAAGAGTAATGCATCCACGCGAGTATCCTGCCTGGTCCTCTTTTCCTGTAGCAGGCTGGATGAAGAATTTCTCTGAAGAATTTGCTGCTTCCCTAGGGAATCTCTTGTCAGGATTGCAGCTAAACTAAACTTAGATTCCAATTGTGTATGGGAGAAGTGAAGTGTAGTCTTTTGTGTCTGGGTGTAATAGAGGAATAGTAATCCATAGCATAAATCATATTCTCCCAGGAGATTCCCTAGTCTCATCTCTTCAGCAAAGAATTTTTCTTGGCAAGTCATATCCAGTTTATTTGGTGTTTCTACCTTTGGAGGCTTGGATACAGAGTCTGTAAAAGTCAAATATTTCCAGCTATTAATTATCTTCTGCTTAGGCTTGGAAGATGCTCTGGTAACAGGTACGGGGAAGCAAACAAGTTGCTAGGACATCCACTTGGGTTTGGATTGAAGTCAGTTCTGCTGCAGAAATCTCTGGAGTTTTGGGATTGTTGGAAGGAATTTCGTATCTCATTGTGGAACGTGGAGCAGTGTTACGTTGCCTTGGTCTCTGCCTTGAAGGGGCTGAGTACAGGTTCCTGGTGTCTTTGAAGTGGATGCGGAGTAAAGCACCGAGACAGTGCTTGCCATGCCGTTAGCACCTTCCTAACCACAGAAGTTGATAAGTGTGGTGTTAGGACCTTTGACAGATTGGCCCTAAAAGCCATGTATAGAGCAAAAGTGATTTGCTACCAGTATATACTGGCTGTATGTGCTTTTCACTGGACTTTCTGGGATTTCTTCAGTGAAGTTTTTCTATTTGTAGAAACCAAAACTAGTGTGAGGCACGCTGTTCTCAGCAGTGCTTTGATGGGAAGGGTTCTGCTTGGGGTGGGACTTCTGGCTGAACCAGGAGGGCAGATACTGGCAGGGTTTTGGAAGCGCTGAAATAGCAAGGTTGTGTTTGAATTTTTGTTGCAGCAAATGCATAATGAAGCAAACTGGGGCAGCTTGTACAGAAGTTTCAGAATTCCAGTCACAGAATGTTTTTAGTCGGTTTTGGTCAGTTTACTGTGTAGCATGAGGGAGGAACCCCATTCCTTTTCTGGGCAAACGATTTCCATCTTGATGTGGAGTGGGAAATCATTTTAATCTCAATATTTTGCACTGCTGGCAAACTGTATTTCTTATTTAACTGCATTTCAATTTGGTTCATCACCAACTTCAGGTCTGAAAAGAGTCTTGTTGATGGCAGGAAGGATTATAACCAACTACAAACAAATTTCCTGATCTGTTTAACTTTTGAATATGCGTTCTGGTTTTGGATTTTTTACATTATGGATTTAGCAAAATTAGACTATGGGAAGGGAGAGAAATGAAGCTGCTGAGTTCTGGCTGGTAGAGAAGTGATTCTTTTGTGAACATCCCCAGCATGGTGGGGTATTTTTTGTTTGACTTCTTCCTCATAAGGCAAGTAGTTTCTGAATTTGGACGTTCTGGAGGGTGTCAGGAAAGCACTGTTTGGATTTGCCAGTTTTTACAGGGTGGTCATTTCAGCTTGCACTCTGCAGGTACTTGAAGTGGAATAAAGTTGAGCTCTCTCAGCTGCATCCTCTGACCTGGAAATAATGAATGCAACAGCCTGACATACAGTGAAAAACTATCTCAAAGCTGCTGTGGATGGGGACGGAGGTGCAGCTTAGGAAATGAATGTTTTCTTAAAACTTCTTTGAGCTCAATATTTTTTGTTTTGGCAATTTGTTTTGGGGGAAGGGAAAAGAAACTTTTATAGTTGAATCTCTTTGGTCACTTCAGTCACTCCCTTCCCCCCCATATGGGACTTCCTGCTTACGTTTGGTTTGTATTTGGCCTTCTGAGTTTGTCTTACTGCTTGCCTTGAGAGAGGGATTAGTGGTGTATGCATTTTGAAGCAGGGGAGCTGCATGCTCTGGTGGCTGGGCATCGCAGTGGGTGTGTGGATGAACGCATCAGCACCTGGAGGCTTGCCCCAAGGAGCGCAGTACTTGAAACACTGGTACTGGAGAGATGGGTGCCTTCCAGTTTATGCTGATGGGAAGGTTTCTATCCCAAGTTATGGTGATAGAGGGAGTTGAAAACATTTTTTAACCTGACCATGGCTTCTTTGTCTCAGCTTTTCTCAGTGTGTGCGATTTTGGCAATCGTTTTTGTGTGGTTCTTTAAGAAGGCCATGCTTTGTTTTTTAATTAATTTTAATTTTGCTATGAGCCTTTACAGATGCAGAGAGTGTAGAGTGCTGCTCGCAAAGCTTCCCTAATCTTCCAGCCACTCCAGCGACATGCTTCGCGCGTCTGACCTGCTTCTCGGGGCCGCTCTGCTATTTGTCCATGTGGCAATTTCTCTCCTCCCACCCTTTCCTCCAGGCTGGAACCGAGCTGATCTGACCTGGTGCTTGGGAGGAAGCTCCCCACCCCTTGCTGCATCTCTCGGGCCCTCTCTGGGCCACACCAAACCCTCTGCCCTCACCGTGTCCCCTCAGTGAAGCCCAGAAGCGTCCCTTCAGCAATCACACCGCGCTGGGGCCGCTGCTGCAGCTCGGCTTTGCGGGAGCCTGCGCTGGCAGCAGATTGCGCTATGCTCGATGCCGGGCTCGTTTCCTGTTTCTATTCTAGTCGTTAGCGGCTCGGCTCTGCTTCCTGCCTCTACGCCTTACACAGATTCCCCTAACTGGAACCTTTCGTTTTCTCAGGAGCGATTTCGGTTACAGGCCTAACGGAAGCGCGGAGCGGCCATCTCGGCGGGGAGGGCCCGGACGGTGGCCGCAGCTCGCTCAGGAGCCAGGCCCTGCACGTTCCCCAGGCCGGGTTTAGGCCCAGCTGGAGGGACTAGGCGGGTCAGCGTTTCATCAGGAAATTGCTGTAGGATGACCAGTTCTGATGTTGGATCCCAAACAATAGTCTGTGCTCTCAGTCACACGCATCCCCTGGAAATACAGAGCGTTCTTGCACCGTGAGTGCTGAAGCGCACGCCGCGTGAGATGACCCTCTGCTTCTGAGCACGCTTTCGAGCAGCTGGCTGTTGTAGGGCAGGGAAATCAGCCTTTCACTTCCTTTTTTGCTGCTGAGCTGGTGTTATCGGAGACCCTTGAAAATGTGCGGAAGCCTCAGTCAGCCTGATGTTGGAAGCAACTTAACCCTGCTGGAGATCCCAGACGGTGCAGGGGAGGGAGGGACGGAGCTGACCTGACCTTCGTGTGCTGCGTGGGGCGGTTACGGGGATAAGTGAAGGTGTTTAACTTCGCCTGACAGCACTGCACTCATTTTAAATGCTGCCATACCTGCGCTTTCGGTTCGCTGGGATCATTTCCCTAGTAATGTCATTTTGGCCTTCTGGATTGACTCGTCTCGGAGATGTGCACAATCACAAACGCAGTGGAGAAGGCTTTCCACGTGGCTCTCGAATGCAGGGCATGGCGTGGGCCCAGGGCTCTGGTGGTGGCAATGTGGCTGGGACGGGCTTGTGCCCGTGTCCCCAGGGGTGCAAGGTTCGCGCTGAGATTTCAAACGAGGCCTGCGTGGTAATTGGAGGAGGAGTTGCGTAAATACGTGTTATCGTAGTTTGAATCAAGGCTCACTGAGGGAAACAGAAACGTTTATTAAAAAAAAAAAAATTCCTGAAGTGAAACAAAGTGACATCTCTGGGAATTGACTGCTCTGACAACCCCTGACCCTGAGGGTGGCGGTGGGTGTGCGTCAGTGCGTGGCACGAGCCAGGTTGCCATGGCTGTGCTTACCTCTTCCCTGCACGCTCACTGCTCTGAGCCAGGACGAGAGCAGAACTGCTTTCAGTCCTTTAAAACGTCTCTTTGGTTTCTCTGTCCCGTCCAGGTCAGCGGTACCTGGGAGCAGTATTTCAGACAGGCTCTGATTAACGCTTATTTCCCTAGAACTGCCCCAGCTGGCGGTGTCAGGGGGCTCAGCCGTAGCCCTCGTGTTGCCCCATCGCTGTCTCCCTGCAGGTACGGGGCCTTTCCGAGGCAGCTGCCAGCTTTTGGCTGCCTCTTCACAGCTCGTTCCAGCGAGGGCACTGCCAGATTCATCAGGCTTGCAAATATCCATTGCCTTAACAAATCCTGTTCCCTCCTAAAATCTTTCTTTTTTATGCTTTTTTAGAAATGGATTCTGTCACTCTTAATTGTTTCACAGAGGCTGATGATAATACTAAAAGCGGAGTTGTTTTGAAATCTGAAGTATTGGTCTTAACAGGGGCCTTTTAAATTTTTTAATTATTTCAGACTTCTGCCTTTGCTGCGTTTCTTTGCCCACCCAAGCTCCTGTGGTTGGCATGGTGGCATAATCACATGCTGAGATGACTAAATGCTTTGGAGTCTAAATTGAACACATCAGAGATTGGAAAGTGCCTTCCAGAGGAAGCACTGCTGGGGAGTTGGAATATCCTTTCGGCTGGCAATAAGAGGGCAGCTTCCTGCCTCTTACGGCATTGAGCTTCTTGGATGATCTGGGCTTTGTCTTCAGACCGAAGCAGAACAACACAAAAAAAAAACCTCTGGAAGGAAAACAAAGGCTCTTTAAATAAACAGGTTGTGGTCTGTCACCTGAGACCCATACTAGCATCTCACTTGCACTTTCCTTCCCAGGGCCTGGTGCTGGACCAGCCTTTCTGATTGATGTGGTCAACTTGTAGCTCTCACTCCCCTGCATGCCCAGCACCCTTCAAAAAAAAAAAAATAGAAAAATCAGTGTTGCTGAGAACATCCTCTGATGCTGCTGTGATAGCGCTGCTCACTGTGCCCGGGTCATGCATGCATCTTTCCTGCAACCCATTTCAGGGTTGGTGTCGCTGTTGAAGCTTCAAGTTTCACCCTTTTTTTTTTTTTTTTTTTTTTTTTTTTTTTTGCAGCATGCTGCTGCTGGATGGCCAGGCTAACTTTTGTGCTAGCCAAAGTGTCAGGCAGAACTTCAGCATTTCCACTGCTGCTTTGAATGCTTTGTTGTACCAGTGGTTAGGTAAACCTGGGAGTACTTTTAGAAGCTGAGCAGTTTTCAAAGGGTTAAATGGCAACTATCTCCTGGGGGGCTTTGCTGCTGTGATTCCCAGGGTCCTGCAGAAGAGCTGAGCACCCAGCGCTCCCGGGGTGGGACCACCACCTTTCCACGCTGTGGGTTTTCCCTTCAGCGACATCTTGTTCTGAGGGTGAATCACATTGCTCCTCCTGTACTTCGTGCTGCAACCACAGCCTCCGAATCTCTCCTCTCCAAAGAGGCAGAATATGAAATTTGTTAATCTGGTCAGTGTTTCGAGGGGGAGGACACCCCCCCCCCCCTCTTTTTCTTTTCTTTTTTTAATTTTATTTGGAAGGGGAAGAGAAGGAGGGGTGGCACAGAGTAGGAGCAGTAGATGTGATTAAAGCTCCTGCCGAGCAGATCTGTGGGAGTGGAGTATCGACCTCTGAAAAATCAATGGCTGCTGCGGTAGCAGTGCTGGCTGTTTTGCAAGGTCTCCCGTTGCAGGAATGTAGTAAAGCCAGCAGCACTTCCGTTTCTCTTTCTCCCTTTTTTATTTTGTACCTGCTTTCTGCCAAATGACCCGACTCACCTAGATTTACTGAGGTGGATTAGAACAGCAGCTTATTTTTGCAATCAGAGTAAAATTTCTTGTGTGACGCTGAGCCCCTCCTCCTGACAGCCTCCTTTCCAAATGCTCTTTTTCCTGCAGTGCAGCTAGAGCCAGCAGCTTCTACCAGTTTGTCTAAAGCCAGCCTGGAAGAATGAGCTTTTCAGCTTCTTTTTTTGAGCTGAAACTGCACAAATCTCTCTTGCATGTTCTAGTCCCCATCTTAGGTTTGTAATTGTCAGCACTGATGCCTGAGAGGAGCTTAAACTCCTCATAAAGGAAGGGAATATGGACTCCATCTAGCAGAGGCTGGAGCCTTGATAGTGTTACCTTCCTCATACTTGTTTTACTGGGCTGGTGTTTTTTTCCTGAAGTAGTAAAAGTCAAGCACTTTTCCTTTGTTTAAGGCATCCTGGGATGAGTAAGTGGCACGTAATAGAACCTGAACGTTTTTATGCACACTTAGTTTTGTAACTGGGATCTTTGCTTTTTTCCAAAAGAGCATGATGCAGAACCTGAGAATCCTCTTACTGCTCAGATCAGGGTTTGAACTTCTAAGAAGAAATTTGAGGGGCCAAACCCAGTCATTTTGTTGTATAATTGAAACTCTTTGTTCCTTCTCATTGCTGGCCTTGCCCTACTTGAAGAGAGATAGAAGAGGCAAGGCCTTAAACTTAAAAAGCTCTCACGAAGCACGGAAGCGAGCTGTGCAGCTCATGCTACTTCAGCAGGCATCTTCCTGGGCATTCCTTGTTTCTTAACCCAGGAGAAAGTCATCTTTCCCTTGTGAACTAAAACCAAACTCTTCAGCTCCTCAGAGAGTAAAAACTGAGAGGTACGTGGCAGAGGAGGAAAGCTGTGTATGGTCTAGAAGCGTGTTGATTTTGTTGCTAGATTTTGATTATATTTGATTAGTCTTTAGTAGCTTGGAAATGTGGATGAGTGTAGTTCACACACAGGTATAAGCTCTGAATCAGTAGAAGGTAAACTGACGATTTAAAAATACACGCTGTTGGTTTCAGCAACCTACTCCTCCCCAAGTAAGACCTGTCACGTACCAAATGGAACTCTTGATAACAATGGTCCTGGCTGTGACCTTGCTGTAAGTTCTGGTGATGTTCTAGGTGTGGAGAGAGGTTGTGCTGGAAAAGCGTTGTGTGTGCATCCTTCCTTCTCCTCCTCCCCTTCGTCTATTGTCCAGCCTAAACGTGTTGGAAGAATCCAATAGCTCTTGACCCGTTATCCTCTGCACGTTAACAACTGTAGAAGAGCAGAGAGCGAGCTGAATGATGTCACTTATATCTTTGTGGTGGTAAGTGCTGATGGGTTTAGACAGGATTTTAAAGCATGGCAGGTGAAGTTGAGCTGGTGGTAGGTGAGGCCTGCAGGAGTGTGGGACCTTTCCAGTGTACCCCTGGTAAGCAGGATCAGCTGGGAGACTGAAAAACTCCCTTCTGATTGTTCAGTGTGTTGGTGAGAGAAAACCTGGGAGACTGTAGATGATGTAGATGGAGAGTACTCTATCCTAGTAAGCATTAAATATTGTTTTTGCTGTAGCTTAAGTTGTGTTTCCCAACTCCAGCTTCTAGTTTTTACTGGGGAAGCAACCTGAAAGAGACAAGCTGGAAGTAGAAAGGTGGTGACGGGCTGCAGGGCCCTGCCTGGACCCTTTGTCAGATCTGGGGAAATCTCTAGTCAGCTTTACGAGGTGTTGTGCACCTGGAGGATGTGGTAGATGGAGCACAGTGAGGTCTCCAGGCCACTTGGTGTTACGAGATGTGTTGCTCTGTGGGGTATAAGATGCAAAATAGAGTTGTCTTTACTGTAGAAGGAGGAACAAGTCTGTTTTCATAGAAATAGCAGGGAGATTCTGGCCTGCCAGTCAGCTGTGTCGTTTTTGTGGTAGAGAGGACTTGAGGTATGTTGGGGGTGGAAATAAAGGGGAGGGAGAGGACGAGCTTGTAATTTTAGGTGTCGGTAGCTGTTGAATGAGTGGAAAGTAAGCTGCAGAGAACGTGAAATTGGAATCAAAAGTAGGTATTTCAATTAGTCAGAAGCAATGAGGAGGCTTTTTCCCTTCCAGAAAGAATCGGGGAAATAAATTTAGCCATTGTGCTGTGGTCTTGCTTGTAAGCATCTTTATGGAAACAACTGGCCTTGCAGAATTTATAACCTCTACCACATGCTCGTCTCCAGCTCATAATTTCCTTGAGTGCTATCTAGTGATCTGATAGACGTAATGATTGTGGGCCCTGACTGCGCTCCTTCCCTCTTCCCCCACACTTTTCATACGTGCTTACCTTGGGGATGGGCAGGGGAGCAGCATAGGAAGCTCGCAGTCCCCGGCGAGGAGATCAATTTACTTTCTGGTCAGTCTTCCTGCTCTTCCAGATCAGTGGGGTGGGCTGGAGCAGAGCCTTGAATCTGTTCTCTGGGGTTTTGTTACCTTGATCTGAAGTATTTCTTGTTGTTTCATCTTCGTGTTTGTTTAACAAATGAGCTCGTATCAGATAGCGAAATGGTGGTTCCCCTGTTGTATGAAAGAAACCTCGCTGTTTCCAGCACAAACGAAGCGGCTCCCTTGTGTTGGTCATGCCAGGACTTGCAACCCTCTCCCGGAGATAGATGAACTCCCCTGCCCCCTCCTTTGGGTACCAGATTGTGTGATTTCAGGCATGGTTTTGTTGTGGTGTGAAAAGAAGGTGTTAGCTGCTGAGTCCTTGTTTGTCAGCAGTACCGACAAACCCATGCTGGCATCGGTGAGGATTGGGCAACCAATCGCAGCTGGAACAGTTATCGTTTCAGGGTCCCTGTGGGCTTCCGCTATCAGGTCACATCCCAAAATAACACTGGGCAGTATTTCAAGTGAAGAAACTCAGGCTTTGGGGCTGCAGCCAGCCTGGAGTGTGAGATTCTGTGTGAAATAGTTGGAATCCCTCCAGCGTTTTTGATCTGCATGGCAGATGAGCAATAAAATGCATAAAAAACACATTGGAAACACGTGAGGAAATTCTCCAGACCCTGACGTTTCCTTCAAGTTGGCAGAGTTACTGCTGTTGAGCCTCACCTCCTGTCTCGGCTCGATTGGCTGCGCTTGCAGGAGGAGGGAAGAGGAGAGCCCTTCTCGTGCTGCTGCTGCGTCTTCCCAGGTCTCTTCCTGATGCTCTGCGGGAGGCAAATAAAACCTCGCTGGCCTTCTTCTCTTTGGACTTGGTCCAGAACCCACTGACAGCAGCAGGTCTCCATTATTGCCACGAGGTTTTCCTTTTTTTTTTTTTTTTTTTTTTTTTTTCTTTAAGGCTTCTCTGCTGTAACTGTCGTTAAAACAGTCTGCTGAGAGGTTGAGAGATTCCCTTTCCCCCTAGTTTGTGGTGCACTTGAGTAAATGGGATATCAAAGTTGGAGGGTGTCCTTTAGATCTAGTTAGAAAAACACCGCGTCTTGATGGTTGGCATCCTGAGAAAACAACTTGATAGGTGGAAAACAGCTCCTTACTGATTAGCTGCTTGCACTTAAGCATTCCAGTCTCTGCTTCTCTCCTTCCACTTGCAGGAATCACACTTCTGAGAAACTTAGTGCTGCTGGATAACACACTTAGAAAATGCTGCTGTGCTGCTGGAACATTTCTTTGCTGGGAAATGACTTTATTATCAGGATTCATAAAACTTACAGATCTGTAGAGGTGAAATTCGCTTTGTGAATTACTCGCTTTATGTGGTACTGTCCTGTATCAATTCATACATGTCCTAACATCCAAGAAAGGTTTACACGTAATTCATTTTTAACTTATTTAAACTGATTATCTGAGAGGTTGATCCAAAGCCTGAAAGCTAGAAGGCCTACTTCTCATATATGTGAGGTCCGTGATGGTATGCCAGCAATGCAGAGAGGCCCTCGCTTGCATGTCTGAAGCAACCCCGTATTAACCCACTTAATTAAAACTGAATGTTTTTAAATGACTTGCAGTACTTAGGGTAAGCTTTGATGCACAGGCAAGGTTGAAGACATCAGCTTCAAAGATTGCTATCTAGTTACTTAGGAGTTAATATTCAAACAGTTTTTAACACTGCTTCATTTTATGTATCACAGACATTTTTGGCCTGGTATTGCCAAATCGTATCCTCTTATTCTGCCTGGGACATGCATGGGTATCACTCACACCACGTAGCAAACAGTGACCTCCCCAGATCTCGGAGGCAGACTCCTGCCTCTTGGAGAAGTGTCTCACTTAGGCTCCTGATAATGGAAGGAAACTTCCAGGCTCCACCTTGCGTGCTTGCCCTGTGCCCGTCCTTTCATGCCCATGTGCTGTCTCAGGTGTACATTTGTAATGTGGTTTTCTTCTGAGCCTAAAAATCTCTCAGTGAAATAGCAGTAGTAGCTCTGCCCCTCCGGTCTGAAGGTTTAACTGCTGACCAGCAGAACTGCTGAACTGCGTGAGCTTGTGGTGAGGGTTTTAAAGCTGCAGAGGGTTTTGGCCTCCAGCTTCATTGCAGTGATGCTAAAAACAGCATTTGGATGTGTTTGGTGATTTAGCCTAAAAGTACCTTAAAGGAAATGTCAGTAGCTACTAGAAACAATTTTAGGTCAGGCTGAATTGACTTGTAGGTGTTCTGATCCTCTCCTAGACTAGAGGGGAACCTAGAGGTGTATCATATGCCAGTAGCTGAAGTTAAATCTGATTAATCTCAGTCTTAGACAGGAATTGCATAGGAGAGAAGAGTGTTCAGGTCTTGATTGTTTGTGTTGGTTAATGCTTTTTAATGCAAAATGTTGGAAATTCCCTCTTTACCCCCCACTTCTGGTGGTTTCTTTAGTGGGATGTAGGCTTTGTCGAAGTTTTCCAGGGGAAAAAAAAAAAAAAAGTAGCTGCGTAAATGAGCAATGCTTCTTTCTACCTTAGGAAGGTAGTGAAAATTACAAAACCTCACAGACACTATTTTTAGGCTTTTTCTCATTTTTTTTAGCTTTTACTGAAATAAAACAAAGCTGCTTTTTTTTTGCTTTTTTTTTTTTTTTCCCCAGGAAGATGATGCTTCGTAAGTAAGCAAATGTACCTCTGAGACTGTCATGCAGGAAATTATCTCTCAAACAGAAGCAGTAATGGAAGGGGTGGAAGGGCATACTATGCACTAAGTCCTCCCATCAAGTGACCGGCATTTCCAGCTCAAATGTAGCATTTGCCAGCATTTTGATCCAATTCTGCTGCTAAAATAGACAAGATTGCCCTATTGCAGCAGACAACAAAGTAGTGCAGCTGATGCCCAGCTCTCCCCTTTGTCCTTCCGAGTGCCAGTCTCTGCTCAACAAGTATGATGAGGTTGTTGGATATTTCCCAGGTCTTTTTTTATTCCTCCTTAACTCCAGTTTTCCCCTTCCTAAGAGGTGAAGTGTTGCTCTCCAGCTTAGATGATAGGGATGTGCTCTCAGAGCCTTTTCACACCTCACCTGGCAGACAGGTGTAACAGAGCGATAGGGCTCTCCCTTCTGACAGCTGATAAGTTTGCGGTGTCCTGTGTCTGACTGAGGTCCTTCCACGTTGCACAGAGCTGGGAAAATGTCATCTGAACTGCTGCTAACCAAGGTGTTGTACGGTCAGTGTAAATGAGACAATGGCGTCCAAGTTATTTTTCAGTCAGCTCAGTCTTTTTGGTGTTTTAAATAAGTTGACTATGTTTGTGCTGGTCAGTTGAATTCTGTTCAGAGGAGCTCGATCTAAAACACCTGCAGGGCTCAGTCTGGAGCACTTCTGATCCGAGGCTGGTTGCTCTGAAAGACTTGCAAAAGGTGGGCAAGGGCCTGGTAAGCTTTGCTCTGCAATTTCTTCACCTGCTGCGATCCTTTGAATCTCTGGCAGAGACCTAATCCCTGGAACAGTTAAAACTTCCAGTGTTCTGCTCAAACGCTCCACCAGAGCCTGCTCATCTTACCCTGCTTACCCTGTTGTGGACTCGTTCATTTACTTCAGGCCAACATTAGCCAACACATGCTAGTATCAAGCACCCAGGACAGTCGTGAACCTTGGATTTCCACGTAATTATCTTGGACGTATCACCATTTCTCAGACTTGCCAACTGAATTTTGGTGCTGTTGCTTTGCAGTCACTGTTGCGGCAACTGGAGATTTCAATTTCCTTAGGCTTCTTGTGCTTTTTCAGGGTGAATACATGCAGGAGGAAAGGCATTCTCTAGCCTTGCCTTCAAAAAAAAAAAAAAAAAAAAAAAAGCTGAACTTTAAAAGCTAATATTGTAATTGCTAGTTTTTGCTATCTTTGAAGAAAGTGGGAACCCTGAAGAATGTTTTATGATTTCCTTTTAAATCTCTATTTAGTTTGTTTTTATCCATCTCAAGTGAGTAGTTTCCCACCTCATATGAGGTTTATGAATTAATTATGGTGAAGCAGAAGTTTTCTGTCGTTCAGAGGCTGAGCCACATTTCTCTTCCAAGTCAAGATCGCATGGACTGCCTCCTCTATGTGTATTGTTGATGCATTCTTCAGTTTCTGGCCTCTAAACTGAATTAAAAGAAGCAAGCAGGAGAATTAGGCCACTGTTTGGCCCATTAGTGAACACTCAGCAAAACAGCTGGGGAACTGTCAGGTTCAGAGACAGGCAGCAGGATAAGAGACATTTGTCAGTTACTTCGGCCTTCAGCAGCCTTCGTTACTGACAATAACATGAACCGAGTTCATTGATTTCAATTTGTAGTATGCCTAAGGGAGAAATGCAGTCTTTCTTGATGGTATATGAGAGAATAGCCCCATGCCTCTTTATTTTTGGCTGATCTGTTTCTCTGTGTGTTGCAGGACCTGTCTGGTTCAATAGATGATCTACCCATGGGTACAGAAGGAGCCCTGAGTCCTGGAGTAAGCACATCAGGGATTTCCAGCAGTCAAGGAGAGCAGAGTAACCCAGCTCAGTCTCCTTTCTCTCCACATACCTCTCCTCACCTGCCAGGCATTAGAGGACCCTCACCATCCCCTGTTGGATCTCCAGCTAGTGTTGCTCAGTCCCGTTCTGGTCCACTTTCACCTGCTGCAGTACCAGGTAACGCTCCTTGGCACGTGTTGATCTCTGGGTACAGTCGTCTCATGCAGCTAGAGAATTAATTAAAATGGTCAGCTGGGAGAAACTGGCCAGTGTCAGTATTATGTGGCTACTGAGATCTTGTGGTCTTTTTTTTTTTTTCTTTAGAACACCTGTAACTTTTAAAGCAGAATGGGTGGGATGGCTGGCAAACCAGCAGTGTTATTTTTGCAGGGTTGATGTGGCTGATCTTGCTCTTCTTTTTCTTTGCTGCGGCTCACGTACCCTTCTGAAGCTGTTTGTAGTTCTGGCTTTTAACGCTCTTGCATCCTGGATTTTGTGGTGTGCAATTTTTGTGATTAACCACTCTCCTTTTTGTGGTGTAGGCAATCAGATGCCGCCCCGACCGCCTAGTGGCCAATCGGACAGTATCATGCATCCTTCCATGAACCAGTCGAGCATAGCGCAAGATCGAGGTATGTGACTTGGGTTAAAAGGTTTAATTGTACAGATTGTTTGTAAAACTAGATGCATAACCAAAAATTACCTGGTCTGATGACATGATTTCTGTGGTGAGATAGCACTTAAAGGCTGCACCAGCTTTATCAGCTGCAAGCGTTTAGGCACCTTGCACTAAATTCAACTGTTACTGGTCCTGTGGCCTCTTAGTGTTCCATCCAAGCTGGTAGTTTGGCTTGGAAGGTGTTTTCTCTGGCTTTTGCAACTCTTTTCTATGAAAGCTAGTTGTCCAGGGTGTATGACCTTAAGCTTCGAAATGAGGAATGGTCGCAACAACACTGCGTGCCTTTTTCTAGTACAAGAATAAGGTTAGCGTGGAGGAAAATGTATGTAAAATTTCAGCTTTCATGGCTGAAAGTATGTAGATGTCACCCAGAGAAAACAAGCAAGCAAACAAAAAAAAAAGAAAACCCTGACAATGACAGAAAGTCCCTAGCATTTGCCAAGTCGTACTGTCTACTCCTGTCATGCCAAGTTTTTTTTTTTTTCCTGGTTAAAACGGGAAATTGAATTTGTTATCTTAGTGGATAACATTGGCACCTTAATAATAACTACTGTAAAATCTGTTTAGTCTGTTGCTGGAAGGATTTTGTTAGTGGGTCCTGTGAATTGCTTCCTAAGAACATGCATGTCCAGTGGCATCTCTGGGTACTTTAATAATTGTCTGCTCCGCTCACTGGGTGACCAGGTTACATGCAGAGGAATCCTCAGATGCCCCAGTACAGCTCACCCCAGCCTGGCTCAGCCTTATCTCCCCGGCAGTCCTCTGGAGGACAGATGCACGCTGGCATGGGGCCATACCAGCAGAACTCCATGGGAAGCTACGGACCCCAGGGTGGGCAGTACGGACCTCAAGGTGAGGCATGGCCGGCTTCTCAAGGTGGGAACTGAGCTCCGTGAATATGAAAGGCCTCTGTCTGTTGTAACATCTTGTCTTTTGATAAATTGTTTTCATCTGTCTCCTAACGCGTGGGTAATGCAAAACAGTACGCTGCTTATGGGCTGGAAGGAACTGTACTTCATGTATCACGTTGAGATTCATGAACTATGTTGCTTTCAGTGCAAGTTGTAATTATAAATGTAGCATCTTTCCCCTGGTTTAAAAAGACGTAGGTAGTACTGTGCAGATGTAGAAAAGAAGAGCCAGTTCTCTTTGGAGGGGAATTAAAATGAGCGTTGTATATTTTGGAAAGGGCTAAGTGAGTTTTTTACATCCTGTCCTGGGCCATTTAGCTCACTGTGCTTAGTTGAGGTTTGGGAGAGTTTCAGACAGCTTTTGAATAGATGTTGTTACTTAGCTGTGTCAAAACACATTTTACGTGGCTTATATCCAAGTACTTTGACTTTTTGTTGAGGTGTTAACACTCCCCCTCATCTCTGTTAGTGATCTTTAAATATTTGCTGATAGAAGATTTTTATGGTGATTCATAAACTTAACTAGTTGAATGATGTTGCCTTCCCCTCTTTTCATCTCCTTAGGAGGTTATCCCAGGCAGCCAAACTACAATGCTATGTCCAATGCCAACTATCCCAGTCCGGGAATGGGAGGAAGCATGAACCCAATGGGAGCAGGGAGCCAGATGCATGGGCAGACTGGTGTGCCACCATACACTGGGCTTCCTCCAGGGAGGATGAGCCATGCCACCATGGGGAACAGACCGTACGGACCTAACATGGCGAATATGCCTCCTCAGGTGGGGACAGGAATGTGCCCCCCACCAGGTGGCATGAATCGCAAAGCACAAGAAGCAGCTGCTGCTGCCATGCATGCTGCTGCCAACTCCATCCAGAACAGGTAAGGAGTGAAATTTCCCTTTGCCAAAGTGTTAAATCCATTCTCTATGTCATATCTGGATTTCAAATTAAATAACCCAGCGTTGTAGGTATAGTGAACCTACATTTCCTTAAAGTTTTAAGGCATTTTCATCTATCTTAACTGTTGGAAAAAAAAAAAAAAAAAGAAGCATAAAGCTTGAATAAGCAGTGTATTTTAATATGTCACTAATGATCTACTTAGGGAACTTTTCATATTCATTGGTGAAATCTGAAATCTGTTTAACTTTGAGATCCCTTAAATTGTTTTGGCTTTCTGGTCTACTTTGTTGCATGAGTGACTTAAAAGATGCTGTGTGTGTGGTAAAGCCCATAAATCTAGCAGACAGCCATCCAGCTGCATTTGTCTGAACCAAGGCATTACTTGTCCAGAGTAATGAACTTCTTCCTTTTAGGGCTTTGATGAGCTGCTGTGGGGAAAGGAGCTGGAATTCAGCACTGAACTTAGCAACTATTTTCTGTGTTGTTCTTTTTTTTTTTAATTGCACATTTCAGAGCAGTTGTATGTGGCCTACCAGAACGTCATGAGAGCCATGAACTTGCTTATAAATTGGGTTTCCCTAACAAAGCTGTTAGATTTAGATGCATTTGTGGTCTGACTAGGCATTGTGCTCTTTATCTTAGTGTTTTTTTTCCCCACAATCTTCTGTCTGATGTTACCTGCTACTGCTAGGAGGTCAGTTTCTGAACACCAATAAAGGCATCAAAGTCTGTCCGTTTGAATAACGTGTCCGAGCGACGGTTGTGTATGAGGTTTTCTGATACATGTACAACAATGCAGCTTGTGTGGATAACAAAAAGGAGAGAAGAGTCATTAAAGAAGGCTGGGGCACTACACTGTCCACCTGTACAAATGTATTCTTACTTAAATGTGCAGGGCTGCAGTATTTGCAGATTCTTTCTTCCCTGTAAAGGTGACTTAACATCTGAAAGTTCAGTTTGAGGATGAAGATTGAGTGAAAATGTTTAGAACTGAAGTCCCTCTTTCAAAATAGGCTGCGTCCCCTTTTCTTTTGAGAGTGAGGTTAAGGCTTTAAGAGTGGTTAAGCTTTTGAAGAAGCACCTGATCTTTGGTCTTTTGCTGGAAAAGTGATCTCCACTTCTGTTGTAGAAAGCGGCTTCTAGTAAACCTGTTTTGTTAGAAGGGAAGATTTTAATGGTTACTATTTAGAGTAAACGTCTCTCTCTTCTTTGCCTTTTCTAGGCCTCCTGGTTATCCCAACATGAACCAAGGGGGAATGATGGGCACTGGACCTCCTTATGGGCAGGGAATTAACAGCATGGCTGGCATGATAAATCCCCAGGGCCCACCCTATCCGATGGGTGGGAATATGGCCAACAACTCTGCAGGTAAGGCAGTGCTGACTCTTGAGCGCTTCATTGACTTCATGGTACTGGATTGAGCATCATTGTAAAAGGTTCTCTGAATTTCCTAGGGATGGCAGCAAGTCCTGAAATGATGGGTCTTGCGGATGTCAAATTAACGCCTGCAACTAAAATGAACAATAAGGCAGATGGGACGCCAAAAGCAGAATCCAAGTCAAAGGTAAAATGCCGCTCCTTTGTTTGTGTTTTACAATGACACGGTGTGTGTATCTGTTAGTGAATGCGGTTCCTGAGAGAAACCTAATTTGATTTGCCTTCTACCCTGAACAAACATCTCATGAGCATGGTTGTCCATGTAGTATGTGATCTGGCTGCTACATGTGGCCATGATTCCCAACTCAAGAGTGTGGCGATTGAGTGGGATGTCCCCTTCTGGGATGTGTTATCTTTTGGAGAGTGGCATATGCTGGCATCTCCTGTTCTGTTTAAGCAAGCTGGCATGAAGTGCTGTTCTCCATATCCCTCTCCAGATGTCTGTATGTTCCCATTTAGATCCTGGGCCAGTCTTGGTTTTATTAACTGGGAGGAGCATGCAGTTTTTGTGTTCGGTGTAAGGAGATTCAACATGAATTGCACTTGAGGCATCATGCCCAAAGGGCTGTGCTTGAGCTGTGCCAGTGGTTCCAAGAGGTTCTTCAGGATTTATTTAAAAGGTTCAAACAGTTGAGCATCCCACTTCTGTGACTCATAAACGGTTCAGAAGTGAAGGGGAGTGTCTATTCCTTCCAGGGCTTGCAGGAGTGTTTCCTAGTCCTTTGCGAGTAATCAAGCTCGCTTGCAAAACAACTGGGTAGTTCTAGGAATTATCACCTGTCCCAGTGAAACTGTGAAAGAAGTGTAAACAGACCCGAGTTTGTTTCTGGTGTAGGCTTGGAGTCAGTTATCACCTCTCAGCTGGGAGGTGGCACGCTGAAGCGTGTTGTTTCACAAACAGACCTCTTACTAGTCTTTTATTAAAGCCAGAAGGAGGCAAGCAAGTTCTTCAAGGAGTATTTTTCTTTGCATTACTGCTACCAGTTTCAAAAGAACCACCAAAAAAAAAAAGCCGTTTCTCACCCTTTACTCTCCTCTGTTGCTACCTCAAGGAAAATACATGCTCTGCAAATTTAACACCTGTAACAGGAGCCTGCATGAAGGTTCAGAGGGTCTCTCCCTTCTGCTCATGTGTTCTGGCATCTGCCTTTCTGTTTATGGGAAACAAGGGCTTGAACGCTCTCGGGCTAGAAGATGCTGGAAGCTGTAACTAAGGGTTGCTCTGTCTGCATGGCCTGCCCTGTTCAAGAATCATCTCATGCTAATGGGCATCCCTCCAGAACATGAAGGGCATAGGTAGTGCTCTTGAGTTCAGGAATATTAATTTTACTTCCATTTGTGATATAAACTCCTTCCCCAAAGAGCCAAATGTCACGTGTTAGCCCTATGACATCCTAATAAACGTGCTGGCTGACTTAACGCTCAGGATGGTGCGTCAGCATCTGTAATGCCCTTTTTAGATCAAGACTGGCTTTAAGCTCTCTAGTAGGTATCTCAAATCTGGCCCAGAGAAAATCAGTGGGACTTCTGGTAGCAAGTCCTAGTAATAGACACTAAGACGATGCAATGGATCCTACACAGCCATATAGGAACTAGTGTGCAATAGTTGTGCTTGGTAGCTGCAAACTTACATTCCATGTTTGTGGGATACGTTAATGCCATATCAGACAGTCTTCCTGGATCCTGATGTGCCATCAGTAGCAAAGTGATACGGGAACTCACATCACATCTGGATAGCTGGAGGTTTCTGCACTTCTGCCAGTAAATGGGGAAGGGAAGAGCAACTGTCTTTGTGGGGGACTCCTCACACGCATTCGTTAAATAGTTGCCTCTAATCTTTTATTTTTCTTTGGGGTGTGTTTGTTTTTACTCCTCTGCTGTCTTCAGCGTCAGTTTATTCTGGCATCTACTGCTTGGGTAAGAGGAGAGGCTGACCAGAGGGCAGTATTCACCATGGCAGAGTGCACAGCCATGGGGAGTCTCATTTGCAGTTGGCTTAGATGTTTCCTCATAAAGGTATATCTAGAGCAAATGTGCCCACAAAGGATCTCTGAGATCTCAGAGAAGAGATGTGAAGTCTCTGAGGTTTGGTTGGTTTCTACAGCATTTGGAAAGCTTTTTCAAGATGCATACTCTGTGAATTCCCTGGGTAGCAGCTGGTTTCTTGATACCTTTGTTGAGTAATACTCATCTTTTAGACTGACATTGATCTGAGACAAGTGTGGGTCTAACATTAAACTGTTCTCAGTATAACAGCAGAACCTTGCACTCTTACCTGGCTGCTTTTTGAACCCACCTTGGATATAAGCTAGCTGGTTTTGTGCTGCTCAGTCCTGATATGTTTCCTTCTCCTAGAAGTCCAGTTCCTCTACTACGACCAATGAGAAGATCACCAAACTCTATGAGCTGGGTGGCGAGCCTGAGAGGAAGATCTGGGTAGATCGTTACCTGGCCTTCACTGAAGAGAAGGCCATGGGCATGACAAACCTCCCAGCGGTAGGCAGAAAACCCTTGGACCTTTACCGGCTCTACATCTCAGTGAAGGAGATTGGAGGATTGACTCAGGTGAGTGAAGAGCAACCAGTGATGACAGTACCTTTATGTTCAGAGCTGACCACTGCTTGGCAGTCACAAGTCAATAGGCAGCAGAGTTCTAAGTTAACTACGTAGCTAGATGTAAACCATTACTTTCAATTTAGCTGTTTCTTTTATTTATTTATTTTTAATAATGCCTGTAAAACCCAGGATCCTCTAAGCGAGCCAAATGTCTGCTCTCCCATTTTCTGGTTAAGAACAGTCTGTGGTGAGATTCAATTTAAGAGCTCTTTTTCCCAGCTTTATCCATTGCAAAGATTGGTGACACTGTCTTTGTCTTTGCAGCTGGCTGTTAACTGACCTCATGGCTAATTCGATTTGCTACTTTTTGTTATCCCTTCCTGTTTGAAAAGTTTTCTGTAGGTGAGGAAGAGAGGGTACTAGTTTTTGGTTTTGAATGCAACTGTATCTGCTCTGCTTAGCCCTTACTGAATCCTTTGTTTTAGATGGCAAGTGATGATTTCTCCCCAGAAAAATTCTTGGAGGAGCTGTAGCTGGGATTTTGAGTTTAGAGCCTCTTGTTTGGTTGTGCAGGTCAACAAAAACAAGAAATGGCGCGAGTTAGCCACAAATCTCAATGTGGGCACGTCCAGCAGTGCAGCTAGTTCTTTGAAGAAGCAGTACATCCAGTGTCTCTATGCCTTTGAGTGCAAGATTGAGCGAGGTGAAGACCCCCCTCCAGATATCTTTGCAGCTGCCGATTCAAAGAAGTCTCAGACTAAGATACAGCCTCCTTCTCCAGGTGAGTTTGGACACTGCTTTAAGGTGTGAAATCAATGTTTGAACCAGGTCTCTAGAACTGCATGCCTGACTCCTTGTGCTGTGGGTCAGGCTGGTTCCAACCTTCCACAAAGCCCCCGTGTCTGCTTTTAATTGGATGTTCTCTGGATGTGTAGATTAAATACTTTTGTGATGTGGGAGCTAATGATACTGGGTATAAGTCGAGCCTGTTGGGGTAGTTTAGTTTTGTGTCCCACCTCTGTACCTAGGCATATGAAGAATTAAAACATACATATACATCTAAGCTTACCAGTCCATCACAGCCTTAAAAGAATCTGAAGGAGAGAGAAGTCTAGAGTCAGATCTTCCAGGTGTTCTCTGCTTACTCTAACAGCATCCCTTGTTGTTTCTGCTTAGCTTTGGGAACTTCTAGAAAAAGTTGTGCTTGTTTTGATTATGTGAGTTCTACCTTCTTGGGAGTAAATGGTTGGTGTGGGTGTGCACTCGTCTTCCTCATGAATTACTTCTTTCTGTCTTCAGCAGGAGACAGCGAGGACTTTCAGAGGCTTTGTGCCCAGAGAGCTTTGTAAGCCTGTTATGAGTTAAATGCTCTAGAATTTAAGCCCTTTAAAATGAACTTCTAAAAAGTTAATAATTCATTAATCCCTATGCTGTTGTTTAAATCTGGTGGGGTGCTCCAGTTTCTGAATATTTAGCATAGTGTTCAATTCAGATTTGTTTTTTTTAAAAAAAAAAAAAAAAAAAAAAGACTGGGCCAGCAGTGCATGCTGTACTCTTTAGTCTTTGGAAAGTCTGATCATTTGTCTCATTTGCATTGAGATCGTTGCTTGAATTGCTGCTGAACTTGCCAACCACTTATGCTTCAGTTTTCCAGCTTGTCTTATAAGTAAAACTCTCAGATGCCTTTTCTGGTCAGGAGCTTGTTCATGTAGGTGAAATAAAAACTTTGATGCTTTGAAGTTCCTGTAATGTTCGGAAGAAAAAAAAAAAAGCCTTTTTGGTGCTGAAGCTTGGCATCATCTTAGTCTAGCTCTGGAGGAGTGGAATAATGAACCCTTTTTTGATTGTACTGCAGTTGTCTCAGCCTTGTTAAGCCCTTGATTTAAAGTGTGCCTGTCCAAATATACTGTTAACAGCTATATCTATCTATCCTCTCGGTTACAGAGTTTTTCTTAAAATAATAATAATAATATCTTTTTACCAGTCAGGAAACCTGTCCCAGTGTAGCTTCAATCTTGGTGTATTCTGCAAGAGAAAATGACTTTTTGTCATTAGACTAAACTTCTGTCTAAAGTGGTGTCTGAGTTCCACTTAAACTAGAACCCGAATCCCTCCCCACTTTCTTTCCAAAACCTCTTTCTTTCCCCCTGAGATACCAGGCAGTGGAACAAAGAAGTTAAAAGCATTTGGAGTTTATTTGGAGAGGTCTGAGATGTTTAAGAAGCCACTAAAGACTTCTTGCAGCACTAGGTGCCTGTCAGAATGGATTAGATGGTGCATCAGTTTTATTTATTTATTTATTAGCTAATGTGGTGGTATGTGCAAGTCCTGAGTTTGCCTTCTAGGGCTGTGGTACAGCTGATACCTTCAGCGCATCGGCAGTAGGAATTCACAGGGTTCCTATCCCAAACTCTGCATGTTTGTGCAGCCCTGTTGCCTTAGTCCATCGGTTTGCGAGTCCATCCGGTGTGAGGACTGTTTTCTATTTCCTTTTTAAACTGCTCTCACCGCTTATCTTACTCCAGATTCCTGCAGCCAGGAGTATGCAGAAACAGCACTGCAGCATGGTTGCTGTGACCCTTTCAGCCTTATCACTTAGCTCCTCTTTCGTTTTCCTTTTCTTCTTCTCTCTTGCCCCCCTGGATTAGCAGGAACGAGGATGAAGGGCACAGCTCAAAGGGCTCTCCCATCCTTAGCTCCAGGCTTAAGAGCTGTCTCAAAACAATGAGTCCCAGTGGGCACAGCTCTTCAGGGGTGCCTGAGGCTCTTTGAGCAGCATCCTCCAGACTTGCACGGGGAGAGGAGTTCCCATTCCTGGGGGATAACTTCCCTGTTTGAAAAATAAGTGCCAGAAGTGGTGCGTTCTGGAATCCCATCATTTGGCTGAGGGTCTCCGTCATCCCATGCTGACGTGGGTGACTTTGCTTTCCTTGCAGACTTCATAACCTGTTGGTTTACGCTTCGTTTGATCCTATTCCATAAAAATGAACTTTTCAGAAGTTGGTGAATGGTGGAGGTGATGCCACGTGGTTGTGCACAGCCCGCTTGTGGTGGCCGTAGAGGATCTGCAGGCCCTGCTGGCCACTGGTCCGGGCTGCGCTCCTAGCGACCCAGCCGCTTTCCATGCAAGCGACGTTCACAACCCTCAGAAAACAAAAGTGTTTACAGAAAGGCCTCTGAAGTGGACTGGGGATTGCCTTGTGGGCACTCAGCATGGGTTTGCCATGAACCATCTTGGGTTCCCGCTCGCAAACTGCAGCGTGTCCCCGGGGAGGCGTAATCAGCCTGCCGTTGGGTTTAATTCCCAGAGCACGGAGCTGGCCCGGCTCCAACCGTGTGTAAATTTGTGAGTGGGAGGGACAGCGGGGGGTGGGGACAAACACCAAATGGCAGCGACGCGGGGAATGTCTCGGGGCCTCTTCCTGCCGATGCCAGCATTTGTAAGGCGGCGCGGAGACGAGCAGCGAATTCCTGGGGGAAGCGAGCGGAACTGAACCGCTGCCGCCGAGGGAAGGAGGGCGGCGGGGAGAGCTCATGAATGAAACTCCCCGCTGGGCCTGCCTCTGCCCTTCCTTCTGCCGAGACCTCCCCGGGCTGAGAGGGAGTCGCCGAGAAGGAGGACAGGGTGCCAGGAAGGTGGGGTGTAAACAAACATGCCCTGGACGTGACCTCGGAGGATTTTAATGAATAGCTGAAATGAGTCATCAGCCAGCAGGGCTGAAGCTGAGGGATATCGGGTGCTGGGGATGGTAACTAATGGAAACATTAATTAAGAGTTCAGCTCTTGCCAGCTGCCAGGAGCGTATAAACCTGAGAGCTGCCACTGTCACAGGGATCCAGGGGCAGGGCAGAGCTCCTGGAGCTCCGGCACTGCTGGATTACACGCCATGGCCGAGAGTTTTGATGAAAGCTTAGTGGAGTTTTGATGAAAGCTTACCGGAGCGTAGAGCAACCCCTCCGAGCCGGGGAACTTGCTGGGCAGGTTTCGGCATTCGGTGAAAGATCCGGCATCTCCGGCATTCCCTGTTCCAGGAATCCTTGGGAGTGGTGCTCGAATTCACCTGCATGAGCTAACCCCAGTCCAAGGGCAGAGCAGACAGAGGAGCCTTGTTATAGTTACAGTGACTTCAGCAGCAGTCCTGCAGTTCCCATCGCTTGCAAAGATTGGAAGTATCACAGGAGAGGGCTCAAACCCGCCTTCCCTTGGGTAGAAAGAGAATGTGATGGTGAGGGGTCAAGGGTTGTCCCTTGGCAAGAAGCAATGCGTTCCCTACCACACTGTAGAGCCTCAGCCTTTGAAGCTGGAGAGCTTGGGCAGCTCAGCACAGTGACAGGGTGATGTGGTGGTGTGTAAAAAGGAACAAAGTGAAGTAGTGATACAAATTAGTGTGTCCTCAGCTTTACGTTACTATACAGGGTTCTTCTGGGAGGTCTGGCCCACCGTGTCCTTGTAAGCATTGAACTCCTTGAAGTTTTTTGGCCATGTTTCATATGTCCTTCTTCAAGGACTATTCACTGTTCTAGAGGCTGATGTTCTGGGAGGTTCTGGGTTACATCTGTAGGGTGCAGAGCTGCTCACACCACGTTTCTGTTCTTGCAGCGGGTTCAGGCTCGATGCAAGGGCCTCAGACACCTCAGTCCACCAGCAGCTCCATGGCAGAAGGAGGAGACTTGAAGCCACCAACTCCAGCATCTACGCCACACAGTCAGATGCCCCCTTTGCCAGGCATCAGGTACAAAAGCACCGCACCCTCTTCCACCATGCTGGACACGAGCTGTGACCGTGAGGTTGCTTCAGCATCGCTACCACAGATGGCTGGAGCCTTAAGTGCCTGCTTTGATGGGGCTCCTTGGCTTTGCTCTTTGTTAATGGCTCACACAAACAGTGTTGACTCTCTGTGTGAATAATCATTGCCTTTGAGACTGGGGCTGAGGATAGTATTGTAGAAGGGCAGTTCTTCATGCCTCTGTTGGAGGAGCATGACCACGGATCTTCTAGGGAACCCAACAACTGAGAGGGAATGTGTGGGGAGAAGAATCTTGAAGCATTGTGGATCTCTATAGTCCTGTGTTTCTGATGTGTGTTGTTTTTTTTTTTAATCAGGAGTAACTCGGTGGGCCTTCAGGATGCCTTTACAGATGGCAGTGATCCCACGTTCCAGAAGCGGAACTCCATGACTCCAAATCCAGGGTACCAGCCCAGCATGAATACCTCCGACATGATGGGTCGCATGTCTTATGAGCCAAATAAAGATCCTTACAGCAGTATGAGGAAAGGTGAGGAAGTCCACGTGTGCTGCTCTCCCTTTTCTCCACGAGCACTAATGCCTGAATCTGGCTGAATGCTGGAATGTGCTGTGGGAGCCTTCTGCTTGCCCTTCTTCAACAAAAGAAGGGACGTATCTCTCTATTGCAGAGATTAACATGTTTATCGATCCTTCTTTCAATCTTTCAGCTCCAGGAAGCGATCCCTTCATGTCCTCAGGGCAGGGCCCCAACAGTGGTATGGGTGACCCTTACAATCGTGCTGCAGGTCCAGGGATGGGTAACATGGCCATGGGACAGCGGCCACACTATCCCTACGGAGGTCCTTACGACAGAGTGAGGTGGGTACTTGAACCCAGGGAAATCCTGACTTGCTTGACTCACATGAAACGATTACTTTGTAATTGCTACTGTGACTTTTCTGACCATCCTTTTTCAATTGAGGTGAATCTAAGCAGACGTATGGTTTTCTTCTGTTTGTTTCCATGTAGGACGGAGCCTGGCATGGGACCTGAGGGCAACTTAGCAGCTGGAACTCCACAGCCAAACATCATGCCTTCCACCCCGGAATCGGGGATGTATTCTCCCAGCCGCTACCCGCAGCAGCAACAGCAGCAGCAAAGGTGTGTGTGGGGTGTTGCCACAAACAGCTCTTCCCAGCTCAAGAGCTCTGAGACTGAAAGTGAAGCGTGTATCTGATGAGAAAAATAATGCATCTCTTCCTTCTCTAGACATGATTCCTATGGCAATCAATTCTCCTCTCAAGGCACATCCTCGGGCAGCCCCTTCCCTAGCCAGCAAACTACCATGTATCAACAGCAACAGCAGGTAGGTTACCAGAAATGAGGAGTTTTATATGTGCAAAGTGGATAAAAGGAGGGTGATGAAAACTCTATGCTGTTTGCTTTATAAATGTGTAGGTGTTGGACAGAATTAAGAACCTTGTACAGGAGGCTTTCTTGCCAGTTTCCAAATAGGTTAAAGGACGTTTTAATTAGTGTTTCCAGTGTTGCGTTAGGAAAATGGAATACATGTATTGTGAGAATACAGCTAGTTCGTAGATGTGCATGCTCTGGTCAGGGAACGGGAGATCAGGAAGCTTTACTGGGCTCCTCTAGAAGTGTCTGAGTCCCATACTGTTTCTGCAACGCTTCTTGGTGAAAGTGATGAAATGAACTTTTTAGGAATAGATGTTTCATCATTCTGGGCAACCCAGGATTTTTTTGTCTCTACTTCACTGAGCCTGCAGATAAAGGCTCTGGGCCTGCCTGCACACCTGCAGTGCCCCACTGCTTTTTACTTGTTTTCCTCAAAACTATCAACTTTTTTTCAGGGCAGAGTTTGAATGAATGTGTATCTCTTTCCTTAATCCTTATATATGACTTGCTGTTGGTGTCAGTGCCAAGACCCATAATGTTTTCATGATAATTTTGAGCCCTCTAGTTTAGGAGAGTATAGAGAGGGCACTTGCAGAGCTGTGCTAAGAATAATTCCAACTGCTCTGCAGTTTGGCTCTGCAACCAGAGCCATGGGGCTGTGAGCCAAGAGTTCGAGTTACTCTGGTACTTGTCATCTTTGAAGCCCTAGAGCTCCATCTGAAGCCAGTCATGACAGTAGAGCTGCTGAGTTGACTGTATAACAGAGCACAGATCCTTGGAGGCAAGAGAGATCGTGGATTTTAATTTTGTCTCAGCAATTGACTGCTTTCTCTTTTTGCACTTAAAAGAAGCAGGGGGGGGAGAATAGTTCTTGCTCCTTTCGTTGGCATGTTTTGAAATCTACAGGAAAGGAAGAAGCAGGAAGTACAACAGTTTTTAACGTATCTTGTTTGATACTTCAGCAGAAATCTGTTTTCTAAGAAATGGAGGGTCTGATAAAATTCCTGGACTTGAAAGGATACAAATACCTGTACACAGTATGGTTTGTGGTGAACGTATGGTGGAGCCCAGTCTTTTCTACAGGAAAGTCCTTTCTGTGGGCAGATTTCTGCCCTTGAGGCATCCCTGTAGAACCCACAAGGAAACTACGCAGCCAGCCACAAGGAATTGGTCTTGGCTTGTAAAACTGAAAGACTGATCCAACTCGCAGTGGATATGGCTAACTAGCTACGAGACAAGTCTTGCCCTCGTACAGGCGATGCTGTGGAGCAGGTCCTCTGGCTCTGAGCATTCCTACCCACCGAGTTCGGGTTGCCTGTTTCTGCCTAGATAATCTCACCTTGTCGATGCCTTTTCTTTTTCCATCTAGAACTACAAGCGACCGATGGATGGCAGCTACGGCCCGCCCGCCAAGCGGCACGAAGGGGAGATGTACAACGTCCCGTACAGCGCCGGGCAGGGGCAGACGCAGCAGCAGCTGCCTCCAGCACAGACCCAGCAGCCGAGCCAGCAGCAAACTGCGCAGCCGTCTCCCCAGCAGGACTTGTATAACCAGTATGGGAGTACATACCCTGCTGCTGACCGCCGATCTGCCGGAGGGCCACAGAACCAGTTCCCATTCCAATTTGGCAGAGACAGGGTCTCGGCTCCCCCGGGCTCCAATGCTCAGCAAAACATGCCTCCTCAGATGATGGGTGGCCCCATCCAGTCTGCTCCAGAGGGCCCCCAGCAAGGCGCCATGTGGCAAGGGCGCAACGAAATAGGGTACAGCTATCCAAATCGGCAGAGCACTGGCTCTGCGCCCCAGGGGCCTGCTTATCACGGAGTGACTCGAACAGATGAAATTCTGCATTCAGAACAGAGGGTAAACCACGAGGGACCGTGGTCCTCCCACGGGAACCGGCAACCTCCTTACGGTCCCTCTGCCCCCGTGCCCCCGATGACCAGGCCCCCTCAGTCTAACTACCAGACCCCTCCTAGCATGCAGAATCACATTCCTCAGGTATCCAGCCCAGCACCTCTGCCCAGACCTCTGGAGAATCGCACTTCTCCCAGTAAATCTCCATTCCTGCACTCGGGGATGAAAATGCAGAAGGCAGGACCACCAGTCCCGGCCTCGCATATAACACCAGCAGCTGTACAGCCTCCCATGATCCGACGAGACATCACCTTCCCTCCGGGATCAGTAGAAGCTACGCAACCTGTACTGAAGCAAAGGAGGCGGCTGACAGCAAAAGATATTGGTAAGAGGAAACTCCTGCTTTTCTGCTTGTGCCCATCAAAGGGTGGGTGCTGCCATTACTCTCTGGTGCAGCAGTGCCAAACGGTAGGGCTCTGCTGGCTTTATACAGGGTGTGCATTGCGAGTTAGTTGTGTTATCAGACATAATGTTCGTGCTCGGCATTGTCTGCAGAGAGGTTGCTTTTGCGTACAGTCTGTACAACATCTTAAGTGGGCTCTGCTCTTCGTGGGACCAGAAAGCAGTATCAAGTATCTCCTTTTTGTTTTTAAACTCCAGGAGCTGGAAGTATCATGTGTTTATATTACAGGAACTCCTGAAGCCTGGAGAGTGATGATGTCTCTGAAGTCCGGGCTGCTAGCTGAAAGTACGTGGGCCTTAGATACCATAAACATCCTGCTCTATGATGACAACAGCATAATGACCTTCAACCTCAGCCAGGTGGGTGCAGATGCTCTCTGATGCAGGTCTTTGAAGTGCTAATTTGGTACAGTTTTCTGTCAATGAGATAGCAAAGAGCAGCTCATGCCCTTGTAGGACCGTATTCCCAGGTGTCCCTCTACCTGTGGAGGTCTGAAGAGTGCTCCAGGTCCAGGGAGCTGTGTGCTGGTTACTCACTGCCCTGTGTATTTACATTTTGTTGGCGTGCAAGTGCATGCTGTCTCCTCTCTGGTGAGACACATTGCCTCTAACACAGAGGGGAATATTCCTCTAAAACAGAAAGGGAAGAAGGGTGGGGAGGCCAAAATGGGCTTTGTAGCAAGGTCACTGTGAAGGGCTGGAGGTTTTATGTTCTGGTGTTCATGACTTCCCCTCCAGCTCTGTCTTTCCCTCTGGGTCAGTGCACAGCAAGGCCTTGGGTGCCAGTCTGGAGGCCCAGCCTGTCTGTTAGTGGCCACGTTGCCAAATGTGGCTGTCGTAGAAACCATTCTACAGTCCCCTAAAGGCTCTTTTGCTTAGTGCACTGCCCTTCTCCTTCCTGTGTATTAACCAGAGAGGAAAGGAAACCAAGAGCCACGTTTGTTTGCACAGGTATGTGTGTGTGGAGTTGGGCGGGTTGGATACTGACAGTCAGTGTCTGTTTTCCCATTGTTCTTTTCTCAGAGGATGGAAGGCTCTCTTTTGCAAACAGTTTACTTGCCAGCATGAAAAGATCCCGTTAATTAACAGTGCCACTTAAATTCTTTGCCCTTTATGAACTGCTTTCCCAGTTGCTCATATTGGCCAATGTTGTTTTCTGATCACTGTTCCCTTCCTTCCTTTCCCCTCTTGTTTTTTTCCTCCCTTGTAGCTGCCAGGCTTGCTGGAACTCTTGGTGGAGTATTTCCGGCGCTGCCTGATCGAGATCTTTGGAATCCTGAAGGAATACGAGGTGGGAGACCCAGGGCAAAGAACACTATTAGATCCCGAAAGGTTCTGCAGATCTTCATCTTCCTCTCATGAAGAAGGGGAGGAGGATGACGAACCACGGAGCCTGAACTGTGAGGAGGAGGAAGAGGATGAGGAAGAGGAGGAGGCTGCGTTTTCAGGCAAGGACAAAGTACCTCTAGAGAGCAGCGAGGAGAAACTAGTTAGTAAATTTGACAAGCTTCCAGTCAAGGTCGTGCAGAAAAATGACCCGTTTGTGGTAGATTATTCAGACAAGCTGGGGCGAGTGCAGGAGTTCGACAGTGGACTGCTGCACTGGCGGATCGGTGGCGGAGATACCACCGAGCACATTCAGACCCACTTTGAGAGCAAGATGGAGCTACCTTTGCCTCACAAACGAGCTTCCTGCAACTCTGTCTTGAGGAAACGTTCAGCAGCTGAGAGCAATCCAAGCACTAGGGAAGGAGAGACCCTTCCATCTGACAGCTCCTCGGAGAAGAGGATAACTGCCACCATGGACGACATGCTTTCGGCGCGTCCGGGCTCCCTGTCAGGGGAGGAGGAAGAGGTCAAAGCTTCAGAAACTGCGAAGGAAAGCAGCAAGTTTCCATTTGGCATTAGTCCAGCTCAGAGCCACAGAAATATAAAAATTCTGGAGGACGAACCTCACAGTAAAGACGAGACACCTCTCTGCACCCTCCTAGACTGGCAGGACTCTCTGGCGAAGCGCTGCATCTGTGTCTCTAATATCATCAGGAGTTTATCGTTTGTGCCGGGCAATGACTTTGAAATGTCTAAACACCCCGGGCTGCTGCTGATTCTAGGGAAACTGATTCTCTTACACCACAAGCATCCAGAGCGCAAGCAGGCACCCCTGACCTACGAGAAAGAGGAGGAGCAGGACCAAGGGGTGAGCTGCAACAAGGTGGAGTGGTGGTGGGACTGCTTGGAGATGCTGCGTGAAAACACACTGGTCACGTTGGCCAACATTTCTGGCCAGCTGGACCTCTCCCCTTACCCAGAAAGCATCTGTTTGCCTATCCTGGATGGACTCCTCCACTGGGCGGTCTGTCCGTCAGCAGAGGCCCAGGATCCCTTTCCAACGCTGGGGCCAAATGCTGTCCTCTCCCCTCAGAGACTGGTTTTGGAAACACTCAGCAAACTCAGCATCCAGGACAACAATGTGGATTTGATTCTTGCAACTCCCCCCTTCAGTCGCTTGGAGAAGCTGTACAGCACCATGGTGCGTTTCCTTAGTGACAGAAAGAACCCGGTGTGTCGAGAGATGGCTGTGGTACTACTGGCCAACTTGGCACAGGGGGACAGCCTGGCAGCAAGAGCGATTGCTGTGCAGAAGGGCAGCATTGGCAACTTGCTGGGCTTCTTGGAGGACAGCCTGGCCGCCACGCAGTTCCAGCAGAGCCAGGCCGGCTTGATGCACATGCAGAACCCACCCTTTGAGTCGACGAGCGTGGACATGATGCGCCGAGCTGCTCGGGCGCTGCTCGCCCTGGCCAAGGTGGACGAGAACCACTCAGAGTTCACGTTATACGAGTCGCGGCTGTTGGACATCTCCGTGTCGCCTTTGATGAACTCTTTGGTTTCACAAGTTATTTGTGATGTACTGTTTTTAATTGGCCAGTCATGACAGCTGTGGGATCCGAGACCCTGTGTGCGTGTGCGTGAGTGGAGAACTTAGAAACTGACTGTTGCCCTTTATTTATGCAAAACCACCTCAGAATCCACTGTCTGCCCTGCGCTGTCCTGCTTCTCCCTTGGGGAAAGATGTCCCCAGTCCCTCTCCCCTTCCCCAGCCCTTCAAATTTGTCCTGAATCCCTTATTAAAGGAGACAAAGTTCTGTCTACATAGAAGACTTTTTTTTATTTTAACCAAAGTTACTGTCGTTTACAGTGAGTTTGGGGAAAAACGACTTGCCGTGTTATCACATTGACAGGCACCACTTTCATAACTGTTTTTAATGGTAAACTCTGAAGGACAAAAGTGACTGCTGAACTCTGTGTGGTTTATTGTTGTACATTCACAATCTTGCAGGAACCAAGAAGTTACCAGTTGTGAACAGACCTTGTCCAAGGGAGGCCTGTGCAGTAGCGTGTAGAACTTCATGTACTGTACACCTTAAACTGTAAACATACTGTAATAATGTCTCACATGGAAAAAAAAACGCTGGATCAGCAGCAAGCTGTAGTTTTTAAAAATGTTTTTAGTTAATGTTGAGGAGAAAAAAGGCTTTTCCCCCAAAGTATCATGTGTGAA